>NC_136907.1:51760753-52073420 GCF_949606895.1 Notothenia rossii | reverse complement strand
GAAACAGGAGATGAACGCAGGGCAGTGTTTGATCATTAGCCCACAACGGTGCTTCTAACAGGATGCTATTGTCTGTCTCCCTCTTATCTATACCCTTGATGTGTTGCCCATGGCAACCGCATGCAAAGACCTCAAAGGGTATCAGCGGAGAAAGGAGGCGCAGTGGAGGGGCTGATTGAACAGATAACAGCCTTAGGAGACAGACTCGGTGAGGTGACCTAATACTCTCAAATGCTGTGTTGAGAACTAACAGTGGAGCTTCATTTTGTGAAATACATGTGTCTTCATCTCCACTAAGGTACTTGATTTGTTATGGAGTCCAATTTGGCTATAAGATTTTACATTTGTAGTGAGGAATTTTTAGGGTCAGAATCAGAATACCTTTATCGTCAGAATCTGGCTCTGTGACTTTAAGAATTCTCCCGCGCTGGTTTCAGAACGCGGAAATAGACCGGAACTGGGAGCAATATTTCGCGCCAAATTGAAACAACGGAACAGTCTGCTCTGAGTCAAGAGGGGCGAGCTGGAGACAATAACTGCTATTGACATTTTGCCCGTTATAACAAAGACAAGGTATGCTGTTTAGTTTAATGTGTATGTTTCACACAAGAAATTCGCTTTACAACAGATTTACGGGACCAACTAGTGTTTGAGTTCGTCTTTTGCGTTGTAAACTCTTCATTTAAAAAAAAGTGTTTTTGTTTGCCTGGTTTAGTTAACATGGAGGAGGCCAAGAAGCTAATTGGCACGGGCAAGAAGCACCTGGTGATGGGGAAGGTGGTGGAGGCGGTGGCCGCCCTGCAGGAGGCCTGCGGCCTGCTGTGAGTTAACCAACCAACAAAAGGGACTATTAAAGCTTCAAACACAATATTATATTTAATTCTGACAGCTAGAGATAATGGGTTTAAACAAACTAGTCAGAAGTGCTGCTTCGCCTCTGCTTGCATCAATATGTATATGAGCCCCCACATTTTTTAAATAAAAATAGCACAAATATATTTGCAGATAAATATCATTAGTATGTATTTATGTTTAATGGTTATTTATAGATATTATAAAGAAACAAGCTTTTTTTACTATGTAGATCAAATTCAACGTATTGTTTTTATTTCAGAGCCAAAAAATATGGAGACACGGCAGATGAGTGTGGAGAGGCTTTTTTCTGGTGTGGTAGAGCCCTGCTGGATTTGGCACGGTAAACCCCCCCCGTCCCTCAATCTTTAATTAAATGTAGGAATAAGATCAGAGACCTAACGGATCGTATTGTTGTAGGATGGAGAACTCTGTCCTTGGTAATGCCCTGGAAGGAGTACCAGAGGAGGAGGAGGAGGAGGAGGAGGATGAAGGCGAGAAACCCAAGGGCTCTAACGTTGACGGCACAGAAAACATGGATGGTAAGAAAAAACAAAACTAGTCATTTCCATCTTTCCATTGGGGTTTGTTTAATTGTTTAAGCTGCTCTATTACTGTCATCCTAACTGTCCTCTCAAACTTCAACAGAGAAGACCAGAGATGAGCTGAGGGCTCAGGTTTATGATGCCATGGCGGAGAAGAAAAATGAAGACTCCGAGAAGAAAAATGAAGACTCCGAGAAGGAAACTGAAGACTCCGAGAAGGAAACTGAAGACTCCGAGAAGGAAACTGAAGACTCAGAGAAGGAAACTGAAGACTCAGAGAAGGAAACTGAAGAGAAGAAGGGAAATGTAGAAAAGTCAGAAAAGGGTGATAAGCATAAGGACGCTGCAGAGAAAGATGATAAGAATGCCGAAGTTAAAGAAAGCAAATTTGATAAAAGTGAAGAAAAAATGGAGACAGAGAAAGAATCGGGAGATAAGGAGGAGGACGCGGAAGGTGAATTTACAGACCTTTTAAAAAATATTTTAAACTACTTTCTAATACTTGTAATGATAACCCACTAACGACGTTATTGACCTTTTCAGATGAAGAGGAGGAGGATGAAGAGGCAGAAATGGAGGGCGAAACAGAAGGAGGTGAAGGAGACGCTGCTGCAGAGAAGGTACTTTACCAAAGCTCACAATTACGCACGAAAAAAAAGTGTAGGATGTTAGAGATGACATATATTTAGCTCATTCTCAGGTTCATGTTAGTAGTCCGTGTCTCTACTGATACATGTCTCCCTGCTTTCATGTTCAAAATGCTCTTAATGTTTCTCACAATGCCTGTGCTGCAGCACCTCTTTTCACCCTCTGTCTGAAACCAGAGCCCAGTTTGCTCTGATTGGTTAGCCGACCGGCTCTGTTGTGAATGTTTTAGAGATATCCCTCCCCTTATCACAAACAATGTGTTGGAGCGATAGCCAATAGAAGCGCGACTGTTGTGTAGCGATGTCCCTATTTCACGGAACTTAGAGTTTTAGCTTTTGCCGACCATTTACATTTGCATAAACCTATATGATGGCACACTACATTTAAAGGGAAAACCCCAAAAGCATAATCGGGCCTCTTTAATGTGTGTTTCAGGACAGTGATGATGATGAGGTGGTGGGGAACCTGCAGCTCTCCTGGGAGATGTTGGAGGTGGCGAAAGTCATCTACAAAAGGTAAAGGAAACACCGGCTGTATTGAGTGATGACTGAGGATACAGCTTCTGTGTTTACTCATTTTCTTTCATTTTCTTTGACACAAGGAAAGAGTCTAAAGAGGACCAACTCATGGCAGCGCAGACTTACCTGAAACTGGGGGAAGTTTCGTCTGAATCAGGTAGTTACACGTTTTTCAAACAGACAAATGCCCAACTCCTTTCATAATTGATTTAACGTTTGTCACTTTTCATGCAAAATGGCACACATTTTCTTTTTCGTTACCATCTCAATATGGAGATCCAATGCTTTTCTGTTTTAATATCATTATGAAATAGATTTTGGAGTTACACAAGACATGTGCGGACGTCACCATGGATGTTGCGTCATGATGAACTATCAAATATCCGAAAAGGGTGCAGGAAATGTATTTTCTTGTCCACACCATGGTTAATGTTAAACAATAATAACCGGTGGTAGCAACCCTTGCAGCTTTTGTTATATTTTAAATCTTGTCTACTCAAACTCTTGTTTTGTGTCCGTTCCCTACTTGCTTAAGGAAGCATTTTCACCCTATCGTTCCCTACTTGCTTAAGGAAGCATTTTCACCCTATTGTTCCCTACTTAGGTATTGGCTAAAAATTCAAATCCTCAGTTTGGGCCCTGAATTCTTAAAACTCTCCAATGAGTTTTAACAAAACGAACATGTCTGAAAGATTGAACCCCTTTCCCAGCCGACACTGTCCTCGTTTCCTTGCTGAGAGATGCTGCCTCTCTTCTAGGGAACTACATGCAGGCGATGGAGGACTTCCAGGAGTGTCTGAAGCTGCAGGTGAAGCACCTGGACCCAGACAGCCGCCTGCTGGCAGAGACGCACTACCAGCTGGGGCTCACCTACGCCCTAAACCTGCAGTACAGCCAAGCCATCGAGGAGCTCAACAGCTCCAGCTCCGTCATCAAGAGCAGGCTGGGTAAGTGCAGGTGGCGGCAAAACATGATGATGAATGATCAAGGGTGTCAAAACATCTCAGCTTGGTTTCATCCTCAATAACCTCCAAAATTCTCTAAGTCGGCCGAACCATCTTTTAACTGTATGCTTATGCAACTTATGCTAATTGTGCAAATTGCCCAACATATGCAAGTTGGCATCTGGAAGTTTCTATGTTCTTAGGACCCGTACTATACACTTCTATCATAAAACTTGTAGCTACTCAACATTTCCTGGTGGACAACAGGACTCTATGAGCTGTCAAACAGACTATATTGCATCTTAAGCGTTGACAAGGCGGAAGTCACGGCTGGGCTCAGCCTCTGTTAGTCTTCTTGTAGCCGCTATCATATTGTGCGCACTATCTGTTCCTACTGTGGTGACACTGTCCCTTAACTCCCCCATTTTCAATGTTTTTGTTATGGCGAGCCTTGTTAATACTTAAATTCCATCTGACCCCGACAGACAAACTGAAGCAGCTGCTGGAAAAGGCAGAGGGTCCGGAAGCTCTGCCGGAGGAGAGGAAGGAGATGGAGGAGCTGAAGGCCCTGCTGCCAGAGATCCAGGAGAAGGTGGAGGACGCCACCGAGGGTCTGAAAACAACCCGCGCTGCTGCTGAAGGAGCAAGGGGGGTGCTGGTGAGCTATGGCCTATGGGTGGGGTTTAAGACACTTACAATCTTAAGAGTAGATGAGAGTGGAGGTATTATGTCGAAGAACAAAATTTAGAAATACCTCATCACATTAAGAGACATTTGGGGTTTTCTCTTAGTCGTCTCTTCTTTAAATACAAGAGCCACATAATGTCTGCTTCTACTGGATACACTCTCGACCTGTTTTGAGACTTATCGCAGGTGTAAATGAACAAGGCTTGTTTCTAACTACATGTTGTGGTCCGGTCAGGACGGAGGCTCCACTTCCTCGGCCTTCCCCGGCTCCACTGCGCTCCCTGGGGACTCCTCAAGCAGCTCAAAGGTAAATCACATAGCGGAGTAATAAGGAAATGATTACACAGGAGTTGTACGGTTAGATTATTTGTTTTACTATTTGCAGAGTTATTGACTTTTATTGTCCTCCACCCAGATTAAGGTCACGTCTACCAACGGACACGCCTCCAAATCTCCAGCCTCGGACATCTCTCACCTGGTCAGAAAGAAGGTGAAGGAGCTACACGTTTGGTTTTAAAGGGATAGTTTGGAGTGGCTTTGTATGAGGTATTTATCCTCCTTATAATCTGTGTCTTACCTTCAGTAGATAGTGGTCAGCACGCCTCCTCTTTTGGAGTCTTACTGGTGCATGGATGCAAAACATGAGGGCACGGGGCAGCAGTGAAAGCTATTTTAGCCTACTTAGTGTGTCTTCAAATCTGGTCCTTTCAGCCCTCAAAATAAAGAGTGATAGGATGCATCATAACTCAGTGGTCAGAGTTGGCCAACCATATAATGGGGCTCAGTTCTCAGGTCCCTTTTTTTCTTTTTTATATGCGTTGCATTACGTGTATCCCACCCTTTCAGATCTAGCTATAAGGGCTAAACTGGCCCAAAAATAATCTTTAAATACAAAGATGTGCAATTAGGCAGCAATTTTATTTCGAACACTCAAAAGATCTCGGACTCCATATAAACAAACTTAAGATGCAGGGGCGGATCTACGGGGGGGAAAAGGGGGGCAACTTCCCCCCCACTGTAGAACCTTGTCCCCCCAGCTGCCCCCCTAAACTGTACTTGTAGAAACAAACCTACACTATTTCCATAAGCTTCTCAAGCAACAAAACAAGCAGTTCATTAATTAAAAGTGAATCATTTTAAATATCATCTTAGGCCCGTTAAAAACGTAGCTACGGCCCTGCATTAAACTGCGGAGCGGCGTTCACACAGACGGCGGCTCACAGAGCTGCAGAGAGACCGAGCTGTCCCAGCACCTGAAAGAGGATCAGCTTCCCCTGGGAGCATTTCCCCTTCCACTAGTTTTGTTTTTTACTAAAGACGAGAGCTTGAAACAAAATATTAATAAAACGCTGCCGTTTGAACCGATAGCGTTTAAAGGGGACCTATCATGCAAAATGCACCTTTTGTATGTCTTTTATACATGAATATGTGTTCCAGGGAACTCACCAAGTGTCAGAAAACACAACCCTCTCTATTTTCCTCCTTAGCCAAATATAAAAAAAAGGGGGTGTGTATCGCATCGCAGCCTGCTCCTCTGCCTGCCTGCCGCTGCGCTCTGCCTCTATCCACACGACTTTCCCCCGCCTTTCAAAGACTTATTGCTGGGTCAAACTCTAAGTTACAAACTGTACACATTGCATTCTTGCTAATTAGCCAAAATATGAACGGAATAAGTAGCAAGCATCGTAACAAACAGAGTAAAATAAATAGGGACAACAGCTTGTCAACCATACTTGCCAACCTTTAGACCTCAGAAATCGGGAGCATTTCAAAATGCAAAATTGGGGGGGGTAGTGGATCGCCGGCGCTGTTCGATTAACATTGACATGCTTATTGTAGTTGTAAGTGCACTGCCTTGCGGCCTGTAGCACCGTCCTTGATGGAGCATATGTGTGGGCTGGACCTGTATTTTACAGGAAAGGAGTGAGCAGAGTAGAGTAGTTGTCAATCCTTGTTCTGTTTTCTGTGAATATCTGCCTCACCCTCTCAGACTTTGAGTTGCGTGCGCTACTAAAGAGACGTGTTACCATGGAAACCAAACAATGGTGTAGCTGTATTAAAGTCAGAGTGGAAACAGTCGTGTGTAAATCTTATTTTGTCAGAAATCGGGAGAAATATGACCCCGGGAGGAAACTGATAAGTATGTTGTCAACTAACCGTTCAGAAACTTCCTGCTGCAACCGAGATGTTTGCACCTCAACCAAAACCTCCGCTGCTTCAGGGTCAGTTTCTGGATCAAATTGATAATATGCTTGAACACATGCATTGCTATGAGATGATATGTTTATTCCACACTCGTAATCACAGCAAACATGGTAACGTGACTCTCGCCGGCTCATGCCCCCCCTCTTCTGCAGGGGGGCGTGGTCAGCTGCTGCTCAGAATTTTCAAAGACAGGCTTGGAATAGAGCGAATAGAGCAAAAATGAGCAAAATGAGGCATGGCTAAAAAATGATCTGTTTGGTATTTTGAAAAATAAAATGTATAAATATACCTTGTATAGGTATGGTCATACACTATATCATTTAATTATAGCATGATAGGTCTCCTTTAACAGACGGTCGCCGTTTGGGTCGTCAAGTTACAAAATACTACGCAGACAGCGCTAGCTGGGAGATCGATCACTTTATTTGCTAAACTATGCGTAGGCCTACTATTAAATCCACGTAAATTACACATCACAGCAATGAGGCCAGATAAATGAAACCAGGATACTTCCTTTACCGCTTGATAAATACTTTCTGATTTTACATTTATTATAGGCTATGCTACTTATTAGCTACATGGCCCTAACGTGTAAAGTTAGACCAGCATTTGTAACAGTGCTTTTCACAAGTAGACTCTTGCAGGTCAGAGTAGCTGGAGTGATTCAACAACAACAACACAAAGACATATCTGAGAAGTGATGAGGACGAAGAGGAAAAGGAAAAGACTGTAGGCTACACTGAAGAGACCAGGAGGGTCAGAGCCATGGATGTATAATAAGAACTGGATACAGCGTGGGAGGCGGGGCCTCATTCATTCCTATGAGAGTTGCTCATTGGCGCATGATGATAAAATGGCCCAACTTTTGAGAGAGCAAAACGTCACAGATTACCTGGCATGCCTGAGAAGTACCCGTATGTGCGCTCACAGCGCATGTGCAACTTTAACCAAAATGCTCGTTCACGTCAATTTATTTATATATATATATATATATATATATTTTTTTTACTATATATACTGCAAGACTCTGCGCCTAACCTGAGGAAAGAGCAACTTGCGTATCATGTGAATGCAGCTTAAGTCCACGTGGCAGTTCACTCCACTTGTGTGTTATGACAACAAAGCACGCTGCGTCCTTTGCCATTTGATTGAAGCCCTCTAGGCCTGCACTAGACTGATCACAAGCACACTGTGCAGTGTTCTGTATGGAAGCCTTTTTAAAGATCATCTCAGCAAAGTTCTGAGCTCCAGAGGAAGTAGTTTGAGCAGAAAAGTTTAAATTACTGGGGTTTTTCCAAGGAGTTTGGTGGCCAAGACTTCTGTTTCCTGCCATAAATGGCAGTCTGAAATAAAGTCAAAGCAGATAAGATGTCAAATTTAAACTGATTTCATATTTGTTTTATTGGCCTTTCCTTTGGGTGGCTAAAATGTATTTTCTCCATCTGAACAAAGCTGTCTGTTTCAGAGGAAACCAGAGGAGAGTCCAGTGAAGGAGGAGGGCGTAACGAAGAAGCTGAAGCAGAACGACGGTCAGGCCAACGGACACTAACGGACATGTTGACCTCAAGACGTAAGAGTTATGGTCACGGCAACAACCTGGTCACAAAACCGTGTTGTCAGAACAAGTGATTCAGTGCACAGGATTGTTTTTGAGTCTAACCTACACTCTATTTATCTGGACTTTAGAAGAATTCCCCCAACAGGCCGAGCTCTTCCGTCCCGATACTGTAAATATTGTTTGTCTGTGAACTTTGTGTTTGTTCACTTATGTAACCTATAAAGAGAAATTAAAAATATCATTTCATAAATCTTGGATCTCTTTTTTTCCTTGAAAGAGTTGCTCAGTGGGTTTATTTTTTTACGCCAATAAAAGAGTAGCACAATGTCATTAGCAGAAGGAACCCAAACAATTTACCTGTTAAATTTTTAAAAGGAAAAAAATAAATGTGCAAACTATTGGTTGCGATCAGTCATGGAAGAAGAACTAAGATCCTTAAGTAAAAGTACAAATATATTTGTCTTGTACTACAAGTGAGATCCCGATTTCAAAATTGACTTTAAAAGTATTAGTTCTGCACCAATAAGTATTATGAGCTAAATGTACTTCAAGTATCAAGGGTACAAGTACTATTGCAGGCTCTTTACAGTATTATAGTTTGTCAATGTAGAGTTAAAATACTTGTCGCTGAAATGTAGCAGAATAATGTAAAAGTACAGTTACTGTGGAGCTTCACATTATCAGCATAAATATGAATGCAAGTGCTGCTGATTTAAACCCAGAGACAAAGTATATTTATGCCAACCACAATGCTGAGACCAGATGAAGGGGGAGGGAACATAGGGGTTTTATCCCTTGCAGGCCATTTACATGCACTAAAACCTATAGAACGACAGAGGGAAAACCAATAGTATGCAGCTTTAGGATCCATGTTGTGAAATAGACAGAATATGGTTAAAGTATTATCTGATCAATGTATTCAAATTAAGTTATATAGGGGCAATAGCCTGGAAACATTTTACCCCCGGTGGTGAAAATAATTAAAGGTGGGGTATGTAATTTCAGTAACACTTGTTATATTCCATGGAATACTCCCAACATCCCGATAAGATATTCATTGCTAAGTGCTTTGACATTAAATACATAAAAAAATTCATCTGTGGAAGCCGTAGCATGACCAATCATCTGAGCCGGCCCGGCTAAAATAACTGGATGGCCTACCTGCCTTCCACCTGTGCACAAACTTATCTTGTGCCCTCATTGGTCATGTGTGTGTTGGAGGAGGGGCTCTGTAAGGAAGTGGCAGATTTTCTCCAGTTGTGTATTTTTTAAATTCTAGCACACTCGAGCCAGTTTCTCAAATGACCTACCCCACCTTTTAGTCATATTCCATAATGTGTTTGAACTCTGCTTTTGTGAAATTAACCTATTCCTTACTGAAATCCTGTTTGAATCCAATTAATGGCTGGAAATCTTGATTAGTTTGTCATTTTTTTTACAAACCCAATTTCTTGCTTGTACAGAATTATGTTTGATCACCCATTTCAACTCCGAACCGAGGAGCCAAATGATGCCTAAAGCTACTGTCCTTTTTGTAGCAACAAAAAGAATAGGCATCAGTCAACACAAATAAAAAAATACTTTAGTGAGAAACTACCTCATTATTGGTTGTTGAAAATCCATGATCTGCCTCTCAGACTGACTGAAGGGAATAATGTGCCTGCAGGCAGTGTGTAACAGATCTAAACGAAGTGACTCAAACAGCACAGTAGGCAGATTCATATTGAAACATATCAGCTTGTCAGGAACCAATTTTTATTAATATCATTAATAATGTGTCATCAGCATCATCAATGAAATGAGTTAGTCTGTTTAAAGCAGAATCAAGTGTGCATTCATTGCCCTTCTTTTCTTGATGAACACGTCAGTTCCACAAAGCGAGGAAGAAAAAAGGAAGAAGGGGTAAAGGTGGGGGACAGAGTGGGGGGGGGACTGCAGTGAAGGAGGAAACGCAGGGAAAACAACGTCTGGCGGAGCAGGAATCTCCCCCTTCACTGGGATATGATTGGTTTTTCCCTTGTGCAAGAATGACAACAAAAAGAAAATCAAAAAAACGGAAGAAAGTCAAAATGGTGCTCTAAAAACAAAGATGAGAGGAAGAGGGGGGATTGCTTGCTGGGATGTTGTGTTGTTGTTTTTGTTCCGTAAAAGCCACGTTAGGATTTGATGCAGTCGTCGTCGTCAGAGGTCTGGCTGCTGCTACTGGTTTCGGACTCGGAGTCCTCCTCGACGTTCTCCTCCGCCACACTCCTCCAGGGGGTGAAGTGGAGGGTGACCCCCCGCGCCCTGGGGAGAGCCCCGTTCCTCTGCAGGCCGTTCCTCTTCAGCTGCTCAGAGGACACACACAGTCAGACTCAATTCCAATCCAAAACCTTACGCCCTCCCTTACCCACTCTTACTCAGCTTGCGGTCGGCCACATTAAGTGCCGCTCCAAATAATGGAGGACATAATATTTTCATTTTCAGGTTTCACTCTACAGTGACATGTCTCCATGCTTTAATGTTCAAAAAGCTCGTTATTTTGCACATACTGCCTGTGCTGCAGCACCTCTTTCAAAAACCTATATAACACACTACAGGAGAGGGAAAACCACTAAAAGAATAATAGGGCCTCTTTAAAACCTTCCAACAGGGAGTCTGCATCAGTCCTGACTTAACCAGCTACCCTACCCAAGCCCCTAGGAAGTGTCGGGGCATTGAAGCACATTTTCGTAAGCCAATTGGTCATACTACAACTTCTGTGGCAGTCACGTGACGGCATTTGTCCCAAAAAGAGTTCTTCCCATTGTCTTAAATTGGAGTATTAAGAGTATTATTTTATTTAAGGTAAATGAACTACCCAGTACGAACACTTGAATATCCCTTATTTAAATAACTAGGTCCTAAAAGTTGGGAAATTAGCTGAAAGCCAAATCTAGAGCTGAGAGAGGCTGTGATGCTGCCGTGTTGGAGCGGATTGGAGGCGGGGCTTGAGTAAAAGTCATGTGCGCATGCTCTATGCTGAAGATCGCAGGAAGAATGAGGGAAGAGCGGGTATTTCTGTCCTCGAAAGTCAGTGCCCTATGCAACACACGGTGTACGAATGTCAGTGCAAATATTTACTATTAAACAGCACAAATTGACATTTTTACACAGATGTAAACAAATTCACAGGTTACGATGAATTATACAAAATGTTTACATCACATATAAGTGTCTAATGTGTCCAATCTAGAAAATGGTTAACTGCATATGATTGTAAAGTTTTGTATGTTTACAGCGAGTGTCTCAAAAGGCAAGCGGTCCGTCATGGAGGGAGAGTGTGACGTGGCTGGCTGGAATTGGGCCTCTGGGTTTTAAGTAGTGCAGTAGATCTTAAAGAGCCTTGGGGTGCTCACCTGCTCAGTTTTAGTCTGGAACTCTCGCAGCTCATCCTCCGTCAGAGGCTGGAAGTTGTCATCATTTTCTGGGTACTCCTGCCAGCCCATGGCCTTTAGCAACCTACAAATACAAAAACAGCTTTTGCTCAATTGATGGTCGCTTGGTAAAGTGATGACGTTTTTTATGTGCATTTTGACTTTTCAAATTATTTAATTTTGAGTTCCTCAGAAAGTTGTATTTGTATATATGAAGTGTTAGTTTGTTAGGTGTATAATCTTAGAAATATGTAGCTTCATATACATGTTGAACAGACGGTTGAAGAACGGTGGCCATAATGTTTAAATATTTAGATTTTGGAATCAACTTGAGTTTTCCTTCAGGAGTTGGTGAAGATACATTAGATACAGCCGAATGGTCAAATGAGATCAGATCGGCTACAATCACTAAATCATGTTCTTGTTATTAATTCTAGAGATGAGATTGCATGTGAAACAGGCGAAACACTTGTGGCATAGCGCCCTCTCCTGGAATATAATTAAGGATATCTATTATAGGCGTGTGGCACAGCTGATCTTCGAATCAGAGGATTGCAAGTTTGAGTCCCACTGCAGTCAGCATGTCGTTGTGTCCCTGAGACACTTCACCCCAAAGTGCTCCTGTGGGGATTGTCCACAGTATTGAGTATGTAAGTCGCTTTGGATAAAAGCGTCTAACAAGTGACATGTAATGTATTACATTTTTTTCAGTTGAGTTTTTCTTAAAGAATATCGTTTTTGTTTTGTTTACAAGAATACTTTTCACTGCTATTCCATGTTTTATTTCACCATAATAGCCCATCTTTATGCGAGTGAGTGCCAGACGGTCGTACCTGTGCTCTGCCTCCAGGGAGCTGGACAGGTGTTCGGTGTCCGAGTCGCTGAGCGAGTAGGACAGACCGTTCTCGTGGCACACCTCCTCGTGGTAGACTTTGGGCTCTGGGGTGCTGCTCTCACCCTGAGAACATTCACACATCACCACAACACTATTCAATCAATAAAAACCCATTGGAGAGGAGCAAACAACAATAGGACTTTGTAATTCTTGTGGATTATTATTTCGGCATTATTTAGCACTTTTCCAGAAAAAACCCAACTAAATATCACGCAACAACGGTCTTTGTGCAGACAGAAAGAATGTCTCTCTTTGGGACATTACATTCAAAAATATAATTAAATGGGGTTTCAGCTTTACAGGATATAATGCAACAGCACTGTGAAAACCTGCCCATTTGTCATTTCCATAGCTACTGTGCTGTGTCATGGTTAAAGGAGAGGCACTTCAGGTCAATAGGCTCAAATCCCACAGTACTAGATATTACTATGAAACTACACAGTTGATGATGTACAGTAAGGTCATTATTTATTATATACAAAAGGTTGCAAAAAAATGCAAATGATCTCATTAAAATGTGCTGATGTACAGACATTGGGTAAGAGCCAGGTTCAAAATGCTTGTTTTACTTTGACATATTGGAGTGAGAAGTTTATATAAGGAGGGAATGTGGAATACTCCAAACACCTAAGTAAATATTTGTTACATTTGATACAAATGAACAAAGCACTTAGGGATGGACCTTTAACGTTTGTTGAAATTAAATGCTACTGAAGTGGATTGTTTGTGCTCAGCGATTGAGAAAAAAAACTATTTTGAGACAATGGGCTTTAAAAAGATGTATTGCTAAAATCCATACATTTTGCAGGACACTACTTCTGAATAGATGAAGATAAATCAAATAATAACTATCACCATGAAACTTTTGGGGGGAGGAACTCTGCATATGTAAATAGACAAAGTAAGCACAAAGAAAGACATAAGAGCGTTGTGCAGCTTACCTCTCCTGAGGTTCCCGGGCTGCTGCTGGTCGTCCGCTCTCCGGTGCCCTCGTCCTTCAGAGCTCGCAGGAACTCGCTCTTACGGTCCGGACCGCGGCGCATCAGCTTCAGCCTTGACGGGGCGATGTCTATGGGAGGAGTCGTGCTGGAAGGGTGCTGCAGGGGCCGGGAGCAAAAGAAAAGAGAGTTCATAAAATCCTATTTTGGGACACTAAATTATCATTCAACGAAATCCACCTGGCCAGAACAGAAATGTTGGATGTGTTTTACAGTCAATAACCATAGAGAGCGACATGTTCCTGCACTGTGCAGCACAGTGACTGCTGTACAGGCAAACTCATTGCACAAATGTGAGTAAACATCTCTGTCAGAAAACCCCATAACAACTATGTTTAGATTGAACCTGTGATTTAGTCACACCGGCACTCACGCAGCCATGAGAGCCAGACACAGACAGACACAAGGACTTTCAAACCATCGCAAAGGCTCCCTCAACAAAAAGCAAGGGGATTTTACTCTTGGATTTTGGAACATTCCACATGTTGTCATTTACACGTTTTGTTCGGCAGGATAATTTTCACATATTAACATCACTTTTGTAATTGTTAAAGTGCAAATGCTATTGCCGGAAGTAATAAAGCTGACGTTAGGCTGTAAACAAACAACATCACGGTCGCATGGCTGCGCATCACATAGATTATTTAGTCACTTGCTAGCAACCACTATTTTTTTGAAACACAGTAGGGACACAATTCTGACTTTTACGAGTGGGGGTACTGACATATTTAAAATCGTAGAACCCAACGTGAAAATGTCTTTAGTTTGTGTTGACAACAGATCTTCGTCCAGGCGTCTGACCAATAACGCTACAGGAAGATGTTGACTTCAACCAGAGAGAAGTGACTAAATGCTAACTAATTTCCGCACTCATACGTCACCACTATATAAACACAGTTTGAAAAGAAAATAAAAATGCATCCTCATGGGGCTTGAAAATCCCCCCTCGCACTCTCTGACCTAAAAGATATTTGTTTGTCTTTTCCCTCCTTACCTCTTTCGTGGGGTTGTGCTGTGGTGCGCTGAGGGGGGGGCTGGGTTTGGCTGCAGAGACGGGGCTGGTGAACACTGAGTCTCGGCCCGGCATGTGGAGGCCAGACTTAGTGATCTCTCTACCACCGGATTTCCACTGGTTGCTCTGGAAAAGAGGACATACGAGATAAAAGCACACACTTTGCACACTATCATTTTTATATTTCTTAGTAGAAGGCTAATATAAAATGTATTATCACTTATGTCATGTATATTGTAAAGACACTATTCAGATAGATACAGTATCTCTCTACTGTTGATATTAATATACAGAATTTAACTATATTTTGACCTTGTTTGTAATGCTAAGTTAACATGCTGTTGTAAAAAAGAAAAGCATATTCCAATTTGGGATCAATTAAGAATCTTATGTCATCTAAAAATATTCATACTTTGGTGGGGGCCACAGCAGGCTTGGGGACCAGGTTCTTGTAAATGCTGGAGCTGGCCATGGGGGTTTTGCTGCCGTTGATGGGCAGGATGCCGGCGGAGGCGAACCCCGCAGAGAAGGCGGTGCCGGGGTCCTCCTTGGAAAGCTTCTTGATAACCAGCATTTTGGACACCATTTGTTTGCCACTAGGGGGGTTTTCTGGAACACAAATCAGTGATCAAATGTTACCCAGCTGCAGTGGAACACTAAGGTTAGCCTTTTCAACCATCTTTTTTTTAATTTAAAAGTGCTCTATTATGCTTTTTGGAGTTTCCACTTTACTGTAGTGTGTTATAAAGGTTTGTGTGCATGTAAATGGTCTGCAAAGGCTAAAACACACACAAATCTGAAAATGAGCATAATAGGGGCCCCTTTAAGAGAATCAACGCAGTCTTACCCCACACTCCAGCATGGGGAGCCACCGCTCGCATCGGAGTCCCAGGTTTTCCAGTTGTTTCAGGGTTGAGGGAAGGCTTAAAAGACAAAACACCCGCATTAAATAAGGAAGCTATTCAACACAAAACTGATTCTCAGTGTGCCTGTACTAAGTCTAGATATGGATATTGTTTATTCTTTTGGAATATTGGATATCGAAAGTGTTGCCTTTTCTGTTGTTGCTCACTCTTTAAAGACTGCATCACAGTACAGTAAAATCATTTTCTTAACGTAACAGACTTTTCAATCTATTATTTGCTTTTACCCATTTATTTCTGTAAATCCACTTTACTGACGATTTTGTGAAAGCATCACAAGTCAACCCTACAACTGTTTTGTTGTATAGATAGCTTGCACCTGCTTTCTTTCAATAAAGTAAAGCATTTGACAGAAAGTGGAAAATAAATGCTATTCCTTTACACTAGGAGTTTATTTGTGCAGTAACCTTTTTGAGATTAGTTGACGTGAGAGAAAGCCCTGCAAATGTAAGTCATTTAAAAATTCTATAAAACATTTTAAATGTGTTGGTATGTGTTTATTGACTTTCTGTACCAACACTATGAGCAGGTTAGAACATTACATTTGATGTGGGACTAGGCCTTTTTTTTTTTTTATCGTGGTATTGAAAGAGTTACAGAGCCTTGTTTTCTTAAGTCTAGTGTGTCGAAGTTTAAAATTCTGGTATAGCGACAACTAGGGATGCTCCGATCGATCGGCCGCCGATCGGTATCGGCCGATACTCACTCTCTGCCGATCCATCGGTGCTCTCTAAAAATGCCGATCGCGAGAGCCAATCGCATGACGTAAAATACATCACCCTTTTCTCTGTGTGCAGCAAACCAAGCTCGCCAAATAGGCTTCACCGGTCTGGCAGTTTTTTAAGGTGTCCGAAAAAGACAGTAAAATAGTGGTATGCAACTTGTGTGAAGCAGAAATCCTGCAGCTCCGCCCGCTGTGACGGACCGGTGAGCGGAGCAGAACACACACTAAGAGTTAGACCTAACACACTTAGCTCAGGGTTCCTGCGGGTTTCGCCAACTCAAATTTAAGACTTTTTAAGACCACTTTGAATAGAATTTAAGACCTATTTCACGGCAAGAAAATATGAAGGAAAATTGCTATGAAAGAAGAAATGCGTCCCATAATTACTTACAAAGTAAATGTATTCATGTTCAACATAAGAACAATAACTGAACATAACAGCATAACAGTACAGAATTGTGTTAGCGTGTTGGATTAAAAAGTGTGTGTGTGTGTGTCTGTTCGGCCTGCGCAATTGATCGTATTTTAAATCGCAATCACGATTTTGGCCTGCACAATTACGAAAACAACATAATCGAAAAAAACGATTATTTTGCTTTGCTAGGTTGTGACAGTGCACTATAACATATTTGTTCTAATTAATTTTAGTCTAATTTATATTTATTTATCATATTTATATACGTTTAGTAGCTTGTGGAAGTGCGCTCCAACATATTTGTTGATATTATTTATTGGTATTTATTATTTTGATATTATTTATTTAATACATTTTTGTATTGGTTTTTCAGATGAATTATACGTTCAGGGTAATCAACAGTTAAAAAGATACTGTTCAAATTATTATTTGTTTTAAAGTTCAATAAATGGATGTTTTAAAAGTCAATGAATAATCGTATTTAATAATCGTGATATTAATTATTGACCAACATAATCGTGATTATTGCCATAATCGAGCAGCCCTGGTGTGTGTGTGTGTGTGTGTGTGTGTGTGTGTGTGTGTGTGTGTGTGTGTGAGAGAGAGAGACAAGAGCTAAATTCAGAGCTCTGTTGCCTTGGCTACAATCTTCCATCGTTGCTGTTGTATGATTGGTGTTTAGCTACGGTATTTATCGTCGACAGCACCTCCGCTTTTAGGGTTGACGTAGACCCAAACGTCGCCCGGAGGTCCCCCGGTGTTGTTGCGGGAGCTGCTGAACTAGCTAACGCTGCACTAGCTAACGCTACATTAGCAAAACAAACACTAATTTATTTTGCAAAAGGTGCGGCTGGCTTCAAACACGTTCCCTCCACCGGTTTCAACCAAGCGCTAAATTCGATGTTTTCCAACCAAATACGGTTGAAATTACACTTCCCCATATGAATGTGTAAGTAGATTCGAAGATACATCAGTTTCTGACTGCCCATAGTGCCGCTAGCTGAAGCTTGGTTGCTAGCTTACTAGCTGGGTGTTCTCCAATAAGGGGCCGGGGGAAACAAAGTTAGTGATTACTGGTTCCATGTTGATTTAATTCAATACAAATTGTTGGGGGGAACTGAAAGGCTATTACCGTGCTGGTTACTTTGCAGCCCAGACATTTCCCCCAAAACACATTTAGACGCGATCACAACACAGAAGTACTTTCCAAATCCGATCATTTTTAAGACCTTCTAAATCATATTTAAGACCTTTCCTATTTTTTTGGTCATATTTAAGACCTTTTTAAGGCCTTAAATTCAGATTATCAAATTTAAGACTTTTTAAGACCCCGCGGGAACTCTGTAGCTATTGTATCTACCTCTGGAACAAGCTAAACTAGTTATAAATATATTTATTCTTCACTGTCGGGTCACTCATTACTGGATCAGCATGAGACGATACTGACAGGCTGTCAGGAGAGAGAGAGAGGGGGAAAGAGGAAAATATAGAATTTCCGCTCATTTCTCCCGTGTTATTCTCCAAAGTGAATGCAAACTTGAATAATGTACTTAATTTGAATGTAATAATTATGTTGGTTGTTGTTTGTGGAAGCGCCAGTGAATGAGCCCTATTAACATCATTTAAACATCACTTTAAATGGAAGATCCCCATAGGCCCCGCCCACTCGATCGGATCGGCCGATACTGATTCCGGCATTCGGCCCCAAAATTGGCGATCGGAGCATCCCTAGCGACAACCTTAGCAATGTTGGTTTTCAAAAATCAAAGCATGTTGTTGCTAACCGGATTAAGCCTCATGGGTCGAGAACAGGAAACTGTTGTGATACAAAATAGTGTTGAAATGTACGTTTTCACAAGGTAAATATGGGGAGAAAATGGAAAGTGAAAATGTTTCTGAAATAAGTTTTTACTACTCAGTGTCAACAACAAACACCCTGAGAGTACAACTATATTAATGGAACCCTCTTTTTATTAAATGTCAAGTAGCTTTACCACTGAGTATTTTATCTTTCAACAGAGCTTGGTCATGGAAGAGCTACGTTTAGGTCAGTGAACGCAGTGATCCACTCACAAAGTCCTCTTCCACGAACTTCAGCTTGTCGTCGTTGCCGTCTTTGCGTTCCTCGTTGGGGAACTTGTCCTGGTACGAGGGGCCCTTGCGGGGATGAAAGTTGCCGTTGCGCTGCCGGTGCGCCCCCTGCCTGTCCCTGTCCACTCCTACCCGTTTGGGGTGGCGCCCCTGGTGGTGGTGGCCGTCCTGGGCTCCCCGCGGCGCCCCGTGCCAGCTGGGTGTTTCTTTCCAACAGGAGCCCCCCGCCAGCCCGCCATGCCCCCCTTTGGCCACCCCCGAGTCCACCGAGTCATGCCTCAGAAGCAGAGAGGGCTGCTGCCACCCGTCACCTTCAGAGAGAACAAATATACGTAAGAATGATGCCAATACGGGGCAAACAAACAATCACAATAAACTTCTTACAAAATACACCAGCAGTTAGAGCAGTGGTTCTCAAACTTTTTCTGTCAGGCCCCCCCTTTGGAGAAAAAAAAAAGTCGGGCCCCCCCAACACAAATAGTCAGGCTCAGTGGCGGCGCCAGAAATTTATTTTGGGGGTGCTGTGGGGTAGCTTGACGTTTCATAGAGGGTGCTCAAACATTTAGGGTTTCCCATTAATGTACCGGGCGCTACAGTGGAATTTTCTACTGCAACATTCCCCACGCATATACACAGTGAGACAGTTACAATGAAGGCTCGATAATCAGCTCACGGCATAGGGTAAACTGCTATTTTTATAGGTGGTGTGTGGACCTCACATAGGGGGGTCCGGGGGCAAGCTCCCCCGGGAAGATTTATTTTTAAATATTGAAGTTAAATGCATCAATCTGGAGCACTTTGAGAGCAAAATGAAGAGATCTATGGATACATCTCTCAACACCCATATGAAACAGAACTGTAAACAGATTTACTTTTTCTTTATGGATATTTTACAAATCACCCTTTTAAACGTTATTCTTGTTTTACTGCCATATAGTATTTCATACCTGTTTTTCATTTATTCTCTTATTTTTTTATGACTATAATGATCATATAAACGTGTGCCTCAGAAATAATTGTTTACATTAATCGTGAACAAACCGTTTGAGACCCACTGAGATAACTTAGACTAAAGTGAACTATCTAAACACTGAGAGTCCTTTAGCTCAGGGGTTCCCAACCCCCGGTCCGCGGACTGGTACCGGGCCGTGGAGGTGTTACTGCCGGGCCGCGAAATGGCTGTGAGTTTATCGTAATATTTGCAGAATTAGAGATATTTAAAAATATTTTTATCATTGTTCATTTATGCACAGAGAAAGTTACCGGTGCGCCAATAGGAAGTGGAGCACACAGGGGACAACCGTTTAATCGCAGACTGTTATGTTTATGTGGGGAAGTGGCAGTGCATACATTATTTGAGATATATTTCGAACTCGGACTTCATTTTAAGGACATTGCGGCCAGGGGTGTAGAGCTATTTTTTTTATTTGTAAAACCTCCTTCACTTCATGAAATGGCTGCAGCATCAGGAGGCAGCCTCTGAGAAGTGCAGCACCAGCGTGTACACACAGCCTTCACTGTGTTCCCCACTGCAGGCTGCTACGTTTCACACACACACACACACACACCGAACGGCCTGATTATTACCCCTATTACTCGTTGTATGAAGGAAATGTCCGGTCACAAAGGCACATGATGTGTGTGTGTGTATGTGCTCTGCTCAGCTCCGCTGTGTGTGTGTGTATGTTTGGTGTGTTTGTGTGTGTCCAACAACGGCATTTGTTTTCAAATTACCATGAACAGTAATTTACACACATCTGGCCAACTCCATAGGTATGTGGGTGTTCCCAAAAGAAGTTAGTTTAATCTTAATCTCGATGTAGTTCTAAATGCTGTCGGAGTGCACCGGAACGAACGCCCCGGTATGACGTTATTATGGCTGGCAAACAAGCCTAGGGGTCTCCCTGACATTTCAGTTATATCAATATGTGTACAGTGGTCCTAATTTGTTTTGATTGTATCCTGGTTTTAAACGTTGTTAATATGTTTTGGATGCATATTGTTCTATTATTTGTTACATACAATGTAACAGCCTGATATTGCCATATTAGGCTATATTATATTATATATTATATTAATATTTGTAAAGCGGTCCTAATTTTTTGTTTTAATTGTATCCTGGTTTTAAACGTTATTAATATGTTTTGGATGCATATTAGTATTTCTTCAGGCTGTTAAAAACAATTAGCCTCTGTTGCCACCTGCTGGTGAGTAAATATTAAAATCAGCTAAAATTGACAACCGGTCCGCGAATTTTTTTTAATGTATCTGCCGGTCCTTGGCACAATAAAGGTTGGGAACCCCTGCTTTAGCTCACTGAGTCTCTCAGTCTGACAGGAGAGGACTCTCCTCCACTTTGTTGTTGAAAAAGCTCCTTATATCCGTTAGCGTAGCTCGCTAGCACCAGAAGCTAACAACAACGATCCCCGGTACCAGTGCGCTCTCTCTCTCTCACTCGCGCACACAAAAGGGCTCGTTCCACACACACACAGAGCCGAGCTTTAATGAAACACAGAGACCCAGACGGAATAGTACTGCATCATATTATTTTCGAATAAATAATTTTTAAATGTATGATTTTTTATTTTTTTATCTTTTACATTTTTTTTTTTTACCATTTTTCCTCCTGGTCTCTCGCGCCCCCCCTGGTATGCCTCTGCGCCCCCCAGGGGGGGCGCGCCCCCCACTTTGAGAACCACTGAGTTAGAGTCTTAAGTTCATTCATAGTGAGCCAACCATTCATTTAGCCTGTACAGAGGATGCTGGGTAACCTGAAGTGACGAAGTAGGGCTGTGCGATTATGGCAAAAATTCTAATCACGATTATTTCTGGTCAATATTGATATCACGATTATTAAATACGATTATTCATTGACTTTAAAAACATCCATTTATTGAACTTTAAAAAAAATTAAAACAATAATTTGAACAGTATGTTTTTAACAGTTGATTACCCTGAACTTTAAGTATAATTCAACTGGAAAACCAATAAAAAAAGTAAACTATACATTTATATCACATTTACATAAATAATATCAAAATAATAAATACCAATAAAGAAGATAAACAAATATTTTGGAGCACACTTCCACAACGTACTAAACATGTATAAATTAGACCCTCCAGAAAAACGCGATTCTGCGATCGCAGAATTTAACGCATAATCAGCAAAATGGCGCAGATTTTTAAAAGGCCGCATATTTATCAAAAGGCCGCATAATCCCCGCATTTTTCCACACAAAGTTGAGAGAAAAAAAAAAGTTAACTCGTCTTGACGTGACGTCATCAGCTCGCGCATCACAGAATGTAGACAACACTGTATAGAGTGAACGTGTGGAGCTCACACGATAGAGAAAACACCAAGATGAAAAAATCTAATCCATCTCATTTACCGATGAACATTTCTACTAAAGACCGGGCAAAAAGTGGGGGGAAACTATTCTGCACCCCGTGCAACTGTGTGTTGGAGCATAAGAGAAAATCGACGGTGACGACCCACTTTGATTCATTCAAACATTCGAAAATGCTTTCTGTTGCTGCGGACAAGAAAGCCAAACAACGCACGTTCACCGAGGCATCAACCTCCAAAACCCTTTCGAGGGCTACAAGAAACGAAGTGAGTAGCCTACAAGATTGAAGCTGGTTAGATAACGAACGAGTAAATGAAAACAGAATGAGGCGGAGAAGTGTGTGTGTGGGGGGGGGGGGTGTGTGTGTGTGTGTGTGTGTGTGAGATTAACATAGCCCAATTGCTTTTACAATAAATAAACATTGAATTTGTTTAATTGAATAGTAAAGGGGTTTAACATTAGTGGCAGGTTGTGTGTGAGAGAGAATAAATAAGACAGCCCAATATTTACAAAAATTGTTGTTTTAAAAAAAAATATTTCGCAATTTCACCGCATAAAATCACATAAAAACCCAGAATGTTTAATCGCATAATCAAGGAATTTAGCCCGCATAATCAAGGATTTTTGCCCGCGTTTTTCTGGAGGGTCTAATAAATATGATAACTAATGTCACTCACAACCTGTAATGTTTAATTATACTGCTACACGCAGTACTCTTATTTTGGTAACCCCTAATCCGGAAACCGGAAGTAGCGAGCTAAGAGGCTCCGACTTGACGAGGTTAGTGAAAGTTGACTGTGCGCTAGAGAGCATGGAGGACCGGAGAATAGAGAAACGGCAACTAAAGCTTTCCTTGTAACGTGTTTCTATGGATTTATTAAACAGAGCTGCAAGTCACAACACAACCTGGCCGAGAGGGCTTTTAGGGAGGGGTGAAAGCGCCCGCAGGATGTATAACGCAAGAAAAATTGAGAGTATCATTGCGAAAGGGAATGCAGCAAAATAATAGTTTTATTTATCGAGATTAAAATACGATTAATTGCACAGCCCTACGAAGGAAGAGAGCTGGGACCAGATTTATGGAGAAAATGAGATATAAGCATCTATTAAGATCATTGGCTAATAATAATGGACAAGCTAAAGTAGTCAGCCAGGAGTGAGACAGATTAACTGGAGTGTAGTTTAATGTGCTTTACGGAAACATGGCTGCACCAGGATATATCTGACCGCATCCTTTCCATTGATGGCTTCAGGACTGTTTCAAGGATCGCACCAAGAACTTCACCATGTCTTCATCATGTATTTTTGTTTCAATATATGTTTATATAAATATGAACATTTTTTATTGCAATATGGTGGAACGAAACCTTATTTTCCCCATGAGATTATTGAAGTATTTGGATTTAATTGAATAAACCACCATAACCCAACCTAACCCTAACACCTGAGTGGAATTGTACACCAAAATCAAGGTGAGACACATTATCTGCCCTTCTGTTTCAAAAGCTGAGGGGAAGCCAAATGTGAAAGCAAAGATAAAAGGCGAGTGGGGGACAATGGTGAAACAGACACCAAAGGGGACAACTGGAGAACCTGTCAAACAGGAAACATAAGCTTGTGTTTATTTTTTGCATTTCCGTGGGACAACTGACCATCACCGCTAAGCTAAATCTCTCATTTAGCCACTTGTTAGCAATTGCAGTTTTTATGACACTTGGGCCCGTTTACACGGAGACGGAACGGGTGTTATCCGCTACTGTTCTCTATCGTATTGACGGTTTGTTCACATGAGGCCGTAACGGAACCGCGGAAACAGAGCCCTCAAACGATAACGGGTCCCAAGGTGGGTAGATCTGCGGACGGAATGCTCTGGGGGGCCAAACGGCTCCGTGTGTACGCCCGATACGCCATAGCCCCGCCTCTCCCCACCTCTTCTGCTCACCCCCGTCATTGCTGATGTGTTTCGGTCAAAATGTCGCTTTTTGTTTAGGTTTCCTTTGACAGGCAGGCAGTCATATCATTAGCTAGAACTAGCTAGATTTGATCGATATGGATAGTGAAGTCTAATCGTACAGGAGAGAGATCAGAGATCAGCTGCTGCTGACGGAGACACTAGCTCTGCATGACCACCTGCAGCTCCGCCCGCTGTGATGGAGCGATGAGCGGAGCAAAACACACACTTCAAGTTAGATCATCACCCTTAGCTATTTTAATTACCCTTCAAACTACCTAAACTAGTTATAAATATGTTTATTTTTACTATCTGGTCACTCATTACTGGATCAGCCAGATGCATGAGACGGATACTGACGGGCTGTCAGGAGAGGGGGAGGAAAATAGAGACTCCGTGTATTATTCTTATATTATTATTATTATTATTATTATACAGAGTCGTTATTCATTTTTTTTAAAGCTCAATAAATAAAGAAGACCTCTGAAGGGCACTTTTCTAATTTTGTCCGGAAGATTTCAACTTTAACGGACATGTTGACCGGCGAAAATAAATTCTAATGGAAACTCTGCTGCGCGGTTCCCTTGGAAGAGGCGGAGAGGTGGGTGTTTTCCATCTGCTGGTGGACTACCGGTGAGATTGAACGTTAGTGGCAGTGGGTGCGGTTAGGTCTGTCGCGATAATCGATAAATTGACTTATCGTACGATAAATAAAAATGGACTCGATAACTTTTCTGAGCTCGATAAATTGCCGTTTACATAAAGATGTGACCAGCATTTTAGCCTGGAGCGCTGTGGCTGCCAAGCGCGCTGTGAGGGGCGGGGCTGACACACAGCCAGGTCAGGACACTCCGCGTGCACGTGCAGCAGCCAAATTAATAATATAGCGACAAGCGGGAGACAACGTGTGACTTACTCGCGGGGAATTTAAAGTGAAATGGAATTGGTTACAAAACCTAACGACACATCTCGATTCTCCGGTTTGGCAGTATTTTGGATTCAAACCAAATCAACGAGGCGAACCTACGGACTTGAATGAGCCGGGCGGTGTGTCGCATTGGTTTAAAAAAGGGAGCGACAAAATTAGGCAATACCACGCATTTTAAACCACCTAAAACACAACCACCCCATTCCGTTTTCCCAGCTGGGAGCAAACACGGCAGCTGGAGATGGAGAGCCCCCGCCCGACAATGCAAACATGTTGGTGTTCCTTGCTCGAAAACTTAGAAAAACAGATTTGGATAATGGCCTGTTGAGGCATCTGGGTCTTTGACAGTGGACTGTACACTTGACTGTTGTTTTAAGGAGGTTTTTTTTGTATATATATAGATATATCTATATCTATATCTATATCTATCTATATATATATATATATACATACATACATACATATATATATATATATATATATATATATATATATATATATATATATATATATATATACATACACACACCTATATATATATATAATGTCTATATATATATATATATTATGTCTATATATATATATATATATATATATATATATATATATATATTTATTATGTCTATATATATATGAGAGAGAGCTCTGTTTTCCAGCCTGACTCTATTTAATTTATTGTTTTGGTTGTGTGTGATTTAATTAATTTGTTTTATTTATTAATTGATATATTTTAATATTATTTCACATTTCATTTGCAATATTGAATGTTCAATAAAAAGTTATGTTTGAAAGGATGTACTTGAATTATTATTATATATTATCATTATGTCTAAAATGGTCTTAAAACGGTGCCGACAATATTATCGTTTATCGCAATAATTTCCAGAAAAATGTATCGTCCAACAAAATTAATTATCGTGACAGGCCTAGGTGCGGTGCACCTGCCTTTTACAGCAGGAGCACACGCTCGCCTCGGGGAGGGAGAAAAAGAGAAACAGAGGCCACGGAAACAGCCAGAGCCCTCCCTCAAACCCACCTCTGCTGCTCACCCCCGCGTCAAATCTACAGCTCCTCTACCACAACCATCAGCAACAAGTGGACATGGAGAACTACATGAACTACATGTTGCTAAGTCCACCGCGGAGAATAAACAGAAGGGCAACCAGGCAACTATGCTCGGGAGGTCTTCTTCGCTGCTTTTGGTGTATTTTGTGGCAGAAGTACACCGCCACTTACGGGCCCGGCATATGTACTACAGCATCTCCAGCGCTTTCGAGTGGTCTCGTGTGAACGGACACGTTTATTGAGCCGATTGCGTGTGGACGGAAGAGTTTTTGATATCGAATTCTGTTAGTTTTTGTTTCTGTGTAAACGGAGAATTGTTTAAGCCAGTGTTAACCATAGCCCTTAATTCAGGCCACTAAACAAAAACACATTGACTTTGAGACAAGGGGAATCAGAACTGGTACATTTCTAACTCATTAAAACACCACTGTCTTCTGAGCAGCTGGCCTCATGTCCTACAGGGAGATCAATATGTCCTCTTTAAGTGGAGTTAGCAGCTCTCCCTCGTCTTCAACTCCACACAGTTTAAAGTTCAGCAGAATTATTTTTACTAGAACTAGAACTAACCAGGGCTCGACATTAAGGACTGCCCGATGGCCCGGGGCCATCTAGTATTTAGCTCGGGCCATGAAGCCTCACCTGCTGGTTGCCCGATCGGGCAATCTATTATGCCCGTATCATGCAGCTCGCGGATCCAGTAATGAATGACCCGACAGTAAAACTAAACATATCTATAACTAGTTTAGGTAGTTTGAGAGCTAATTAAAATAGCTACGTGTGATATTCTAACCTGAAGCGTGTGTTTTGTCCGCTCACCGCTGCATGTGATCATGCAGAGCTGCGTGTCAACTTGTCAGCAGCAGCTGATCTCTCTCTCTCTCCCGGGAGATTAGACTTCACTCCCATTTATGTCCATATCGATCAGATCCAGCTAGTTCTAGCTAATGATAGGACTACCTGCTTATTAAAAGACACCTAAACAATAACTGTCGCAATGCAACTGGGTGAGGCCACAAAGTATAGCGCAGCATTATGCATTTGTTTACATGCCCACCGGAACCTCAAGGCATTACCAACAGATCAACGCACAATCAACCCATACAGGACATCTCTTTCTCCACATTAAGTGTTAGACATTAGAATTTACTATTCTTGTCTGTCACATACTCTTCTTGTCTGTCACATAAGTGGCGCTAAAGGGAAATTATTTTGACCGAAGAGATTTAGATTTGCCGGCTAATGGGAACTCTGACGTCGCCATTTTGTGTGCTTCGCGGATGCGCTCTGCTCCTCTCGACTGCTGCTCGGGTCTGCTCGGTCAGCTTCCGGGTGAGGGGGCATTCGTTCGACCAACTTACAGTAGATAACATTACAAACATTTTTAACAGGGGCCATAATAGTGTAAATAATATTTGTTTTCGCAGTTATAACTGAATGTAATGTTTTCTACTTTTTTACATCTGGGAAGGCATTTGCCTTCATCAGATGGAAAGTGTCTTCACCAACAACTGAAGTATTTCTTATAGCTATGCAGGGCATGCAAGCAAGCAAACACAAACAAGAACAAACAAACAAGTGAAATGAAGAATAAAATTGAAATTCTACAATATAATATTGTGGTGGTTCATCTTATAATTCAGTCTAGAGAATGCACCAGACAGCATCTAAGACCTGCAAAAATCTAAATGTTCTAGACGGAGGCCCCCCAAACCCTTCGTGCCATTTCATCAGCGCGCATTTCTCAGGGCAATCTCTATTGGGCTCAGGGCCATCTGTAAATTATCTTAGATGGCCCACAGGGCCATCTCCCAAAATCCTTAATGTCCTGCACTGACTAACTAATGACATTTTGGTAACATACCTAGCATTATGTCTGTCCTGAAAGCTCCAAAAAAAGTTTGTCTGTCTTTATAATCAGCAACCGAAGAACCTGGTTCTGGTGGTTCTGTTTTAAGTCATATGTAACATCTTTGATTCGCAGTATGTTTTTATTTTACAATAATAACACCTGGTTGGAAATTTCTTGCAATGTTATCAGAGTTTTGACAGATCCCACTCGACGTTAGTGATGCAATTCATCTTAGCCTCATGTATTATGATACTTAATTATTCATTTAGTAAACATTGTTTATTGATTAAGTATTTCGTATGCGGTCTGTTAGCTTGCTCACAAGTTTAAAACGTTAATTAATTACAGGACATGGTCAGCAGCAGACTTTAAATAACAAAATGAAATTAAAGCCACTAGACACTAAGAGAGTGGTGCAGGTTTGAGCCCTAAAAACTGAAATTGACTTATAGTACCTTTTTGACCCTCTTCTTGAAGTTAAGTTAAGTTCATATTATTGGTTAGACCCCTGAACGAAGGTCTGTGGTTCACACAAGTTTAAGAGATTATAACCTGTCGTTCCACGGCATAGAATATGTCAGTAAATAGCCCACTGGTGATTGTCTGAAGCTTCAACGTGTCATAATAACTGCAGCTCCTAACAAGTGGCTAAATGAGACTACTTAATCACTCCGACATGAGTCCCCTTTTAGCTAAGCTGTGGTGATGAACAGACATGCAACTTTGATTTAGCTTGTTAAAGCCTAACATTAACTTTTTATTTCTGGTAATAGAATTTACACTTCAAAAATCACAAAGTGGTGTCAATATGTGAAGATTATCCTGCTGAACAAAACGTGTTAAGTGTCAGGAGCGTGAGTGCCACAGAGCTTTCTTTCTGTAATATACCAGAATCCAATGGAAAAGTCTCCTTGCTTTTTGTCAAAGGAGCCCCGACGATGCTACTTCCTGGCCTAAAAAAAAACATCACTGCACCAGTCTATAGGTTACACATAACAAGACTTCCAATAAGGCCTATGATTGCTTTAATCCAGCACCTCACTGTAAGAAGATTCACTACACTCACAGTTTCATTCATATTTTCACCGTCTCTGCCATGTGCCGACAGTAACATCGTTAACAACAAGAGCGGAGGCAAACTGTTGTGAAGGTTACCTGCTGGAGCGCGCAGGGAGCCGTTGTTGAAGAAGCCATCAGAAGAGTTGTGGCGGCGGCGGCTCACAGAGGTTCTGCCGTCTCTGTGGTGGTGGGGCTCGCCTTGTTTCTCAAGGTTGGCAGCAGGGGACTGGAGGAGGACAGACAAAGGGAGATGCTGGGCAATGAATGATATGTCAATGTAAACTGAGGACAAAAAATAACCAAAATAGATAAAGCAGCTACCCCTAGCCCATTTTCCATTTTTTTAAATCTTTGATCTTGTGAAGAAACTTATAAATCATCCCCATAGTTTGTGTCTTACTCCCTCAGACAACTTCAATAACTCAAAGTGAAACCAATGCAGGGATCTATTCTTAGAGATCCCAAAAGCAGACATCATAGGAACTGAGAAGAATCTGGGAATGCTTTCTCTTGAGAATTGTGGCAGAGATCAGAAAGCCTCTGCGCTGACAGCTCTGCGTTTTATAAAATCGACTCCATCTGAATCATATCCTCGCCATGAGCTGAGGTTCAAAGATCAAATACGACTTCTCTTCAGCCTATGCCTGCAAGAGTCACTTCAGGGAAATAACCCCCCGCAGATTTACAGCGTTATGATGTGCAATCAAACAATGAGAATAAACTGCGGCTCCGACCCTGACAGGTGAGTGCAGACTAATCCCTGAAGACAGATGACATTGAGGTGAAGTCATGTGTCAGCAGGACAGTGACTGTGCACTTGTTTCACTGTCTTGTCTCTTGATTTCACAGACAGGCCACTAAGCTGGGCTTCTTCCTGACTCATTGATTACACTGAGCTTTGCACAGGAGAAACACATTTAAGGTCTTAAAAAAAGGACAATCAGAGCATTCAACACTTTCATTTAAAAATACCCTATTTTTTTTTGGGGGGGGGGGGGGGGGTT
This sequence comes from Notothenia rossii, assembly GCF_949606895.1. Taxonomy (NCBI): domain Eukaryota; kingdom Metazoa; phylum Chordata; class Actinopteri; order Perciformes; family Nototheniidae; genus Notothenia; species Notothenia rossii. The sequence goes on along the minus strand of NC_136907.1, from coordinate 52,043,805 downwards.
TACCCTTTCCTTTAGAGTTTTATATAGGTTTTGTATGTAAATGGTCTACAAAGGCTAAAATCCCTGTATTCCCTGTAATTTTGCCTTTTGTCTGCACAGTTCCTTTGCTTTTGTAATGCTTATAATTTCCCTGCTGGGTGAAAACAAAATTTTCTGGCTCTGATGTTATTAAAATAGTTTATTTCCTTCCTTTGCGAGACTTTAAAATGAAAGCACACAATATCTCAGTGACCCTCAGCTCAACCGTGTGCTGGCTGACATGTTGCCAACTGCACACACTCTCACTCAGGTACACATTTAGAGCAGTGACAATCAGTGGCGGCCGGCCCATAGGGGCGCCGCCCCTCCTCTTCCCACATGTTTGATTGTCATTAAAAATAAATAAATATATTTCAAAAATAACAAGGTAAATATTATATAGTTGGTATCAGTAAAATGTATAATCTACAATAAAATCTCGTTTGAAATTGTTTTACAATGTCTAAAGTTACTGATAAGTCACATGTTTCCTGCCTGGCCGCAGCGTGTATCATTACCCTCTCTCGTCCGGGCGGTAGAAAGGAGCCCTCAGCCAGAGCAGCAGCAGCCAACAAGCTGACTGTTGCTATCTGTAAACTATGCCGCCGAAACATAATTTCAGCCAATCAGCATTGTCAGATCTGATGCTCAAAGGGTGCCCTGTCAGCGCCCTGGCCTGTGTGTCTGTGAGTTGTTTGGACTCGTATCCAAGGTGACGCTACACTAGTTGTCTGCAGGTGCAGACTCCGGTGTTAGTGGATCGCCGGAGCTGTAGATTAACATTTACATGCTTATTGTAGTTGGAAGGGCAATGCCTGTAGCACCATGGAGCATATGTGTGGGCTGGACCTGTATTTTACAGGAAAGGAGTGATCAGAGGGTTGAGTTGTCGATTCTTGTTCAGTTTTCATCTTCCTCACCCTCTCAGACTTTGAGTTGCGCGCGCTGCTAAAGAGACGCGCTACCATGGAAACCAAACAATGGTGTAGCTGTATTAAAGTCAGAGTGGAAACAGTCGTGAGTAAATCTGATGTCGTCAGAAATGCGGGAGGGTTGGCCACACACACACACACACACACACACACACACACACACACACACACACACACACACACACACACACACACACACACACACACACACACACACACACACACACACACACACACACACACACACACACACACACACACACACACACACACACACACACACACACACACACACACACACACACACACACACACACACACACACACACACACACACACACACACACACACACACACACACACACAGAGAGAGAGAGAGAGAGAGTCTTCCCAAAGCACCAGCATTCTGCAGTTTGTGTTGGCCTACTGTACTGTTGCACAGGAAGATTCATAGCTAACCACACTGAAGATTATGGATTATCTCATATTTTTAAGCCTCAATTTGTCCTCCTCCCCCCCTCCCCTCCCCTCCCCTCTAACATCACCAGAAGTCATAATTTAAGGGGTCATTTCTCCAAAAATTATTCCGGGGGACGATCCCCTGGACCGCCCTAGTATGGTTGTCACCATTTCCAAAGCCCCACCAAAAATATTTTCCACCAGCCGCCACTGGTGACAATTATATTGTCAAGCTCTGTCTATCTCAATTACCATGTGCTTCTGTATCCAATCGGCAAATACAAACAGTACAAACAGTATAAACACACACACCTTGGCAGGCTGGGGCGTGGAGAAGTTAAGCCAGGCAGGGACAAAGTCATGCTGCGCCATTTAGGTCCAGTGTTTCCGGTCAGTGGATCGAGGCATCAAACCTCATGGCCAGGATCTGATACAAAAAGGGAATAGACAGTAGGAATGACATCTTTAGGAATTCAGTTCCATGACATTTCTTTCAAGGAGTTTTGTCTACCGATAGATATTTAGACATTCACTGCATAAAGGGTCTCTCCCAAGTGCCAGAGAGTTCTATTCTTAGCAGAAAACAACAAAGCTCGACTTGATGCAGCTGTGAAAGAGGTTGACAGCTTGGATGGTAGATATCTTGTGCACCATAATACAAGTGTGTATGTCATAAATGTATTTAGCTCATTTAGAATAGCTGTGGTGATAAGCAGCTATGTGACCACTTTAGTTTATAGCCTAGCATTTGCTTTTTACTTCTGCCCAATGCATTTCAACTTCAAAAATTGAAAAATCGTTGGAGATTATTCTGTTGTATAAAATGTGTAAGTAGCATGTTTGCCACAGATCATTTTTTCTAAATCCAAAATAAAAATTCCATTGCCAGTCTGGGATTTTGATACAATTGTGATTAATTGTGCAGCCCTCCTTTAAAACATTATGCATACTTTGTAGAAAATGAACACCTGCTAGTGACACAATGTTGACAAATGGCCATGTCACAGCAATTCATTTATCTCTATAGAGTACCCGGTGCATGTTTTGCCGCGGGAAATCAGACTGCATCATTACCCCAGAGTCTGGCTCTGAAGTCCTCTGCCTCCTCTCTCGGTCCGGCTTGGCTCTGTTCCTCAGGCCCGTTGGCGCTGATCACAGACTGTGTGCACTGACGGACGGGGAGCGGCACACCGACGACCCCCTCTCCACCTCCCACAGGAAAGCACAGCCCCTTTCCCCAGAGGCAGATCCCTTCTTCCAGGGTGAAACACTTGGAGATGGGTCAAAAAGTTGCAGGAATGATCTGGAATGGCGATCCAGAGAACTGGCCAAGCAGGAAGTCAGATTGGTTCAAGAAGGAGAATCGCTTCTGCTTAACAGATTCCCCTAACAGCTCCTATGCGGGTCAAGTCTCCGATGAATTTCCGAGTGCTACCGTTTCCAGTTCAGGTATTTCTTTCCCAGGCAGATTGAATTCTTCACAAACTCATTTGAGCCACTGTTTCTTATTGTCAGGAGTAAGAGAGTAACCCTGATAGCACTTTATGCTGAATGGCAAAAATGAAACAAATTCTTATGGGAAGCAGTCTGTGAAAGTTGTCTGCCCTGGAACATGGACAGCAGTTTGTGTAGCAGTTCCACTTTGACACCAGACGAGGGGAGACAGACAGCTGCCACACTGCGTGCCAGTATGTTTTGTCCTCGACTCGCCTTTTATCGAATCATTTTAAGATCTACCGAAACGCACGGAGAAAAGAAAAAAGGAGTTCAGAGACAGTCTTTTACTGGCGATGGAGGTCACTGAAAACCACTGCTCACCTCATTAAACGGCTGAAAAAGAGTGTCTGAGTTTGAAGGAAATAATGCTCAAAAGGGTTCAAAGTCACATGACAATGAAGGAAGTAAAACCCTATGTTACATCTCCGTCATTTTCAGTGTTGGTTAGTGAAATATAGATGCTGCAGGATGATTCATTATAATGCCGTTTTTATCTGTATACGTTTTAATTTCACATTTGTAAGATCCCCATCTAATTATCTGCCGTTTTCTGATTGAAGCAGATATAGGGTTTAGCTCTGATTTCATAGGTATGCAAGCTCAAAAGCGAAACAGCAAATCTTCCAAAGAAAAGGGTTCTGCGTGTCATACGATGCTCAAAAGTCCTTCATTGACAAATAGAAATTGTCTGAACAGAAATCCACGAGAGCCTATTCAACGTCCTCTTCTGAGTTGAAAAATAGAATAAGTCCAAAATGTGTCATGAGGGTATTTCCCTTCCCTTCTTCAATGATGTTTTCTCCCACACGTGACGTTTCTGCGATGCAGTTTTCTGTTGTTCTTGCTCAGGGTTTACGGGTATCAGCACAGGAACACACTGGACCTGAATACAAGAAAAACAGACTTCATTCAGAAAAGCAGGTTCAACAAATATAAACTTATTAACACTAAGGTGTTAGTTTCTTTAGTACACATAGCTTGTCAAATTCACCAGTCCTGCAACAAAAAGAACCCTTCCTTTACGAAAATGAAATCTCCAGTTTTGTTCAAACTTTTTTTTATTATTAATAATAAAAATAGGCTACTGCACATATTTTATTTTATTTCTCCGAGTATTAATTTAATGTAAATATTTCTCTATATTTTAATGTTATAACAATTTATATATATATATATACAGTTTTCTATAATGGTTTAGTTTGTTGGTTTTAACAATTTATCTTCATTAAATATGTTTATGTAAGCGTCATGTACACAAAGACAAATTCCTCATATGTGTAAACCTACTTGGCACTAAAGCTGATTTAGAAGAGTCTTGATTCGGGCTATAAGCTTTCTTTGAAGGCTTGCATTGCTGAGTTTATCGTGTTTAGGTCACCCTTTTTGACATAAATGAGATAGACCACTCATTGATCAACACCTAAGAAAACACCTTTAACTGAATGCAACAGCTAGCAAAATAGCCATCTAATGAAACCTCTCTGTAACATGTTTAAGGCAGGGCTGTTATAATAAACTTGCCTCGCATAATACGGTATTTCGCTTAAAGCAATATCTTCTTTAATACTTATTTTACTGAAAACAGCTATGTGGGATGTAGGTAAGATGCTCCTTTTTTTAAACCCAAAATAGCTTCCAGTTCAAGAGATGCCTTCAAAGCTCACTTGAAATATATTTTTGAGTGTTATAAGCAAAAAAATCATGACTCAGTGATCTCATGCTGAAAGCTGGCTCTTTTTTTTTCTTCAATTGTGTCAGCTTTGGTAAATGAAATATTTATAACAGTGTAAAAATAACTCAAAATACTTTCTTCCTCTGTACTTCTCCCAGACTACTGCGCATCTAACCAGGCCGTGCAGACAGTGCAATGCTGGATGAAAGATATAAAACCTCAACAGCGATTGTTCACCCCTACACCTTGACAAACCATGCAATAAAATACAGTTCACACAAAATCCATCCCTGTATGCCAGCACACACTCAGAGACAGCGTTAACGTATTCCCACTGAACTATTACGTAACAGCTCAACATCAACGAGTTTGCCACGGACACGGGCTTCAAAGAGCAACACAAACATCTAACGTTACTTCACTGTGAACAACACTCACGTAAATGACGGCAACACAATGCACGCATTTTAACATTATTATTCACTGTGAAACCCCCACATGTCCACAAACACAGCAGCATGCAACACACAGTAATGTTACATGCACGCTTCACCCAGCTAACTAACGCTAGCCGAGCAATGTTATGTATTAAAGTGCATTGAAATACGTTCAGAAGCAATGCAGCCGTGGTGTGAGCTTAATAACCAAAGTCAATCGCCAACTAACAACGTTATCAGATCTGTGTCAGCTCTGCTGTTAGCTAACTCTGCTTAGTTAACTAAGGTTAACGTTAGCGTAGCACTTGTTAGCTCATAGCTGGCGTTAGTCAGCCTATTAAGTGACGTTAGCCACTGATAACTGCGAGGTAGTTGACTTTACTTAACACAGTTAGAGGGCTAAGCAAAGCACAAACGTATCCAATATGCTAACTGCAACTAAAACTGTCTATTTAGGCAGCTGTCACGTACATATAATAGAGGTAAACAGACCTGGCTTCGTTGGAACAACACAGTTTCAAAATGGCTACCTTAGCAGCGGCAGCACACATTCATCAGCCTGCTAAGTGCTAGCGAGCTAACTTGCAGTATTTCGTGACGTTTACCTTCTCCGAAACAACATAGTCTCCAAATAGAGAATGTTCAAGGATATCAATAGTCTGAATATATTAACGAGATTGCACTTTTTTACAACTATGCACTTCTTTACTGATACGCTATTGACGTTTGTTTGGGTTTTCTTACCACTCGCTGCCACTGAGGGATTCGAACAGCCTCAATGATGCTACGTTCAAGATCTGCTGCGATTATGCAACCTAAAGAGGTCCCTTAGTGTTTTTAAAGTCGAACAGGCTCAATAGTCTCTATAAATACGTTTCTTTTGAAATAACATACATGGCTGAACCTGGAATTCTGCAATGATACAATACATATATATATTTAAAGTACTCCAAGGACACTATGTATGTAGCACGTAAAGTGGGATATTGCTATCCTGAATATAACTTAATACCTCCCCCGCCACTGACAGCCAAACCAGTCGATAACAGAACAGTCTCATTCAGTTTGAGAATATAAGAAGACAGGCATTTAATCGAGCAAGGATACAATGGCAGCATGCAAACGACCTTTAACGTAAGCTCGTCAACGTTAACTTTGTGACCACTAGCTTTGTGTAATTGTGCGTGTAGTGGCCATTGAATGACAAAACAATTAAAGGGTAACGTATACGTCACTTCTGTGTTTTATTGATTGTTACAGTATGAAAGCTCTTTATTGCATCAGGGTGTAAGCTAACTGTAAATAGCACAACGTTAGGGTGGTTATATCATGTATACAATTCCATTGTGCATGTCTTATGGGGATTATGTTATTAATAATTAATAACCTTTCTTTTACAGATTCAAAATGATTACTACATCTGGAAGACGTTTAATTTCTGGGGTAAGAAATCCACTGTTGACAATGCGCATGCACTAATAAAAACATGTTTTTTATGCACTTTGATGCTTATCATGTTCTCAGGTTTCAGTATGGAGGTGTCTTCAGCAGATAACCAGTGCCCCACACTACACAACAACATCTCAGCTGTTTCCTTCTCAAGCCTTGATGTCATCCAGACTCACTCCCACCAACAGTTTGTTGAGCATCAGCTGGCATGCCTCACGTCTGTGCCACGGGGACTCAAGAGCCATCTCAGGGGGAGTCGACAGGAAAGACGGCTTCAGTTTGAGGGCCCTCAGCCAGGCTCCTAAACCAGCCCTCTACATCGGTGTCTCTGGGCTTATCCCTTTCCTGTCTGCCCCTCTCCTGATGGCTGCCACACAGACCTTCTACCCGGAAGTGGCGTATGCTCAGATGGTCTACGGAGCCTCCATAGTGTCCTTCCTCGGAGGCGCCCGCTGGGGGTTTGCTATCCCAGCCGGTAGTCCTGCCAAGCCTGACTGGATGAACTTGGGTAACAGTGTGGTTCCTGCACTCCTGGCCTGGATGGCGGTGCTCTGCAGGGACAATATAGCAGAGGGAGCTCTGGTGGTTATTATGGGATTGGGCCTGTCTCTGCACTATGACCTGACCCTGCTGCCGGGCTACCCCTCCTGGTTTAAAGCCATGCGGACTATACTCACTCTGATCGCCACTTTCTCACTGGTGGCTACCCTGACAATTAAGAAATTCTGCCCTGAGAAGAAACTTAAAGAGAGTAAGAAATGACTCAAAAGGGACAGTGTGTACTTTTTAAATCACATGGACTCAATAAAACATTGAAATTATGCACAGCTGTGAAGACACTCAGTAATTATTTAACGAAGTAATCGTTTTTTCACTTTTAGGACAAATGTGAGTGAAATATCATTTAGAAAACAAATAAGTTGCCATATCCAAGCGTAAAACAAGAAAGACTTTGAAAGAAAACATTTGTAGAATCACATTGTTTGTGAAAAGTTATTATTAGCCGAATAGCCGTGCGTATTCTGATCACTCGGGCCGCTTCTTTCTCACTGGTGGCTAGCGTGAAAATGAGGAAATGCTGCACTGAGAAAAAGCGTTCAGAACTGAATTTACGAGGACAGTTTGTACTCTGAGTCACATGGACTCAATAATAAGTCTGGTCTGATTTGTTCATACTGTACATCATCCCTGAACAGTAACTCTGTAACATATTAAATAGTTCTAATATCTTTTGGGACAAACGTGACATGTATAAAAGTATTATATCTTACAAAGAAATGAATAAAAACAGTTGCAAAAGGGGCTCTAAAATATCCAAATGTTGAACAACAAATGTAACATTAATCAGAATCATATTCCTTGCTGTGAAAAGTACAAGGAGAATAACATCGCGGATACAAGCAGCCAAAATAGGTTTCCTCCGGAGGGGGGCTGGCATCTCCCTTAGGGATAAGGTGAGAGGATTCGGAGTCGAGCAGTTGCTCCTTTATGTAGAAAGAAGACAGTTGAGGTGGTTCGGGCACCTGGTAAGGATGCCACCTGACTGCTTTCCTAGGGAGGTGTTTCAGGCACATCCAGCTTGGAGGAAAGAATCAGAATACCTTTATTAGTCCCACAGAGGGGAAATGTGCATCGTTACAGCAGGAAAGAGCCACAGACAGCTTAATGTTACATATGTTACAAAAAAAGTACTAAGTTATGATATAATTAAAAATATAATTAAAAAAAACTTTTCAAAATACAAATCCTGTAACAGTTCTTATGATTTAGCAGCCAGGTATATATTACACAGTTATTAATGGCATATGTATATAATGTATATATTGCACATATAGCACATATTGCACATAGTTTGATGGTATTTAACTGCAGAAAATTACACAATTTACAAAATACAAAATGCAAAAAACAAACCTTGTAACGGTTCTAAGGATTTAGCAGCCAGGTATAAATTACAGTTATTAACGGCATATATATATTGCCCATATAGCACATAGTTGATTGGTATTTAGCAGTCTGTGTTGTGGTGTGTGTAGGGGAGGGGGGTCTACTAGGGGCTGTGCTGGTTGTATAGTCTGACCGCTGCAGGAAGGAAGGACCTGCGATATCTCTCCGTGAGACAGCAGGGGTGCAGCAGCCTGTCGCTGAAGGAGCTGCACAGTGAGGACAGGGTGTCCTGGAGGGGGTGGGACATATTGTCCAGCAGGGAGGACAGCTTGGCTGCCATTCTTCTGTCTCCCACCACCTCCACAGTGTCCACAGGACTCCCCAGGACAGAGCTGGCCTTCCTTACCAGTCTGCTCTGTCCCTTCTTGTACAGAGCAGCAGAATTATCAGTCCAGTCCAGTTTATTGTTCAGATGAACACCCAGGTATTTGTAAGATTTCACAATCTCAATGTCTGCTCCCTAGATGTTCACTGGTGTCTGGGGGGAGTGTTGGCGCCGTCTGAAATCCACTGTCGTCCTCGTTGGAGATGAGGCCAACGATGGCGGAGTCGTCAGAGAACTTCTGCAGGTGACAGGTTGCAGTGTTGTGGGTGAAGTCTGCAGTGTAGAGGGTGAAGAGAAACGGTGCCAGCACTGTCCCCTGGAGGGCCCCCGTATTGCTGATGATGTCTGATTGACACTCCCTGGTCCTCACGTACTGTGGGCGGTTGGTGAGGTAGTCCAGGATCCAGGAGGTGAGGTGGTGATCCACCCCCGAGGGCTGCAGCTTGTCCCCCAGGAGCGGGGGCTGGATGGTGTTGAAGGCACTGGAGAAATCAAAGAACATGATCCTCTCTACCTCATTCACACCAACGGTGTTTCGGGGCCGGTTTGGAGCTGGAGCTTGAAAAGCACTGGGTTTTCCTGTTCACACCGCAGCGGCGCAGCCTCTTAGCTCCGGAATCCGGTTCGTTTCAAGCACCAAAAAATTACCGGCTAGAGCAAAAGTACCGCACACGTCACGCTTACGTCGAGGCGGCGGCAGGGGCGGGATCAACTCCTGAACAACAACAAAAAGCCCGCGTTTTATCCAGTTTGTACACAACGATGGAGAAACTTAACAAGCAGCAGTGGTCCACTGAAGAGACCAGCTACCTACTGGGAAGCTGGTCTTCCGAAGAGGTACAGAGGAAGCTGGAGCACAATCGGCCATTGTTGTTGACGGTGTGAGCTGTGAGGGGTTTCCGCGCGGTTTGGCTTTATGAAGGAGAAGGGTCTAGCTGCGGCCGCGGACAGTGGAGGTTGAACCTGTAGGAAGTTGTAGGAAGTTGTACTTCCAATATGGTCAGAAGAGAGCACATCCAACACGTGAGACGCTGACGCAAGGACATTTAAGGCAACAGACAACAAACAATATGGCACAACGAGTAGGCCTACAGGTAATTAACGTATTGTGGTTTTAGATATAATTACATACTATTTAAGTTCTCGTTTGTTTGTCGATTTGGCTGTTTAGTGCAGTGTAATTGTGTTTATTTTGCTGATTTGTATTTTAAATATTAAATGTAAAGGAATGGAATATATATATATATATGTATATATATCTATATCTATATCTTAGCTTGACAGATGGAACAATGCATGTACTCTAATTTTTTACAAGAATCTGATTTTGTGTAAGTTTTAAATATTAATTGAAGGTGTCTTTCACATTTTAATGTTTTTTTATTTTAAAAGATGTATTAGCTGCTATACTGTAGACATGTACATATGTATAATTATATTATTAATTTGTGGTGGTTTAAAGTTAAATGATAGTTATTGGGTAGAGCCAAGTAACCCAGGTGGATGCAATCAGGTAATTAGGACAGAGCCTCTGTTTTTAGATGGGGTTTGTGACCATGCTGTAGGCCTGACATTTAAACTAGCTGAAGGGCTTTCTGTTCGAACCACAGTGACATCTAGAGGTTGTTTTGTCATATCAACCAAAGAGTGGAGCTGGCTGAATCAGATGGAGTTAAACTTTTTAATTTTTTTTTCAACAAGATATCAAGACACAAAATGTGCTCTACCAAATGGTGGCGCTGGCAGTTAAAGGGTAAGTGAGGAAGTATGACCAGCTTTGTCCCATAGGATTATACAGGCCAGTCCATTGCTGCTTGTTTAAGGAGTTAACTATTTCCAATATTAAAGTCACTTAAATTGTATTCTATTGTATTCACCTATAGACAAATAACACAACACTCCGTGATGGAGCACGCCCAGAGCTCAACAAATTGGACTCTGACACCTTCCAGTGTCCATTTTGTGAAAGGACCGGGTCAAACCCTGGTCTGATGGCTCATTTGCAGAGCCACCAGAGGTCACTTGTGAAATATGGAGGTAAGTAAATCTATAATCCTATATGATCTTTGTATACTTCATCACATTACATGTTACTTGTTAGATGAGTTTAATGCCTCACTCATTATGGATACATGTGTTATTTCTGTGCCCCAGGACATCCTTGGTGTCAATTAATTTTGAATTAGAAATTGAACATTAAAAATAGGCAAAAATATTATTGTTGTTGAGATGATTATTTATTGCTCTCGCACAAACACCTTGTTTCAAATAGCATATTTACAAGAAATTCATTTTGGTTTGTTTCTAGAATCCTCTAAACCACTTTCTGTCTCTTTTTTAGGTTATAACGTTTTATAAATGCCATCTCAAATGTGTGGCCAGCAGCCATTATCACTGTGGCTTTTGCCCAACAATCATTGGGAGAAAGGAGATGTTCTTTAGTCACTTTAAAAACTGCTGCACCGAACATCCAACTATGTTGGCGGCGGCCCCAGCAACCACAACGACTCCTCCAGTGATGGCCCAGACGGCCGCTCCAGCAGTGGCGAGCCGTAAGGGGCCCTCTGTGAGGGCCTAAGATATTCTAAAAAATAATATTTGAAAACATAAAAAACAATTATTTTATATATTGTTACATTTTTCATTGGTTTTACCAAAATAACTTGATTTAATTGTATTTAAAAATAACATTTCCAAAGAAATAAATCCTTCAAATCTGCCTGTTCAGTTTCTGTTGGAATGTGAAGGGTTAAATGCCGTCTCTGCGAGTTACTGTGAAGACGGTAGGGCTTGTTGGTCCCTCTCTACATTCACAGAGGGCCCGCTATAGTAACTCAATGAGAGAGTAATGTCAAATGACAGTACAATTGACCAATCATATCTTCCCTCTAAATGGGCAGGCTTTATTTTTGCGGACTTTATGACAAGTTCCGTGCGCCCACATGCCCTACCCCGGAACCTTCGGTCTTCAGACTCTGGCCCCCCGCACCAACCTGCGATTCTTCGGGGACAGAGCCTTCAGTATGGCAGCCCCCACTCTCTGGAACGCTCTCCCTGCGGAGATCTGCAACATCCCCACGCTTGACGCCTTCAAAAGGGCCCTCAAGTCCCATCTGTCTGCCAAGGCCTTTGGCCCCAAATCTATTTGTTGTTTTGTCTGACTGCCTTTTGTTATGTTTGTTTCTACTCCTGTTCTTCTTTTTAAAGCGACCTTGGGTCTCATGAAAGGCGCTATATAAATCCAAGTATCCAATTATTATTAATACATCCCATACGTCATTGGAACGGTAAGAATCTCAGCTACAACACTGACTAAAGCCTTTCCATCTCCAGTATGCCTACATGTCAAGCATTTTTATAATATACAGTAAACATATCTTTGACTTATTGCAAAATTATAAAAGGAAATTCACCCCTGCTGTCATTCTGTCATGTCAGGTGGGCGTGTCCGCGGCCGCAGCTAGACCATATTGTTATGAATCAGGCACGTAAACGGTTACGTCATGACGCAAACGATGACGCAATGACGCAGCACCAGTCGGATTCTGGGCTGTGTGAAAAGAGCCGGAGCTAAACCGAAGAACCGGTTCTGAACCTGAAAAGCTCTAGCACGGAGCTTGAACCGGAGTTGCGTGGTGTGAATGAGGTATACAGTGCACCCCCCAGGCTTCTCCAGGTGGGAGAGGGACCTCTGCAGCAGGTAGATGACGGCGTCATCCATCCCGATGGCAGGCTGGTAGGCGAACTGCAGCGGGTCCACGTCATGGGCGAGCCCCATGGGGCCGGGCCCGCCCATCCAGGATTTGGGCCCGCAGTTTTAATCAGGGCTGAATACAACATTTTAATTGTTTTATTGTGTTATTTGTAGGGCTCTGTCCTAATATTTATTTTTGTTTTAAACTATGTTGAAAGATTAGTTTAATATCATTTTTTTATTTTGCTAAGAAATTCTGAATGAAATGCTGCGCGTGAGACTGGTTTTTCGCTGGGTTGAGTCATGTGGGTGTTTGAGCGATGACACAGCAGCCTGTCAGTTTACTCTTGCTAGGTTAGTTTGGCTATTATCATGTATATTTATCTGGAACAATGGATATCAGGAAGTGGTTCATGAAAGGAATATGGCAACTCAGCGCCAGATGCAGGCACATTACAAGAAATCAGTTACGTTACCAACGCAAGCCAGCCAGGGACAAGGGAGGCTGGCAATCAATTATATTTTGAAGAGAAATTGACTCAAGCCGGCTCGCTCACAAACTCCGGCTCTGTGCGCAAGCAAACCGCTGCACACGCTATCTGCCTCGCTCAATCGCTCTCTCTCTCTCTCCCTTTCTCTCCATCGCTCAACCTCACTCCAACTTGTGAGCGCTCCTCAAATTTGCCTGCGTGCTTGCCCAAGTTCCCCCCCCCGTTGACAATTCAGATTTCCCGGGAAATGTAAGTTTCGGGGTGGGCCCGCCCAGAGACGTATGTCTGCCGCGGGGTCTGCATTGATGGTCCCACAAGGGTCCGGAGGTGTCCAAGGACCAGCCTCTCCAGGGTCTTCATCAGCTGTGATGTCAGCGCCACCGGCCGGTAGCCGTTGAATTCCTTGGGGTGAGGGGTCTTTGGCACAGGTACCACACAGGACGTCTTCCACAGTTGTGGTACCCTCCCTTGCTTCAGGCTCAGGTTGAATAGAAGCTCCACAATCCCACACAGCTGATCCGCACAGGATTTGAGGAGCCTCAAGGTGATGCCATCTGGACCCGCCGCTTTCCTCGCCTTACACTTCTGCAGCTCTCTCGGCCACGGTGACACCGATCTTTAAATCTGGGGATAAGGCAATGATGTCCAATTATTGACCAATCAGCATCCTCCCCTGTGTCTCTAAAATAGCTGAGAAATGGGTGTCAAAACTAATTACCAAACATTTAGACACAGGTTTTGCTCCACTCCACCCAATGCAGTTTGGTTTTCATGCTCACCACTCCACTGAGATAGCTAACTGTGTCTTTGTGGAAAAGGTTAAATCTATGTTGGACAGGAGCCCATAATAGGTGCTGTCTTCCTTGATCTCAGGAAGGCTTTTGAAACTGTTGACCACCAAGTTCTCCTTACAAAGCTGACTCATTTCAATTTTTCGGCAGTTTCGATACATTGGTTTAAAGACCAACTTCCAGGTTAAAGACAACCGTGAATAAATGTGTAGGAAAATGATGAATACACTAGATTTTCAAAAAAATATACAGAAATATATACTACAGTGACATCTGGCGTCGTTTTTGTAAGAAATGTTCACTTCCACATAAAAAAGCCTCGGCACTCGACCTCCCGCGTGTGACGTAACATGGGGGAAACAAGGGGGAGAGCGGCCGGTATAAAGTATTAATAAACATGGATCCCAATGCTAGTTTCGACACAGAAGACACAGAAGAAGTTGAACATTAATATTCGAATGCATATGACGGACCGCAACCTTATAATTATGAGCCTGCTAGGCGTCCAAGAGACCAGGAGCAGCCAAGGATTAGAAGAAATAACGGCCATCGGAGAGAAATTGAGCTGTGGTGTGAGGAGAACCAGTGGAGAATTGAGCAGCTATCTTGGTGAGTGACCGGCGTTAGCTACAGAATGTTAGCCAATGTCACATCACAACATTGTAAAGTTAGCTATCATATATCAGGCTATAACTAAAGTAGCATTGCCATTGATAATATAGTAACGTTACTTGCAGGACTGTTGATACTGATCCATAACAGAAACTAATGCGCAAGTATCAGCTGTATCTCGCGTTACCTAATGCAACTCCACACTACGGTGCTGTGTACCGGAGGGGAGACGCGAGATACGGCTGATACTTGACGATCTGGCGGAGAAAAGTTGTGGAGCCTCCGTTGATATGCCGTTGTAAATGGCTTGATGGAAATCAGGTGTGTAGTCGGGGAGGGTGCACAGCTGATTGCAGCAGGTGAGTGGAGGTTGAGCCGGGAGCCAGGAGTGACAGCCACCACGTACACAAACAACACAGACAGGGGGAAACAAACAAACACAAAGGAGACAGCTGGAGCAGTACAGCCACCACAGCGTTACCTAATGCAACTCCACACTATGTCTTACGGTGCCGTGTACCGGAGGGGAGAGAGAGAGAGAGAGAGAGCAGCGAAGGGGGGGGGGGAGAGATGTAATACGGTTTCCTGATAAAGCTGTGGAGAGTATGTGCTGCAGGGAGCTGGATGCACAACGCACCCAGGAACGAACGCTAGCTCCGGTCCTTTTCCCGTGAGGGAAACTGTGGACTCGATGTCCTGACAGGCTGGTATTTGTGCAACCTGCACTAACACAATACTGCACCATGATTACAAATGGTGAAATACAATGTAAAACTACCGAAAAATACCAGCTCACTAAAACACAACCGCTATACTCAACGCAACTACTAACTATACCCGCGGTCAGAGAGCGGAGATGTTTACCTTTTGTGATGTAATATGACGCGTTTGACTATGACCTTAAAAAAAAGCCGTTTTTAAGAGCAGAGCTAAAAATTGCTCCTTTCCCTCTGAATTCCTGCCCTTATGTCTCGTAAAACATATCAAATCCTACATTCACTTTTTTAATTGTAATTTTCAAGCAAGTTTAAGCATAAATGTAGAAAAAAAAACAACCTGCAAGATGCTCTTTAAGTCTTACTTATTGAACAGAAAACAGTGTGTTTTGGTCAACGGAGCCAAATCAATTCTGCAAAGTCATACCTCCACTGCATGATTCTATCCCACATTGAATACTGTTTGACAAACTGGTCGTTTGCTTGTGCCACAAACCTGAAACCGATAGAACAGCTGTACAAGAGAGCTATCAAGGTGTTTGACAGAAAGCCACATTCATTCCACCACTGTACCATCCTTGATAAACACAATTTCTTGAGTTTTGACAATTTTAAGTCTTTTAAAAGTATGTGTCTTTTTTTATAAATGTTTACATGGACTGCTCCCCCTTAGGGGAATTCATCCACAAAAAACACACTGGACACTGCACTAGGTCAGAAACCAGAGGAGACTGTGAGGTCCACTGTAGACGGACCACTTTTGGACAAAATGTCCTTTCTTTTAAAGGCAGCTCATTGTGGAATAGCCTCCCAACTGAGATACGGGATTGTCTCACTCTCAATAGCTTTAAAGGTCAACTCAAAGAACGGTTGAGAAAAAAACAGATGTGCAATCACCGCTAAATGCACTTTAACGCAGGGGTATCTCCTCTTGCACTTTATGTAGCTCTTGTATCTTCTCTTGCACTTTATATGTCGTAGCTGCTACATTCTACTGCCTTGTGATTAATGCTTGTATGCTGCTCATGCTCTTTCTGCATATCATGTATTTATTTTTGCCTTGTATATGACTGTCATGTTCATACATGTTGTATGGACTACGGATGGAAATTAGCTCAAAGCAATTGTAAGCATTAAAAAAAAGTTGAACTTTAGCTCAAAGCATTTGTAAGCATTATTTTGTTTAAAATGTTAATTAACGTGCATTGTCCCGGTTCAAATAAACGATTAAATGAAAATGGAGAGATGATATCTCCACGCTGGCCTGGGAGCACCTTGGAACTCCCCAGTGTATTTGGTTGTTGTGGAAGTTTAGGCCTTCTGCTGGATCTGCTTCCCCTCGACTCGACTCCGGATAAGGGGTTGATGATGGATGGATGGATGATAGAGGGAAGAGAACCCATCATTTTGTGTTTGCTATCTATCTTGCAAACAATGGTCAACTGAGTATCCTCTTTTTAACCCTCCTTTGTTATTATCCTAAATTAAAAGAGGTCCACCCACTCTATAACTCTTTGTGAAGTTTATTCAGCCTGAAAAGCAACCACTAAAAGATGTTATGTAACATTGTTATTGTGCTGTTTGCAAAGGGAGAACCGTACATGAAAGGAAATGTTAATGTGCAGTCAGCTTGCAAATGATGGCGTCAATTACCATGAAAAGGTAAAAACATTTCTACGTCTAATAATTATATTGCAATATCGTAGTAATGTCAGATGCCACTGATGAGTGAAATGATCTAACACTCTTTTCGAGTGTACATAGTGACTAAGAGGCACTATTATTAACAGAATCACATGACAAAAATAATCCAGTGAATATTAACGGTGGTGTGCTGTTCAGGAATCACTTACCATGGAACTTCGGTTCCATTAATACAATAGGCTCAAGTGGTTTGATCAGTCTTCCGAGTAGCAATGCACTTAAACATTTCTTTAAGAAAAAAGGAGAAAACACAAACATAAAAACAGGGCTTTCACATATTGTCTAAGGAATGTTCCACGTAGAAAGAAAAAACTCAGGTCCTTCCATCCAAAATAGGACTCCATCGCTGTGAAAAAAGGTCCTTATCACAGGGATCGCTTTGTCTTTACATACACAACATGGGAAACTGATTTTCTTGAAAAAGTGTCAAGTGGATAAAATTGTCACTATAATTAGTAAATAAATTGTGACAAAGGCAAGTAGCCGTTTTGGCCGTTTTTCCAGTTTTGAAATCCGCTGTCATGCCTGATGAATGTGAAAAGAAACGTATGACCTACGGTGGCTCATAGGTGCAAACACGCTACAACGGCCAAAACACATGCAAATTAAGAAACATCTCCACCAACTTGACAACACATGCGCAGCATTTACTAAAAGCGCTATGTAGACGAAACGCTGCAAGAAGCTCCAAACACAACGGAAAAGGAATATGAAGTTGGCCAACTTTAACTCTTGCAGAGATAGTCCGTTTCATGTGCAACCTGTCACAATTTGAGATTCTTGCAGCGATCTTTTATGTTCAGTACTTTGTATTTGCAGCGATCTGTTTACGCAGCGCTTTTAGTAAACGCTGGGCATGTCAAGTTGGTGAAGATGTTTTTTTTTTTATTTGCATGTGTTTTGGCACATTTGTGTTTTATTTGCACTGTTTTTGAAACTACAGCACGTTTCTCCCAATGGAAACGTTTTAGGACGTTGTAACGTGTAACGTAAAGTCTATTTGAGGCAAAAACACACTTTTGTGTTCCTTAAGGTGCCGCTTTTCTTCAGTTTATGCTGTTTGTAGGAGACATGGCTGTCCACAGTGTGAACATTTTTAGCTTCTCAAAGCACAGCCAGCCCTCCGTCACAGCGGCTGGTGATCATGTTGCCCACTTCCGTCCAGGTATCCAGATGAGGGTCGTAGATTTCCACCGAGTCCACCGTCACCGGGGCGGAGAAGTCTCTGCTGGCCGCCCTGCCCCCGACGGCGTACAGCATCCCGTTGACCGCTGACACTGAAACGCCGGCACGAGCAGTGGACATTGACGCCACCTCCATCCATTTCTCCTGTAAGAACAAATGTTGGCACACAGATATAAACAGGATTGGGGAGTAACGGATTACATATAATGGGATTACGTAATCAGGATACAAAAAAGGTTAACTGTATTGCCTTACAGTTACATTCAAAAGAATAATCAGATTACTGCTAATTTTTTTTAAAGAACCAGAGAAACTTCAACCACATACAAACATTGTATTTTAAATTCATGCCTGGCTGAGTCGGCAAAATGAAGCAAAATGGACTCCAAGCTAGCAAAATATTATACATAAATCTTAAAGGTCCCATGTCATGCTTTTCCGGTTATTACCCGTCCCCTTGTGTGTTATGAAGGTTTGTATGCATGTAAACGGGTCAAACACCCTCAAAGTACACCCTGTAGCGAGTAAAACTCTAACACAGAAAAGACATGTCTATGCTGCCCCGGAACGCCTCGTTGGAGATTTCTCTTTTTCCTTCCGGGAACCAATTGACGTAACGACGACCCCATGGACCAATCCGCGGAGCCGTTCTGTTACGTCCGCGGAGCCGTTAAGTCCGCAGAGCCGTTACGTTACACACACACACTCAATCTTTTCTCAGCTGCAGCTCCGCCGATTTCTCCTCCCTGAAATGGCGGGACGCAGCGAGGCTGCGGGTGTGTGTGTGTGTGTGTGTGTGTTCGGGCTGGGCTTCGCTGTGTCTCGCAGACGGCCACTGGGCTCACAGGGAGGGGGGGGGGGCAGGAGCTCCAACAAGCCGTTTAGGACAGAGAGTGAATACACATACTATACAGAGATGCTGTATGAGAAACCAATGTGAGTTTGGAATATTGCACAATATAAATCTATTTTAGTATACCTCAACAATGGAATTATGATCGGTAGAAATGGCCATGACATGGGACCTTAAACAAGCTGGTAGTGTAGTATAATAGTCATCAAGGCGCTTAATGGTTATGCTCGGGGTAACCCTGAGAAAACTTTTATTTCGATTGTGGTTTTGTTTTCACACTGAGCAAATAATAAATATATATTCTCTCTTGAACATTAACACAACAGTAGAGCATTCATTTGAAAACGTCTAAAATAACGTTTAAGAAAGATTTGTTATTTTGAATTGTTTTTAAGGTATTACTGAACATTAATTGATCCCACTTCACCTCTTCTGGACAGTACTTCTCCACCGTGTCCAGTGCCCCCAGCGCCTCATTCCAGCCACCCACGGCGTAAATGCAGTTATTGAGGCAGGCGACGCCCACGTAGGCCCGACGCGTGACCATTACGGGGAGAGCACTCCATCGGCGAGAGATGGGATCATACACCTCGGCCGAACGCAGCTCCATTCCCTCGTCACTGATGCCTCCAATCACGTAAATAAAGCCTGGAAGGAAAAGTAAAAAATTCACTGCAGTGTCATTGTTCGCACTTTAAATAACAAAGAAAAAGGCTATGAACACACCTTGTAGCTCACAGCAGCCGAAGTAGTACCGTGGGACGGCCATGCTTCCGATCACCTCCCACCGGTTCTCCTCTGGGTCGTATCGCTCCATCGTTTTCCCGATCTCCGAGCCAATCCAACCACCTGCAGGAGAACAGGAAAATATTCAGCTTTTGCTTTTTTATGATGTTTCCCAAATTGCACTTGTTATGTACGTATTTATTATCATTGGACTAAATTATTTGGTTGAAATTTTACAGCTTTTCATTGTCCCATGTTTTGCACTCATGTTATGCTATTCTATTGCCAGGGGTGCACATAAGTGGTACGCAGGTACGCATGCGTGGCAACAATCTGAAATGCGTACCGTCACTTGTGTCACAAAGCGCATTTGCGTACCGGCGTACTTGTGAAGCTTTTCCAGAAGGCGGTTAGATCACCGGACGACAGAGTCGGTTTCCGTGTGCACAGACAGGGCTGCTGTTAACGTCGGTCTGTACAGCAGCACTGCGCTAAAACAGCTGATCACAACTGTTTTGATCAAAGGTTTTTGTATTTTTACCTCCAAATTATTAACTTTTTTCTTAATTATTTCAGTGTAAGGCTTAAAGTTGACATGCTTATTAATATACAAAAAGGTCTTTATTTTCCTCATACTGTCTATGCTGTAGCACCTCTATTCACCCTCTGTCTGATGTCCTGCCCTTTAACCTATCACATACATATGTTGGTGCGCTAGCCAATATAAGCGCGAGTGTAAAATAGTGATGTCATTATGTTACGGAAGTAAATAAAGGAGTCTAACGGAGGCGTTTCAGGCAGGGGGGGAAACTTTTTGATTTTAGCCTTTGCAGACCATTTACATGCACACAAACTATATAACACACTACAGGAAGGGGAAAACTCTCAAAAGCATAACAAAAAACCTTTAAGAGTCCTCCTTTTTTCTTAACAGCACTTCAGGCCCTACCTAGAGTTTTGTCAATACATTTTATTTTACCAAACAAACATGGTGCTACTGTGGCATTTACCAAGTGCATACAGAGCTCCGTGGCAGGGGCAGACGCCAACCCCACAGCGCGGGAAGTTCAAAGACGCCACGGCGGCCCACTGCTTGGTCACCGGGTCGTACCTCTCAGTGCAGTCGAAGATCATCGAGTCTTTCTCCCCTGGGGAAACAGATTCTTTCTTACAGACTGAAGACTGTTGAGGTTGTTTAATTCCTGGGTTTGAAACACAACAGCTCTCTCACCTCCCACCACGTAGATCATGCCCTCCAACACGGCAACCCCCAGCCCGCTGCGGGCCTGGTGCAGGGACGACACCGTCGTCCAGTACTGGTTGAAGGTGTCGAAGCGCTCCACACAACTCAACGCGCGGCTGTCACTCCAGCGGCCGCCCTGCAGCCGAGTGTAGCCCCCTGGGAAGAAATATAGAGATAATATGGCATTTCAGAATCAAAAGTCCTTTATCCCTCCATAAGTGGGGACATTTACATTGTTACAGCAAGGGGTGAGTGCATAAAAAAGGTGTAGACTAACGTTGTTATATTTAGTTGTACTTATTAGTTTGATGGAGACAACAGAGATACTCTTTTCCACCGTCTTGCCGGTGGGCGTGTCTGGCGTGCGACCAACAACCAATCACATTAATCTCCCGCCCCGGACACACAGGCACGCGGTTTGATTGGCTAGAGCTTGTACTGGCATATGATTTGATTGGCTGAGGCTTCCGTTGAAGCTTGAAAAGTTGAACTTTTCTCAACTTTTGAAGCGAGCAACGGAGGCCAAGCGACGCGACGGAACCACAATGCAGTTCGGCAAAGCCTGCCGTCACCCTATTCAAAGTGAATGGGAAGCGTCTCCGCTGTCGTGTGGACGTACCGTTAGGGTTTGTAGATTGTTACGTGTCTATCTGAGAGAAAACTCCCTCTGGAGGGAACACAGAGATTTTAGCCTTTGCAGAACAATTACATGCACAAAAAACAATATAACACACTACAGGAAAGGGAAGCCTTGAAAAGCATCAGGGCCACTTTAACAAATGTAACAGAAACTGTTTCTGGTGTTTCTTATTTAGAGGAAATCAATCGGGTGAATTTTGAATGTTGAAAAAGGTCATGTGAAACAGCACCTATAGCATAGAGGTATTTTCTGGCTTTTCTTCTGGGTCTCATCTTGGCTGGTTGGAGCTGGCTGTACATCTTATTCTCTTTGGGAGACTTTGTGACTTCAGTGTATTCCTTAAGAAGAGTCTGCAGTGCCACCCGCAGGCTGAAGTCGGTAATACCTTTAAAAGCATTTCAAGATGTTGTTAACAATGTAGCTCTTAATCAACGTTACAGCAATATTGTGAATGGTACATCAATACATGTGTAAGATATAAACGTTGGGATGCCAAATGTTATGTTCCCTCACCCTCGATGTACTTGAACAGTCTCTGTGGGGACAGCAGAGGGAAGCGCACCGGCTCCAACACCTCCACTACGTGTTTTTTCCTCTTTGCCATGTCTTGGAGGACCCAGTCCATGGCTGCCGTGAACACCTGGTACTCATCCTCGATCCTCAGCTCTTCACTTTTTAGGAGCCTCACCAGCTGATCCTTCGACAGGCCCCTGAACTCATCGGTCACACACACCTAAAAGGAAGCAGATGATAGGCAGAGTTGAAATGCTTCCATTCAGATTAAATGCTGATGGTCAGAAAAAAACAGATTTCATGTATATCAATCTTCGATTTACAAGAAAAAGAAGGAACAGATTTTGACAGAAACACTAGGGATGGGAACTGGTTCCAAATTGTCCGATCCATTGTAATTGTAGCGCTCTGAGGTTTTACATTATCTTAAATCATATGCCAGCATGTTTTTCTGACAGTTTTGTGCTGATAAATATCTGCGGTATGACATCAGAATCTGTTTCTACGTAACTTGAACTACAAACAAATGGGAGTCATTGCGTAGAGGAAGACAAAAGGGGAAAAAACTCATACTTTTTTCACACAAAAAAATAAAAAAAAAAATACTTGTGATGTCTGTAAAATTGGTGTACTGTATTTTAACTAATGTTATAAGGCAGAAATGTAACACTGTGTCCAGACTCAGAGATGTTAAAACAGCTGTGGTGACGCTAAAAAAACCCGTGTAGGACGACTGTCTTTCATGTGAGAAAATGTAACCTACATTAACAGGGAAATAGATATCGAAACAAACTGATAAGTAGAATAAATAATGGATTTTGCATCAACCAGAGGTGTTAACTTGAGTCAGATTCGAGTCACAGATTTGATGACTTAAGACTTGGCGGCGCATTAAGATTTGATAAGGGCTTCAACATTAGTTAAGGGCTTTCAGGCATGGCCTGGGACTTGCAAAGACTTAATTTGGACTTTCAAAATAAATGACTTGCACCCCAGGTATCAATAAAGACAAATATTATCCCTGTCAGAAACAGTGCCTCTTATTATTATATTGTCTCCTACCTCCAGAAAGTGAACCTGAATGTAGTTCTCTGTGAATTCCAGCATCTCCATGCAGGCGATCTGCTCCAGGAACTGAAAGATGCCCACACAGTTGGACGGGTCCATGTGGCCCTTGAGGAACCCTCCGCAGATGGACACAACCTCATTCAGCTGCAGCATGTCCGCCGCCACCATCAGCTCCTGGACGTTCTCCACCGTCACACTGATCACGCCTGATAGGGAAGCAAACATGATATAAAACAGATCTGATGGAACATGATGATGTGGGGAGTATCAGAGGAGATGCAGACCTGTGTATATGAAGTCCAGGAGAATCTCAAACACTTGAGTCTCCACTCCGAGGATCTGCACCTCCTCTTTATCCGCCTCCCTCATCCCCCCGGAGAACAGAGCGGAGAAGTAAGGGCTGCTAGCGGCGAGCACCAGGCGGTGGACCATGAAGACCCGGCTGCCCACCTTCAGACCCACATCACAGAAATCTGTGCGGAGCCGCATCTTGTTCATCTGGGCCAGGATGAGTCTGGCGTAGCGATCTGAGGCCAGCAGAGCCTGTTCCGACGCCTGGTTTGCCATGACAGCACCACCACAACAAGTGAATGCTGACATGGAGGTGGAGGACATAGCAGCTGGGGCAGGTCTGTGCTAACATGGAGGCCAGTATTCCCAAACCCTCCTCTCTAATGGGTGTCAGCATGAAACACACCTGCAAGACACACAAGCTCATGCATTAACAACAAAACCCACACTTTGCTGTTGTGTAACAACACAACAATGAGGCTTAGTCAGACATATTATAAAGAATATGCGTTTACAACGGACTTCCTTGCTTGTCTCTTGCTAAAGTCTTAGTGCATTTATAGAGAAGTTACTGTATGTTCCTGATGCTATTATTTGCTATTTAACATTTAACAAAAAACGACGTTAGCCAGACGTGCTAGCCAACACAGACAGCCATTCAACCATCATATTCATCAGTTTAATAGTCCACTGAAATGAGACAACTTTACCACGAAACAACCCCTTCTATAGGAGTGCAAATTCACGTGTATTGGGGGGAAAATATATGAAATCCAGCTTTTTTTTAGCCGTGACTTACCCATAAGTTTACTGATGAGAATGCAGGCAACTTCCGTCGCCCTGCAGATTGTCAACACATCCTCCACGATTGACTGCTCTGGTCTGGTGGTTGGATGTGTCCAGTCATGACTAGCCGATCCCCGATAGAGGTACTTTTTTTTTCTCCACTGACCCTTGTTGTCGGCATGTCCGTCCTGAGAGACAGAGCTTAACATGAAGGTATGAGTTATTTTGCCTAAGTTTGAATTATTTTGTGCTTCCTTCCTTAATTTTGGCCTGTTTGACCTTAACTTTCGCCAGGTTGGTTGTAACACACAACACCAGATGGCAGTGTCGCCTTTGAACAAGCAGCTAAACAAATGGAAGTCCTTGACAACAGCCACAGAAACCTGTACATTTACATTATCATAGTATTCATAGCATACCAGCCCCCAGCACAATAGTACTTTTTCAGATACAGCCAGCCTAGACTGTGTTAAAGGTCCCATGTCATGCTTTTCCGGTTATTACCCGTACCTTGTGTGTTATGAAGGTTTTTATGCATGTAAACGGTCTGCAAAGTCACAAACCCTCAAAGTACACCCTGTAGCGAGTAAAACTCTTAACACAGAAAACACCTGTCTATGCTGCCCCAGAACGCCTCGTTGGAGATTTCTCTTTTTCCATTGTTTTCTTCCTGGGTACAGTGACGTGCCCATACCCAAATTGAGCCATTGGTCCGAATGGACCAATCCGTGGAGCCGTTACGTTACGTCCGCGGAGCCTCACACACACACACACTCAATCTTTTCTCAGCTGCAGCTCCGCCGATTTCTCCTCCCTGAGACGGCGGGACGCGGCGAGGCTCTGAGGCTGTGAGTTTGTGTGTGAGCACACAAACAAACTATCAGCCAGGCTGCGGGTGTGTGTGTGTGTTCGGGCTATAAATCTATTTTTAGTATGCCTGAACAATGGAATTATGATCAGTAGAAATGGCCATGACATGGGACCTTTAAACTGTAACCTCATTGACTGGACACTTGGCCTCTATGAGCTAGCTAACATACTCTTAGCAATGGGTAGTCCAGTTTGTTTTAATCAGTGGCTTGACATCAAACTGGATTTAAATATAATGTTGGAAACCTGTTATTAAACAAAATCCAGCACTGCTTGGGCCTGTCAGACCTTTCTGAGTTGAGGTGAAAAACACCAGTGACAGTTACAGAAAAAAGTTGTGTAACTGTCACTTGACTTGTATTTCCTGATATGTCAAAGTGTCACCCAGGATCTAACAGCCATTGTACTGTACTAGAAAATATGTGGTGGCACCAACTTTGGCAAATTAAAACTCAAAGACAGATATGTGCCAACCTGGCAACTCCCGTCGCCGTGTTTAGTTACATTTCCAGCTTTTCATTTTATGCTAGAGGTGATCCTCCATTGCCATTATCTTAACTAAACAATAAGCTCATTGGACACAGCTTAAATAGACTCTAAGCCAATATAAGGCAGAGCTCACCCTTTCAATTGACGCAGGGCTCAACAATTGCCCGCTTGCCCAGGGGCAAATGAAAAGCCAAGTCAAGCTAATAAATCTAGAAACTCATTTGCCCAATTTGGTGAGTTCTAAAAAAGAATAAAGTTGAGAGATGCCAATGTGGGAAAAAGACCAAGTCGAAGCTGAAGCGTAGGCAAGCTATTGAATTATCCTGGAAACACACTATTATTTAGGTGGTGTAAGAGGATGTGGGTGAAACTCCACAAATAAATAAACAACTATCGGGGCAAGTACAAATGTACTTTGGGCAAGTCGATTCCAGACTTACTTGCGTAATGGGACAAACAAACCCAAAAATAGCTGTGAAAACCTCATAAAAAGCAAACACTAATTGGAATGTCCCCCCCTTTCTTTGCATCCAAATAACTGAAAATCTAGTCTTGAAATGTCCCTTTTCATCCTCGAGAGACTATGGAGATTTTCAGAACTTGAAAATAATTATGATGACATGACAGCCTTCCCTTAAGCAAATTAATAAATAGCGTTTAATGATGAAGTAAAACAAAGAAAATATACATTTATATACTGCCAAGATCTGTCATATTCAGCTTTCAATTGATCTTACCCTGAATAAACTTGAACCTTTTTAAACCAAGCTATATAAATGTTGATCAAAACGTCTTAAACTTAAATATTAACATTTTCAAAGCAGGATGTTTTCTTTATCTTTTAATCAGGTTCGTTTTTTTCTCAATGGTAGCACAAGCACTGTCACTTTCCACACAAGCCTGAGGTGTGTTAATCACATTACGTATTTTTAGCAGTCGTGAAGTGATCAGAGCTGTTTTGCAATTCAAGAGCCTCATTAGTTTCTCATTGAAGTTTGAGTACAGCCACTATTCATCAATGGACGGTACGTGCTATTGAGGAACATACATGTTTTCTACAAGTCCAGGATGATAATATGTCCATGGGACGTTGGTATAAATAACTGAGACATTTGTTGTTTGTGGCATCTGGCTTTTTATATCAAATCAATCTTTTAAGCAAATTGAAATTGCTTTAGGTGTTTAATTTCCAATCTGAACATGTGTCTTTTTCTTTTGCCTTTTGTTCTTTAGGCTGTTGCCCGGGCAGGTGCCTCTTGTAAAACAGGTTTTAGTAAGTAGGTGAGGTGTTAAAATAAATGTGAAAGTAGTGACACCGCCTTCTTTTGGTTAGAGTTGTTCTGTTACAGTATGATTTTTTTATTTGTAGTCTCTCTAAATGTTTGTGCTTGTCACGAGCATGAGGATTATTTTCACCAATAATAATATCCCTTCACTGTGGTGACGGGAGCAGTACGATTTCCCTGCTCCCAGAATCTCCAATGTAGTGGGAGAAAAAAGTCTGTAGTGTGAGGGTCATCCTATGGAAAGCGGTCACCATAATTACCATTCGGGTTTAAGTGCAGGGTATGTCTGACTTTTTCATCAGGGCTCTGTTTTCTTGGCTAGACGATGCTTTGACCAGGAAAGAAAAACATCATGAATGGAGCTTAAGGCTTCTTATGGGAGTAGGTAGAGTTCAGCGTTTACTGACTACTTGGCCATCAAACCAGATAATGCAAAACAAGTCATTAAAGCGCTCTGTGGAATTATTTTTTATAATTTTTTCCATGATATTGCGCACAACGTATACTCGAAAAATCTCTTTTGTATGATGAATGTATTCAATTTTCTGTTGTTAATACATCTTCTTTCTTATTTCTAATATCCCTCGATTGTATTTCAAATGGTGTCTTGTACATTTTTGTTCTTATCTTGCTAGACAAGGCTCCTTTCCTCACCTGACAGGACTTGTAAACTGCGTAACCCTTCTTTATCTTGGCTTGGTTCACCACCTACAATGTACATACAGTATTGTGCTTTCAGACCAACCTGGTTTCTGATTTGAACTCTGAAGCTTCTCTGCAGTGTTTCAGCCCTTTGCAAAATTAGTTTGCTGGCTATGTGCCTGCTGGTTCTTTTTTGAATCTATTTGAGATGTGAACTCCTGCAGTGAGATTGTCCTGAGAGCTTAAGTAATACAGAGGTTCTTCTTTTATTATAGGTATTTTATTTTATATACTTTTTTGGGTACCACTTTACAATAAGACTACCCTTATAAAGGGTTTACGGATAGTTTGTAATTCATTTATTAATTAGGTTGTGAACACTTTATAAATCATTAATAAGCTTTTATATGACATGAGATAAACAGGGCAACTGTGAATGGTTGCTTGCCAAATAGTGAGCCCACATTTATCTGTACTGCTAAGCCTTATATTGGCTACTTAGCTTACTTCATCTTCTTCATCAGCCAGCATCCTTGGTATCTATAGTTCACTGAATTAATTCACTAAGTAGCCAATGTAAGGCTTAGTCATCTTGCCAAATTGTGAGCCTGTGTTGATGTATATAAATGGTTCTTGATGATTAATAAAGTGTTTACAACCTAATTAATAACCTAATTATAAACCCTGTATGAATCCTTTATAAGGGTAGTCATATTGTAAAGTGGTACCCTTTTTTTTACCTGTTTCAAAGCAATGGGATCCTCTTGCATTCCGTGTCTTTTAGGTTAGGTTTTTGCTAATCTTATTTGGTCGCTGTTCTGAATTGGCATTTTTTAAAAATGGTTTGTCAGCAAGCATTATAATGTTTTCTCATTGTAAGATCTAGCTCAGTGTCACCTCACCTTTCAGGGTGATTTCAGCACCTTACTTTGACTGTTACAGGTAAAAATGCTCTTTAAATATGTAGGATGCCCTATTATTAATCATGTTAGAACCACTTTGGATCTAAATAACACAATCAAATACAAAGGTGTTTGCTTTTGGCCCATGGTCCACCATTAGGCTATATTTCAGTTTAGGCCCTCCATGGAAAAAGTTTGTGCTCCCATGTTTCAAACTGGTTAAATCCAGGGTTCATGATACAGTGTAATCTTAATTTTTCTGTAATTTAGGACACAGATTATTAATGCAAGAGACACACTGATGTTTGAATTGGGTCAAAAGGATGACATAAAGCTTAAAAATCCCTATGGGCTTAAGTGTTATTATCCTAAATATTTTGTAGAATATGTAGTAATCTGCTTTCAAGGTTTTGTTTAACCACTACTGTACATTGGTCCTTATTGTAAGTAATCAGATATGTTGTGATCTTGCCTATACTTTAAAATGATAGCAAATATATATATACTAAAATAGTGCCTGAAAAGAAAAAAATGAAATATAGGCCTATGTTAAAAACTTTCCAAGCATAATTTCAAACTTGTTTAATGTGAATCATTTAACATAACTCCTCCAGGTTTTGAAACAAAGTTCTGTCTTTATTTACTAGTTTTTCAGTTTTGCCATTACCTTTACAACCCAATAACATGAGCAGCTATATTGTACAAATAAATAGATACATTAATTCACACATATACACGACATACAGACTAACTGTTTTTTAGAGAGGCTTCAAAGAAAATGTAGAGCTGGTATGTTAAATGGTTCAGTCTGTAGCCTACATGCTGCTTGGCAGGCAACAGCATCGCTTGCCTTCAGCCTATAAGCCAGCTATAATGTGAGCTAGTAAAAAAGAGGGGGGAAAAAATCCCTTTTATCGATTCTGCCTCCAACATAGCAACTGGTCGCTGATTGGCTGACGTGCTGCACGTTCCCGGCTTCCCATTGGCTCATCGGGTAGCGTGAAAACGTTGGTATCGGACGGAGACAGAGGGGAGGACAGACTCGATTGGCTCAGGGCAAACTGAAAGCGAAAACCTCTTTCCTGAGAGCCTGCGAGACAGTTGATGGTGTGTGTATTTTAGGCGTGACTCCAAAGGTAATTCGTCCTGCTGCCCCCCCAAGCCAGGGCTTAAATCGAGAATTATAAAGCAAAATGTCTATGAATTTAAACGACCGAGTTAGGAGACTGAGGGGTACCGACAAGGAAGAAGGAAAGGGAGGAAAGTAGAGACATACTGTGTATGTGGAATGAGCAATAAAATATGTGGGGGCTGGGCTTTTACATAGATTAAACCCATTCAGGGAGCTAAGGAAAATAGGACTTGGCAAGCAGTGTAAGCTAAATTGCTGTGAAAGCAAATAACTTTGGGGACAAGCTAGGTGGGAGTTTGTTTCAGGTCAACGGAAATGTAGCAAAGGCCTAGCTTGACCTTTTCAGCCTTCATTCTTTTATACCATCCTGTACATGAGCTAGAAAAATGCACTGTTTCCTGCCCCTCCTCTTTCCCTGTCTGTGTACCCCACACACTTTCTCTACCCACTCTCCTTGTCTTTTGGACACTCACGAAGCCTGACTGAGTCAGCGCTGCTGGTACACTCTGTCCTTTCCATCTCCTCTGCATCCGGTCCATCTCTTCTGTCTATGGTCCATCCTAGCAGATGCTTGCCTGTCCACCAGCTCTCTTTGCTGACACAGGTAAGAGGTAGTAATCCATTGCCTGGAACTGACGCTCACCCAAGCACATCCATGCCCTCTCCACCTCATTAATCCCTACCTAACACACACCTTATGTGATGGATGAAAGAGGCCACCTGTTGCTAGGTCACGGAGGACCAATGGTGGTGTCACCCAGGGTTGTCCTCATCATCAGTTGCTATATCATGGGTTAAAACAGGTTTCTCATGGTAGATGGTGCTCAAGTTAATAAAATAAAAAAGTTGTGATAAAACGTAACTACGATTTCAGCTCAGTTCTAAATAAAATGAGCAACTGCCAAATACACGTGTCTGTAGCAGGTAAAAATGTCATGCCCCCTGTCAACATGGCATAGGGGTGTGAGATGATATTGATACACTTGAGTATTGCAATATTATGATTTGTGATACTAAAGTTATTCCCTAAAACACCTGGTTAATTTTGAATAAGGTTTACATGCAAAGATTCAAATTGCAAAAAAAGTAAGACTATGTTACAGTGATTGTGGTAAATGCAAATCCACTGTTCTGAACACATTTTAGATTGTATTCATATTGTGGTTTGTTCTATATTCTGGGACATGTTTCCTAAAAACACATTAAGAAAATCGCAATCTATGATTTATTTTATATTTCTGCTGTCTAACGAGCTCTGTTTAAAATTCTAAATCATTCTCAAAGATTTAATAAGCGGCAGACAAAATAAATGGAATATCCAATAGAAATGTTCATTTAAGAGCATGATAAGAGACTAAACTCAAGCTGCTGAAGCTTGCTGTTACCCAAAGTGGAGCAGCATTCTTTCCAGGAGCTTCAGCAACGTTGAGTTGAACAATGCTGGACGTTATTAGTGAAGAAAGTTTGATGGATTGTTTTGTAGTGACTCAACGGCGGCCCGGCTGAGTAGGGAAAGGGCCTGCACATATCCTGCTATTGTCTTATCGCTTCCTTTCTCTTCCATCTGTCCACAGTGCGTCCTCCGGTGCCCTCGCCGCCTCCTATCTCTGCTGACCCAAGGATAAGCTCATCGCACGACAATGGCTCCACTAGAGACAGGAGGTAAAAACCAGATAACAACTTGTCTTGCTTTGTGTTTTAACATTTTTGCTACCCAGGTGGAAAATGTTTTACCCCAAATGATAAAAAGATTAGACATTTCTTGGACATTAACTGTTATATACTGAGAAAAAAAAGCAATGGATCACGCAAGTTGACAAAACCCTCATCAGTTTATTGTCTTTCAGCAAGAAAAAGGTCAGGATCTCACATTGCTTAGCTTCACCCGAGGAGTTTCCTCAATCCCCCAGTGGAGTTATATTTTTATAAGAGGCTTAATCACGCTCCTTCCATAAACCAACCTCAGAAATACATTTTACAGTTTCTCTGTACAGAGTATCTATTGTCCTCAAACTTGAAAAATGTGCCAAGTTCAACATGGATTCCTTTCCTCTTAAGCTATGTAGGCTGCATGTCATGAAAAACATTCATAGCTCGAGCAATGCCACAGTTCAAGTAATGGAGGCAGGATACTTCCGGACCTCTGGCAGTTCACACAAACATCGGAGGCCACATCATACCGACACCACCAAGGAGAGTGCATTTTTGTGGCAAATGTCAACCTCTCATAACAGCATTACCTTCTCCACCATCATCATCGTCAAACGTTGCAACAATAGAAACACTGTTGGATTGCACTTTCTTCTAGCTTTCATCTTGTGGCATGTTTATAGAAAAAATATATATAGAATACAAAAAGCTTATACTTCTTTGAGTAACAGAATATAACATACAGTACTTCAGATTATGTTTTGATCAGCACATCAGCAGGTGTACATAAATTGCCCTCCTTTTTGCCCAAATGCGATTACGGGACTCAACGTAAGGGACGAAGTTTTGCTCACTATTAAGTGCTTTGGTCAATGGTTATAACATTGAGTATGCTCTTACAATGGTATTCTACAGGATGTTAATGCTACATAAGTATCCACTGTATATGAATGTCTGTTACGAAAGGGGCAAATTTTCAAGATGCACCACGACTTTTTCACATATTCACACGTGGCATTTACCCAAAAAATGGTTTGGTCCACCAAACCAGTATGCCGGAAACAGCCTGTTTACAGCACCATTTATCCCCCTTCACAAATGCACTAAGTAGTAGTAACGTAATTATTATTCCGGAGCACGCGATGGTACATTTTAAACACAGAAAAATATTTCCTAAAATCACACAGATTATATTTTGTAGAGAAAATAAAGTTGCGCAAAGAATTTAGGGTTCTATACACTTAGTTTTTCAAGTTCACATAAGGGCACATTGGTTTAACTGATTTCCTCCCTCTTAAATCTCTGTGATTGGACACAAATTCATTCTTTCTCTTATTCTCAACATCTCTGCTGTGATTAGATCTGTATGTGCGTTCAATTTGTCACAATGGCAGCAAATCAGAAAACTGGAGTAGGTCATTCCTGATTGGCTTTTGTGTCTCCAATCTGATTCTTACTCTTATCAGTTACTTAGGGAGGGGGGAAGCATGATAAGCAGCTCTAAATAAAGTTTTGGTGACATGCCTATTTTAATGAACTTTAGTTAGTTTGTCTTCATTTATTAGCTTGAAGCTAAGCTATCTTGGTTAGGCTGCTAGCCAGCTAACGTCTGCCGTTTATGCAGTAGCTTATAGGCTTGCTTCGTGATTGCTAGCTACACGGCTAAGGCATTGTTAGTCTGGAGTCATGTATTGGCTTCAATATTTCAATTAATTCATTACATTATACAAACTGTCGGCAATCTTATAAAACAAGAAGCGGTACCCTCTACTGTTTAAATGTACGCAAATGTGCAAAACAGAGTGAAAGAGGTTATTATTGTATGCTTATGTGGATATAAGCATTTTTCTCTTTCGCTCAAATTAGAAATTTCTTTACATTTCTCTACTGAATATAATGTATGTGGTAGCTTACTTTTCTGTGTTCAAAATGTTCCATAACACACTCAGAAATTAGCCACAAATATAACTCCATAATAACCAAATATATTTCTAAACTATTTGTCGGATTTTCTGAACTAACTAGAGAAATGGACATCTCTAGCAACATCAACTCTGCTTGTAAAAGCTAAAGTTAAACAAAGGTGCAGCACCTGATTTCTCTGGTTTTCAACATCCCTACCATAAAATGTGTCCATTAAACAAATGGCAATAAATGAAGTACAAAAGAAAATATTAAAAGCTTAAACAGTCTCTTTGAAAAAAACAAAACCAAGTTCAAGCTGACATTCAAGTTCCAGTCCCACTTCAATCTGTGAAATCCCATTCACAAAACCGATGGAATCACTCTAGTGCAAAACTTTACACGATGCACCTCGATGCAGTCATTCTCACAGGATACAGTAAACATGTCCTTTTGTCTCTTTCCCGTTGGATTACATTTCTGGAGCGGCAGGCGGGAGCCCCGACGTGTGTTTTGGAGTCTGTAATAGTTTGTGTTCCTCTGCATGTTGGGAAGGCGTGGCTGCAGCTTTGGCGTGAACTGGATGTGTCAGCCGAACATCCAGGGCATCATTGTGTTGCACTAAGGAGTGCAGGCGATAGTGCAGGACAAGTTCTTTCAGTGAGCAGTGGGCGTCGTATGGCTCTGCAAATCCGTATCCGTGCGGTGTGCTGTAGACCATACAATGCTTCACTTCTTCATTAACGCTGTAAGAAACAATAAAATGACATCGATGAGTGTCAGCTCAAGATTCGTCACAAATACATCTGATATAGTTTTCCAAAAATGTTATACTCACACAACAGAGCAAGCGTAGCATCCCTGTTTACTGCTCTCGCGGATCAGGAACGTTCCGGGAGCTTTTCCTTGGAGCATCTCCTCGGCCTGTGTCCGGCTCATTTCACCAACAAACCAATTTGTCTCCTCCTGATGTGGCAAATTCTTCTCGTCTCCTTTTAACACATAAGTGCTGAAAAACAAAACAAAAGTTGTATTGTAACACCTCCGTAATCTCATTTTTAGATTATAAGAAGCATTCTTGAACTTTGTTTCCATAATTAATTAGTTGAAACGTACTCATCAAGGCTGTCACTCAGAAGCCCCAGCCAGTCGTTTATGCGTTTCTGCCTTACGCCTTTGTGATTTAGCCAGCTGCAAGGAGAGGTGTAAACAAAGGTTTTGCTTTAATACAGAATACTACTTTACAGAGCAGCTTCAGAATGTATTCCCACCGACACCACAAACAATACTCTGATAATTGACTTACTTGAGGTACAGGTCTCTGATGTTGCGCAGCTCTATGAGGTCGGGCCGCAAGCTGTTAATTTTCCTGTCCGTCTCTCTGTAGTCCTCCACCTGCGTTCTCAAGTCTTCTTCCAGATGGATTTTGCTGTCGTAGATCTCCCCTAGACGACACTTCAGCTTCTCATAATTTATCAAAAAGCTAAAGGGGGGAAGTAAAAAAGAAACACCGGTCAGATGGCTCTACATGCAACCATATTACACAATTTTAGGTACACTTTTTGGGACGATAAAAATACAATAAAAACCTATAAAGCTGCAAATATTATTCGATTAGTTGTCAGAAGAGAATATCGTAGTGCATAAAACAAGACTTTTGATAATGTCATCTTGGGCTTTCGGAAACACAAGTTGACATTTTTAAACATTTTGAGATACCTTATAGAGTGGACAACTTATTTGATATTTACTGTAGAAAATAAACAACAGATTATTAACGTACCTCTCCAGATCTTTGTCGGCTCCTTCGGACTGATTGTTCATTTCAAACTCCTCTCCGTAACGTTCCTGTTCGCGACACTGCTCCTCGAAGATCAGCATCGTCTCGTTGAAGGCCTCAATTGCCGTTCGTTTCATTTGGATCTCCTGAATCACAAGGAACACATCCATTTAGAAAATGTCTACTTTTTAAACAAGTACTGATGTTACCACAAATCCATCAGAGTTAATTTAATACGTTGGTTTTTACGTGTGAGGTCTTTGTGAAAGTTTCATAAAGGTGATCAAACTCCTTGGACTTCTCTTGATACTGACAGTGAACCTCCTTTAACTTTCTTCCAGCGACATCTACATTATCCTCTTTCACCTGTAGTTAACAAAAAATACACTTAAATTAGTACAATGATCACGCTATTAATACTTAAAAAAAATGTCTGACTGTCAAATTTGTCAAGCAAACATAACATAACGTTGCTCACTAACCTGCTGGAAGCGGGACACAGGATTGGTTAGCATTAGGTCCAGTGTGGCGTTGTACTCCACCAACGGATGGTGCTGATAGTGCCAGATGAGCTCCACTACTGATATGAACGTGAGGGGGTCCGAGAAACCATACTTCCCATCACGGTGGTAGATCTTAATTAGCTTGTTGTGCCCGTCTTTCCTGAGAACATGAATGGCAAAAGGAACACGATCAGATTATTGACGTCAAGTAAAATGTGATGTTATGATTAGATCTTTTTTTACCGTAACGTCAGTGTGAAGTCTCCTTGCAGCTTTGTGGATGCGTCACGCACCAAAAAGGAGCCATCAGGTGTGTCCCGGAGCTTCTCATTCACCTCGTCCCTAAGGGGAAATCAGTTAACAGTTAACGGATGTAACATACAAACGCGTTAAACAACAACACATACTTTGAGAGAATGATGGCGTGTTTGTAGTGAAGATACCTTACCTGGTTACATCTCCCCAGTACCACTCTGCGTCCTCTATGGTATATGTAGGGGGCGAAAGGCAGTTGTTGTTCATGGTGGAGGACACTGGCTTTGTTGACCTGGGAGGGAGAGCTACAAGCAAAATAGAGGACAGATAGGGTTAAATATCAGGATAACGGTTTCTTAGAAAGAGCTCTATCAGAGACTGTAAAGCATTAATCTAGTGTGAGATCACCTTTTGTTAACATCAATATTGCAATAGAGGATATGCGCATGTATAAGTAAGTGTTAAGGAAATGGTGAACGTTTGCTACCCCCCACCACCACCAACACACACTCTGTCACACCCCTTTCTTGATGGAGCCTGTCATAATCTGAGGACAAGCCCAGGCATGTTTCCAACATGTATCACTCGTTAAATCATTATCAAGTGTGGTCAGCACTAAAAAAGGGAAATGTGGCAGTTATCCCTCATTTACGAGCACTAACAGTCAACAAATATGGAACACGTTTTATTTTATTTTCCATAGATTCTCTGCTTTTAAGCGTCGAGTTGCCTTTGCATCTAGCAAAGTTTGCAGCAGCCATTGCCTGGCACTGCCATGAAGTGCATGAAAGGCATTTAATAAACCATAAATTACATTTTGAGCCCCTTGGATTACCCCTTCCCATCGTTATAACCATTGCACGCTTAAAGACCCTTCTCAAATTTTCCGTCAAACTTAAAGGAATAAAAACCTGTGAGTCTGGCTGAAAGCGTTTTCCTAAAAAAGAAAAAGGAGGGCAAACCGCATCAAGAGGAGGTGAAGGGCGATATATTTCACTGCAGGACAAAAGTGCCTTTCATGGGGCAGTTAGGGAGAATACAAGAGCACCCTCAGAGAGGAGAAAATGTGGGTTTCTCCCACCATCCGCTCTCCGATTTTCTGACCTTAAAATAAACAAAAGGCAGGTGCAGCAGCACAGTGGCATGCACGAAACGCAAAGCTGCGGCTCCTGAACTCAGCAAAATTAAATCTGCACACCTTCCCCCTTTCTGTTTCCTGCCAAGAAAGTCAACAGGCTTCCAAAACCCACACGCACATACCAGCACAGACAAGAGCCACGTAATTTAAGTAAAGAATAATACCAAGAAAGCAGTTCTGCACTTTCCATAATAGCAAAAACACATAAAAAGCTAACACTTGAATTGACACTTAAACGCAACAGCACATAGCCTACCTTAAAGGAACAATGAATTGTATCTGTATTTTTCTCAATTGTATCAACTGTAGTTTTTAAAAATACTCAATGTATGGGTAAGCAATTTTAATGCGCTAATCAAATGAAATTAGCTTTTTTTGTTTTGTTTTTAAGAAGAACCCATAGCAGTGCATTATAAGTGTTATACGCCTTTGTAATAACGCTTAGGTCAAATGACAATTATGAAGTGTTGGTGAGTTGCCGGAGTTAAGTCATGAGACGAGCTGTCTAGTCTGCTTGCCTATAGCCTACTTTGAGAGCTAGCACACAAATTAACCACGGCTGGCTGCAGAGGAGAACAAAGCAGTCGTTTCATGCGGCGCTCATTAACGCACCCTCAACTATATTCCCTTTCAAAATGCAATCTGTACACCGCCATACGCCTTCAGCAAATCGCTTTTGGTTCACGAGGACAGGCAAAACCGCCATGCATTTGTGTCCCAAGTTTTGTCACAAGCGCTGGGACAAAAGAAAAGCCACTGCGCCTGGTCACAGAAAGGTATTACGTAATTGGCAAGTGAATTGCGCTATGCATGCCTGGGCAAAGCCACTGGGGGAGCTCAGCACTGAGGACCTGGCCATTATAACGTTTTAACTAACACCTGCATAGCATTTGTGGAAATGTCAGCTTTATTACAGATATTACGCAACATAATAGCAGCTAAAGGAGAAAGCAGAATATGTTTTTTCGACTCCCCCCCCCGAATATAAAAAAAAAGGACAATGGCTGCCTTTAAACTTAGCCTACCTGGTGCTGCTTGATCCATTTCGATATAGAATAGACCTTCGGGAGGATAAACCATTCCTGTTTCAAAAGAGTAGTCCAGGTTGCTGTCTTTGCGCGTAATACAAAAGAATGCACGTTTCTTTTGCGGCAAATTGAGTCAATGCATTGGCAAACGCCACGTCCTACATAGATGAGGACAAAAAAATCTCCTTCGATTCCGAGTCCATGAAACATCCCAGAGTCCTGCGGTGTGATCTCAACATATCCTGACTAAAGGGGTTATTTCTGACACATCGGTTGTCAGTTCGTGCCTTCTCGCGGTACGGCGGAGCTCTACTTTACTTCATCTCGGAAGTGGAGCGACTTTAAAGGGCTGTTCGTAACATCATCTTGGCACCGTCCAAAATGCTCCAACAAGAGGGGGGGGTGTCTTTTTCATACATGATTCGTCCTCACATAAAACAAACCCAGTTAAGTTTATATTTCATATCCAAACAAAGATAATCTATTTTAAGTATATTATGCAAATTAATATTTTATAACTTGAATTTAATCCATAGATACTGCGTATTCCTCATCCGTAACCCCCTTAATTGTAATGGAACATTCCAGACCTTTTCATTCAGTTCTCCTCAAGCTGCACTGTAACAGCTGAACAAATCTTTGCAGGGCATGAATGGAAAATAAAAACGTAGTCTATTATATGGAATAATTTAGAAAAAACACAATCTTACATATACCATATATGTTTTAATATTCACAACAAGTTATAATTAAATTATTTCCTGACATTTAAGCTTTGCGCACATTTACTGGCGTGTGAATAGGTTGCAATAGATGACATCATGCTTTAGGTTCTTTGATAATTCAAGTGTCTTCAGCTGTTCGGCATCCAGAGAGCACCAGACTTCAACCCCTTTGTCTGAGAGGTGACAGAGTTGCCTGCCTATTTGGCAACTGTGTATTATATTCTCGTTGAGCTTGTCAAACATGTTCTGCAGCAAAAATGGAACGTAATTATTGCTGCTCTGACATCGACCTGTTCAAGACACGATAGGTGTTACCACCTGTTAACATCAGGTTTTTTTTTATGGTGACGCATTCTGCAGTTTCTTTCTTCATACGCCAAAAAAAGGATCAGGATTATTATTTCCTTTTGCAATTGTGTTGGATAAATACATGCATTGTTGTTTGTTCATGACACATGATGACACTGCACCATCAATTTAAACAACCAAGGCCTCCAACACCAGCTGACGTTAGTGGCTGCAGGGAGAGTGAAACAAGGCCGGCATGGTCAGAGGTCTGTCTCTGTTGGTGTCCAGGCATTTATGGCCGGTCCCCTTTTGACCCGAGGACAGAGTGTCAGGGAAGTAATTGCCTCAAGCATTCCTTTTTCCCATCAGTAAGACGATTCTTTCCTGGATCCAGTCAGTGCCAATGAAACGTCCTAAACCAACTTCCATGATGGGGGCATATATTGGCAAGAAAGCAATGCTGAAGAATGCTGATCTCACATGTACAGAAAACAAAATCAGCAGGTATTTCAGTCAAATATTTGTTTACATTTAACGTTAACATTCTTTTATTGTATTATTTGCATGTTGTGTGCAAATGTTGTTCACACACAAGCAAATTTTCCAAATTGTAATTTTGGGACATGACACAACAGTGTGGATTTCCATTGGTAATCCTCTTTAAAAAATTGGCAACCTATTTGTGGCCTTTGGTGGCTTTCAAAGGCATCACTTTTTTAACATATAGGTCAGTGAACAGCAAAACGTGCACGTGTATGTATAGGAAGGAATTTAGCTGTCGAAGCAGAATCAAGGCAGACTGCTACTTTGATTTTGTATACCAGGAATCAAAAGTGTATAGGTTAACTGATATCACTTTAAATTTGTTTTCTGTAAAGTATCCAAAAATGCATATTGTCTTGATTGCCTACCACTTATAAAAGTGAATGTTTAGTGGCAGATGTTGGCATGCATTATATCCACCATTTGACATGTACTGTATGTAATAGTGCAGGTGTTTGCATGTGTATGTTCTCTTGTGTACTTTCCATGTGTTTCCTGCTTTAAGAAGCCCTGAGGCCTGTCAAGGCATGTCACTTGGCTGCTTTCCACCCCCCCCCCCCCCCCCCCCTTCTGGTGATGGAAGAGTACAGCCTTTCACCTTTGTCTTCTAGGCCTGAACTCTGTGACGCAGTTCTCCAACTCCACCTCTTTAAACTAAGGCTGTCAATAAATTACAACGGTGAATCAAGTTGATTACATTACATGCTGATTAATTAATCGCTTTTAATCCCATTTCTCCCATTTTGCTTGGAAAGTCCCCTGAAATGAAGATATCTCAACTCAAAAACATTACATATTGTTTGCACACGAGTGAATTATTGAGAAGAATTATCACAAGTGGCATTAGAAATCTTATTATTTCTAATCATGTTCGGGTGGGGTGTAGGAAAACCCGGTAACAGGGAGGGAAGCCAAAAAAGTATTCATTTTCACCAAACACAGAAAAAGCCGATTTGAACTGTTAGGTGACTTTAACACATTTTCGTTAAAAATAAAGACTGGTGCTATCAGAGGCTCAGATCTGAATGACCGCTCCAGGTAAAGCGTCAGATTTTTGGAGCATCTTCACAAAGTTGAAATTGTTTGAAATATGTTGCCTCATAAATATTACGAGACCCTAAAAATGGGGATGAACGATATTAGATTTGTTCCAATATTTTCCACCTGGTTTGGCGTTTATCATCGCCATGACCGAAACACACACTCAAGGCTCTTCTGTATTTGAATAAACATATGCGTGCCTACTGTTATCATAATGGCCCACTGGCAAATAAAAACATAAAATACAATTATTTTTCAAATCACATTACATTACATTTAATTTGGCTGATGATTTTATCAAACTCCTAACAACAAGTGCAGATATATTCACTTCAAGCTAGTCATACCATTGTAAGTGTTGGTGAATAGTTACAAGGCCCAAGCTAACTCAAACTCAAATAACTGTTCAAATTCACTATGCAAATTAAGACATAACTACTTCCTCTTAGGTTAATGTAACATATCCAGCTGTCATGTTGAAGTAAATGTTTTATTGGCGGATAGATTGGCTGAATTTGTTTGACATATTTAATTTTAAAACCTTTATCTGCCATCCCAGTTAGACTAGAGATACTTTTGAGCATCCCTACACTGAAAAATGTAGGATAGCCTGTGTGTGTGTCCTGTGTATGTGTCCTGTGTATGTTCGCCCCGTTTGTGTATGTGTAGTGACCAGGGTGAGGGAGGGCTGACTTGCAGGATAAACCTTTAGGCTTTGCACCCCAGATCCAGGCAGTCCTGATGGGATCAGTGAAGGCTAATCGTAAGATTAACGGGATAGGCTGATACTGCAAGCCTGCCAGCTGCCTGCTAGCTGATGTGACTCATCTTGATATCCACCACCGCAATATGCCACCGGACTGTGGGAGTGCTGGGAAACGCTGCAGGAGTTTCAAATTAATAGACAGATGTTTCTCTGTGCTAAATGCAGATAACAGTTTGACTGTAATGCTGTTAGACTTACATTTTTGACACTGACCAGCAACTTACAGTAGAGTGAATATTATAGGCAGCAAATATTAGGGAGAGTCGTGTAAGAGATTTGGTCATTTATCTGGTCAGGAAAGGAGTGTCAGGATTGGAAATGGAGTCATGGAGAATAGCAAACAGGATTGTTTTTGTGTCCTCGAGGTTATTAGGTCAGTGGTTCAAGTGAACTATGTGGTGAAATTACGGAAAGAGCTTTAATCCCCATGTTTAAGAGTGTTAATGTGTACATGATAGGCCACCCGCTGTCATTGAGCCCGCCACACTAAGTGACAACAACCATTTGTAGAATCAGTGTTATAATCTCTGGGCTTTTTAGACTAATGCTTGTTTACACCTTGTCCACTAACTGTGTCATGGAATTTAGTAATCAACTGTTTTCGTATTTCCCGTACGGGGTAACGTAGGACGCGTTTTATCAGGATTTGTTTTGTTTGTTGTGGTAAAAAAAGGAAAATACGCGTAGGCACAACGCGGAAAAACCATGTCAGGAATGAGTTCAGTTTAGCCATGTCGGTATCTGTGTCATGGTCTCGCGCTGTAGCCCTGGGTGAATTGCACATCTCTCAAATCTTCTGTACTGTAGTGTGCTGCTATTCACGGCCATTGAAGGGCTGCATAATGGCCTTGGCAGGGCCTTCGACATTCACCATGGAGAGACTGTGGGGTTTCCCTGATCGGCGGCCAGAACCAGCACACAAAGCACGCAGTAGTTCTGCCAGAGGCAACTCAACTGTGGGCAGAGTGTAGGGCGGCTATGGTCTGGCCCCCAGGACCCTGCCATTGTGGAAATGTAAGTGGGGACAGTGTCTGAACGGCTTGAGTTGGAACAGAAAACTTTGGACGACCAAAACTATGAGCTTCAAATAGCTGGGCCCTGGGAAACATAGCGTGTTCTTTTAAAGGAGGTCAAAGAGAAGCCAGAAAGAGAAAAAAAAAAACAGAAAACCAATGTTTGGTAGATGTCAAATTGGAGGCTACTGTTACTATAGACATCAGAAAAACTGACATGCCATTTTTCCAAACGCATCAGCGTGTGTCTGCCTCTCTGTCGCTGTCCTCTGCACCCGTTGGTCACACACACTCATCATCTGTCACTCCACTGCCTGAGCCTAATCTTACTAACAGAGGTGACATCTGAGGTACTCGTGGCATGCCACCAGATAGCGTTTACCAGCCATGTGTCTGAGTTATGCCTACGATGATGATCCTGTGGTGTCAGCGGCCTCTGTCTCAAAGAGGCTTTCCCCACCTCTCTGCATGAGTGGCACGCCAAGTAAAAGCCTGACTGTGAAGAGTGCATGTGTGATATATCAGTATATATAAGTTTGTTTCAAAGGGAAGTACTTGATTATTTTATCATTTTATTGTAAGTCGAATTTCAAAGCCAATGGCCGTCTTCTATTAAAGAAATGTTTGCTTTTAAGAAACCAGGATATAATACTTGGTATGTTCGCGATTCTTACAACTTTATAATGCAATTCACTTACACAGCATTGTCTTAAAAATGGTCAGCTATAAAATGAGTCATTGCATATGCTTTTCTCCTAATGATCAAAATCTAGCGAGTCAACAACTTTGCCTACACAGCCAAGCAAAGAGCAGGTGCATAAACAAAATACTTAGCAAGATAGCTAATAAACTACCGTAAAAGCTATGTTTCCGTTATGCTGCTCCAATTCTGGCACAACAACGGTGAACACCTGAAAACCTTGTCGTCCTTATCACATCATTAAAAATAATAAATAAAGTGCAATTCACTGATTCATCGGTGTTGCAAATATAGACAGCTAAAGCGTTACAAGTGCATTGTTACGCTAATAAACAAAAACTCAAAACACAGCCAAGCATGTATCAAGTGCAACAATAGAAGACATAGCTAGCTAGCTAATATGACGTACTGGCCTGTTGAGGTTACTAGTTTGTTGAGTGGCTATGTTGCCTTAAATGTCAGAAATAATAAAAACATTTCCATCACAGTTTCCAGAAAGTTGGAACTTTGCATTGCTTATCATTTTTAACAGTCAGAAACCGAATGCATTTTTAGTGGGTTTAAAGTTGTCTCTCTGCTTTATAAATTATACATTACTAAATGAAGGAATAAGTGAATAAGTTCTTAAAATTACCCATTTGTACCTATAAAAAACCCCTCTATTACGTCTGACTCATGCGGCCCACTTGCAAATTGTCATCAGCAGAACTTCTTCTGCGTTGCATCTTTAACTGTGACTCAACTATGAGTCTTTACAAAGAGGACGTCATGTGTGTCA
Organism: Notothenia rossii; assembly: GCF_949606895.1. Classification (NCBI taxonomy): domain Eukaryota; kingdom Metazoa; phylum Chordata; class Actinopteri; order Perciformes; family Nototheniidae; genus Notothenia; species Notothenia rossii. The sequence goes on along the minus strand of NC_136907.1, from coordinate 52,000,325 downwards.
GTGAGCAAGGGATTCATGGATGTAAGCTCAGAGAAGTTAAGCTAGTCACCTCACTTTCTTCTTCACACACACACACACACACACACACACACACACACACACACACACACACACACACACACACACACACACACACACACACACACACACACACACACACACACACACACACACACACACACACACACACACACACACACACACACACACACACACACACACACACACACACAAACACAATCCCAGGCTTTCATGCAAAGCAAAATTGAGAAGCCGTGGACTCTTTCAAGCCCCTTGCCAGTTTCCCCCCCCCCCCCCCCCCCTCCTTATATAAAAGGACACTACTCTCCTCGGCTACGCAGCCATCACATCGGCACTATAACTCTATTAGGCACAGCTCCAGGACACACTAAGCAACCCATAGCCCACAATGGCATCATTGTCAGTGGGGATTGCATCCATTGTCGTCCATGCTACAGGATTTATTCCCCTCCTCCCATATTGTGACCTTCACCTCTGACCCCGCCTGCTATCTCACATGCTCGGGGACTGAGAGCTTGTGAGGCTTTATGCCTTCCAGATCTTAAATGCTCCTTTTACAATGACCCAAACCTGCTAAGTGGCTTCTCTCCACAGCACCAGTGTTGAGATGATTCAGCCTCACAGCAGCAGAGAGAGAGAGAGAGAGTTGAGATGAGGGAGGGGGGGGGGGGTCGCAGTATGGAGTTGTGGTTGGACTGATTGACCCTTGGAAAAGGTCAGTTGGAAGGCTCGAGAGGAGAGGAGCAGCCTAAATGGCTCTTTTCTCTTCTTGTTCTCCCCCTGGCCAGGGCAGAGACTCTGTATGGTTATTTATGAGCGTGTGGGAGAAGAGAGAGGGGCTGCAGTGAAACCCACCAGCCCTCTTTGTTTCCAGGGCTGGGCTGGGCTGAGGTGCCTGTCATTGGTTCGGTTCTGTCATATATACATGCACATGCACGCACACGCAGGCACTCAAACACCATTAAGATCCCAGAGCTGCAAGGACAGAGGAGAGGACTCTGTTGCGAGGCAGATTGGGAAAATGAGGTGTGCTTCACACAATAGCTGTCAGCAGTTTGATAGATGCCTCTCAGGCATTTAAGCGCCATGAAACTTCAACAAACTAGAGGCCAATGACATGATCCTGAACTAAAGCTGGCAGATATGTTAGTATTATGTCCGAATTCTCCCAAGTCAAGATGTCTGTTTTTTTAGATAAGCGTTGATAAACTTTTATCTAAATAATTTAATGTGAATGTTGTAGATTAAGTGGCTATTTCTGGCACCTACGCAGGTGATGAATCTTGTCTTAAAAGTTTTCATTCAACATTATACAAAAGCACGACCAACAGAGCCATAACATTATTATGTTATTGTGGCTTATCATTGTACGGAGAGCTATTATGCTATCTATTACTTAAAACAAGTCTTACTAGAGTGCAGTTTACAGGTCGTGCATAAAACCACAACATAAAAGATTTGAGTTGTATAGAAAGATAAATCAGAGTAGTTTTATTTCAGTAGAGAAGACATTGTTGAACTTTTCCCTTTGTGGCCCAAAATGCATTTTTTAATGCACAGAAAATGGCAAAAAAGTAGTTTAAGTTCTTGAATCATGACTGAAGTTGAAATACGAGCAAGCTGCAAAATGTAGTCAAACCAGCAGTCAAATGTTTTTCTCCTTATGATTTTCAGTATTGTCCTCTCCAATTGTAGCCGAACCACTTCTTAATCAAGTGATGCGTGAGATTGTCACGAGTCACATATTCCCCATGTGTTTGATATCCTAGAGAATAAATTAGCTGTGCCTTCCCTGTAATGCAAAAGTTACTGTTCACACCAGCGCTGCGCTCTGCCAGTGTAACACACACCACTTCTTCTGTTTTCCCCCTGACAAAGTTAAATCAAGCTTGAATTTCACGCTGAAGTCAAATGGTCATGATGTCATGGTTTGAGGACAGAATGACTCGGTTTGTCTGTTGACTGAGAAGGCCTATTCTTGCATGTTTGGGTGGGAGCGTAGCATATAATTGCAGAGCGGGATAGCATGAGGGGATGGGGGGAGGGAGAGAGTTAGCACGCAACATGAGTTTTGGCCCACAGTTGCTGGTGTGGGTGCCAAACTTGTCCAGAGGGCTGCTGTGTATATCTGTGCGCGAGCAAAGTTTCTGCTCAGCCTCGAGGCTCGCGCTGTTCCAAGACACATCTTTCATTTGCACACGCTGAATAGCTTAGGGGAGCCCAAAGGCAGTTTGGACTGGGGGACGGATCGCTCTTTTTTGGGCTTTTTCAGAAGGATGTTGGGTGGTTGCCTAGCTGTGTGTGTGCGCACGTAGGACAGATATTTTCTGGACGTGCAAAATTCTTCTGAGTGTCCCTTTTCAGCGAGAACCGTTGCATTGTTTAGTTGTCAAGTCAGTTGTTAGGGAGCAACCAAACCGCTGTACACGTGTTGCAGCCATTTGAGGATTACACTGATCCAAAAAATCTGACAGTATAAGAAGAGAATGGAAAGCTTTGTCGGGCCTTTTCATATCCTCTCAGTGGGAGGTAGAAAGGCAAGACCTCCAGACCTGGACTTGCAGTGGTGGGTGTTAATGGGGATGGAGGGGGGCTCTCAACTGCCAACCAGATGGACAACCAAGCCCTGTGTATTTAGGGAGATCATATGGGATAACCTTGCAAGGACAGATTGACATTTTGCTGACAAAACAAACCAACCCTGTCTCGCACGCAAGTGGCCCCCTTTCGAATTTCACCCGCACTCTCATGTTCCGGGCGTACAAATGCTTTGAGTGGTATTTGCTTACATTGGTCTTAAGGAAGTTATTTCAGCATGTGTTAAGCACTCGGTCAGGAGCCATAACAATAAGAGGATAGTACAAAAAGAATCTAGGATTACACAACTCCTAGACAAACAATGGCAGCGTCGGTGACCTGTGTAAATGAGACAACCTTGAGCCGTGCGGGGGGCAAGTTAACTCATTTTCTGCGTCATACACTGGGATTTACCTTGATGGTTTAAAGCCACAGGTTGGGATGTACATCCAAGAAGACTTGAGAACGTCATCATCTGTTTAACTCAATCTTGCGACCTTGTTTATTGCGTTAAAAGCATTACACTACTTATGAAAAGATCAAGTAGTGTATATCAGCAGCAAACTAAAGTAGGTCTTAGAGTTGTACATCTAAATCTATTACGCTGGATTTATGTTAGCTAGTAAAGGAATCACACCAGATTAGATTCCAGCATGTGGTGCCTTTTCTGTTCCTAGTCAAAATAGTCCAGTCAGTTTGGGAAAATGAGTCACGGGAACAAAACATTCTCCGCCATAAAAGAACAGAGTAAATATGATTGAAATGATCAAGACTCACTCTGCTCTGTTCCTTAAAATTGTATCTGCAACAATCTAAACTTTACGGCCCATGAACTCCCTCCCACACCTCAAATGTACATTATTGATACGCGTTACGCGTTACACCTTATGTTCCAAAATACTGATAACAATTCTTCATAAGCCATACAAGTGATACAATATCAATAAAATAGGTACAGATGTAAGACGATGTATCACACTATATACAACAGAACTTCGTATATAATAAGGAAAGATCTACCAACAAATCCAGAAGGAGCGTTGGATCTCATAAGATGAGACATTGTTTAACAATAAGATATTATTATTATACAGCTGAGAACTATAGGAGAAATCAAAAGGGAGGTATCTAGTTTATTGGAGTCTGGCATGATTTCATGAAGAAAGTAATTAAAGAAAGTCGAGTAAGCAAGTCCAATTCTCTCACCCTTTCTTACAGCTGCTTTGTGTTTTAATGTCGCTCCACAATGGTCTGTGGTACATGTGTGGGACACCAGAATGTTGTGGTGACATCTGTGTGTGTCTGTGTAGACTCAGAGACTTGAGCGCAACATGTGTCCCCTACAGGGGGGCGATTTGAATAGAACATAGTTATTAAAGGGGTATTCCAGTTAAACACTTTGTGAGTCACCAGAGGCAGATTGGAACATAACCTTTTTTTGTTTATGGGTGGGTTAACTGTGAAATTGTCACCATGGGGGCCTTCTTATTTCATATGTGTTACTCATTCAGTCTCTTTTTCAGTGATAGTGATTGTTGGAACAACAGAATTAATATTTTATTTCTGTGTAGTTTGAATGAAGCGCATTTGACGCATCATATTACCGTTTCTGTTGACGGAGTCTGGTGGCTTTGAGGAGAGCATGTTAAATTGTTTAGTATATAAATAAACACGACTATTTTTATCAAAATCCCTGTTGATTTGATACATTTTCTGTTTACTTAAAGGTCCCATGTCATGCTTTTCTGGTTATGACCCGTCCCCTTCTGTGTTATGAAGGTTTTTATGCATGTAAACGGTCTGCAGAGTCACAAACCCTCAAAGTACATCCTGTAGCGAGTAAAACTCTAACACAGAAAATACCTCCCCAAAACGCCTCGTTGGAGATACGTCATTGTCCATTTGATTCTTCCGGGTACGCATGATGTCAACCGTACCCGGAACGAAATGGACCAATCCGTGGAGCCGTTATGTTACGTCCGCGGAGCCGTTACGTTAAGCCCCCGCTGATTGGTCCAAATTGACCAATCCACGAACTTCCTCACACACACACTCAGTGCAGGCAGCTCTGCTGATCTCTCCTCCCTGGCTGCAGGCTGATAACAGACAGTTGGGATTGCGGCGAAATTCTCTCTGCAGACCCATTCTCACAGCGTTTATCAATCTTTTTCTTACTCAATATCAAGCCACACTTATTGTTTTTACTTCGGCTGTGACTTTGTGTGTGCTCAGGATGAGTTTGGCTGTGTTTCGCTGTGTATCGCTAAACAAGGAAACCACACCTCCACGGAGCTCAGCGCGACTCACAACGTCCCGACCAATCAGAGCACACTGTGCTCACAGGGAGGGTGGGGGCTGGAGCTACTGGAGCTACAACGAGCCGTTAAAGGCAGAGAGTGAAATTCAGTGAATACACGTAGTTTACAGAGATGCTGTATGAGAAACCAATGTAAGCTTGGAAAATTGCACAATATAAATCTATTCTAGTTTGGGTTCCCAAAGTGGGGGTCGCGAGACCCCGAGTGGGGGTCGCGAGATGATTACAAAAATAAAAATGGAAAATTAAAAAAAAAAAGATTAATTTTTTTTATAATTTAATTTTTTTTTTAAATTATTAATAATAACGTTTGCATACACATTTTCACGGGCGGACTAGCCATCTGTATAATTTCCCCGCAACGAGGCTCCCCCTTTGACAATCCACTAGTGCAGTGTTTGTGCGGAAAACTGAAATTAATTCACTAGCACCCCCCCCCAGTCTCTGGCACTGTTATTTTGGGGGTCGCGGGCTGAAAAGTTTGGGAACCCCTGTTCTAGTAGACCTCAACAATGGAATTATGATCAGTGGAAATGGCCATGACATGGGACCTTTAAACTAACTTCATAGCAAAGGGGACTGGATTTGGCTTGTCCATCCGAGTGTCATGTTTCCATCTTAGCCAATCAGAGCTTTAGCCAATATATTTCCCGTGAATAATAGTAATAATAATAATTCGAATGAATGCCTATTGTAACTTTTCCTACTTTAGATCATAAAAGCAAGATGTTAGTGGGTGGTAGTGTTTTTTTTGTCCGTTTAGAAATGGGCTAAAGAGTCAGAGTTGAGCACAGCAGTGTCACTCTTGGCTTAATGCTAACATGTTGGTTCAAAGTAGGTTTAGCTAAGCGTGTTAGCATGCTAAAGTCTGCTGATCAGTAGGTTACCAAACGAGTACAGCTAGGCACTAGTGAATATCTTCAAAGTACATTTTTGACAGTGTGATTGCGTAAAAGATGGCAACCCGTTACAGGCTAAGAAGTACTTCTTTTGGCAAGTAAACTCGGGGGTTGTCATGTTTCCGTTTCTGCCAATCAGAATTGACAAAAAGCCAGATGTGAGTGGGTTTTATGTCCGTTTAGAACTAAAGACTAAAGAGTAATAGTTGAACACAGCAGTGTCACTCTTAGCTTAATGGTTACATTCTGATTCAAAGTATGTTTAGTTGTGCGTGTTATTATGCTAACATCTGCTGATTATTAGGTTACCAAAGTACATTTTGACAAAAAGGTGACATGTCTTTTTCACAGGCTGAGAAGTACTTCCTTTGAGGAGTTTACTGTCAACGTCCTGTGTTAAATTAGTGGGAATTCCTCTAATTAAAACATTGATTAAATGCGTTTATTGGGGTCAAATGTGACTTGGTCTTGTTGCCCCGATCTTCCTGTAAATCTCTCCGGTGTTGAAACAAAGATGAGCTTACTGAGTGGATTCAATCCTGTCTCGTCATCTGACGAGGATAGAGCGAGCTGCTTGAAGGTCAAAGGCCTCTTAATCTCCTATGACTACCTTTATTTGACAATTAAGCATGTCAGAGAAGGTAAGCTATTGTCAACAGAGGACATGTCAAGAGGTAAGCAGGTCACTAACAGCCTTTACCTGGGCTTTAACTGCAGAGACGTTGTAATGTAATAGAATGTCCTGGGAGTCGGAAAGACAAGCGGATAAACAAACAGCACAGCAGAGAGGCAAACACAAAGATGAGACAAAGGAATCCTCAACATCACATGGTCGCGAAGATGGTTTATGTCCAATGTCTAACCCTTCTCAGTTTGATTACACTCATCATGTTCAAATGTATGTTACCCGCAGAGATTCTTGCCTGTGCTATTTTTGTAAAAGGCCGTTGCTCGGGCTTGTCTCTGACGATCCAGCTCTCTCCAGCTCTTTCTTGAACTCTCTCCATCACTCACACGCACGCACGCACGCACATACACACACACACACACACACACACACACACACACACACACACACACACACACACACACACACACACACACACACACACACACACACACACACACACACACACACACACACACACACACACACCTCTCCCTTTCTCTGTCTTTCCCTCCCTACCGCTCTAGCCACATTGCCACACTCACTTTTCCATGGCCTCTCATTCCCGAGTTCTCTGCGAACTAAGTAAATGAACGACACAATCCGGAAATAGTGTTCCAGCCGGAGATGGTGGGAAGGAAAATCCCTTGACTGGTCCTGGCAGGAGGGTGGGAGAGAAAAGGAAATGGTACTGCAGCCATTCAACACTTCAGACAAAGCTTTTCACAAGACTCTCTCTTAAACTCCAAGTCCTTATGTAATTTCACTCCCAAACAAAACTGTTTGGTAAGGACATTTCTACTTCTGTGCGCTAACATAACAGCGTTATAAGACACCGCGTTGGCAGCTTCACGACATGATCGTTGAGGTTAACTTATCTTTAGCCCGAGAGGTCAGAGATCAACATTAAAAGAGGGGCAGATGTCTCTGAGGAGCCTGGTGTGGAGGAGTGGAGTTTGGCAGAGGGGGGGGGGGGGTGCAAGGTGAAGACAGGAGGTGTGCCAGCAGGTTAAAAGCAGGGTCAACTCTATATACCAGGGTGTTATCTGGATTCCTCTCCACAGCTGCCAATCACAATCATACCACAACGACCCGTCCCTTGCACTTTTCTTTTTAACAGGATGGTGGTTCAGTGTGTGCACTCTAACATGCTCAGGAAATGTTTCAGCTCCCTTGAAAAACCTCGTGCAACGGCCTCTTGGTCAGGGTGGTAAAATGGTCCTGCATTTGTCGGAGGATGTGGTTAAAGAAGCTGTACTGGTGAAGCAACACCGATCATTATAGATCAGTATAATTAAGAGTATTTTAAATGTGCCACTGTAGGATAAGCAAATAATGCCCTGTCACGCATCATTAGTTACTGTTTAACTTGTCGAATGGCAAACAAATGCTTCGCTGACATTTCCTAAAGGGGAGGAAAGCCTGCGTGAGTACATCTCACTATAACAGTCAGTAACATGAGATGGGGAACCACACAACCGCTAAATCAGTCAAATGGGAGGCCAGAGTCACTGTAATTTGGGAGAGAGCTGGTTAACCACTCCTCATAATGGATGGTGTTTCTGTTTAGCCTAAGGCGTTGGAGCTGAGGTCATATGCAAACAAGGCACATCCAAGGCCTTGGCTTTAACACAGTGAAAAATGCTTCCCTCCACTTGTTCGATCACTAAACTACATTTGCATAAATATCATGCAAATATTAAACAAAAAAGGTAAGTTCCTAACTGCTTCTATTATTAAAGTCTATGGAGAAATGTTAATATTCTACTCATTTTCCAATGCCAAAATGTTTGCAACACTTTCATCTAATGTACTTTGTGTGAAACAAACTGTCTCACATATTTGTGAGAAATATTTGATTGATTTGCCTTCAGGACACATATTTAGTAACCATAAAAAATAAAATCATCCTTATTACCATTCATTTAAAAGGAGAAATGTTTCTTTTTTCTGCAACTTACTTGCACCTTTGTGTGTCTTGCACCATTTTATAGCACTCTATTATTTCTTTTTATTTGATGTCCTAGTATAGTATGTTGCATCCTTTGAGGAGCCTGGAACTTTTATTTCTATTGCTGTAGCCATAGTACATATAACAATAAAGCTTTGATTATTTGAGACATGTCATCTACATACTGTAGATACGGATTACCACACACACCTTTAGACAAACATTAGAGCTGATACAATAGTCTATATACTCAAAGACACTCGATACCTGAAATGACATTGAATCAATCAGCAGCTATTTTCATAATGGAGTAATCAAGCAAACAATGCCAAACACTAGCTTGCTCCAGCTTCTCAAATGTGTATTCACTACCTTTGTTTCTGAACTGCTGGTCTGACACAACAAGCAATGTGAAGACATCACTTTGGTTTCTGGGGAGTTGTGATGCACAATTAAGAAAATAATCATTAATTCAAACGCTTGTACATGTCGTCGTCATGACAGCTCTACTGCACCCTTGCATCTTTTGTTCCTACATTTTATTTTTACGTGAATGTCCCTTTAAAGGATTACATCATCGTCTTCGCTCCTTTTTTCCCTCAGCACATTTCCCAGTGTTCAGCCTTTTCTGCCCAGAGACAATTGGTTAAATCACCGGTGTATAACACTGCCACCTCCTGATCCACGGTTCCATCGACACACCTTTCACTGGCAGGTTTAGTCCGTCATGATATCATCCATCACACCTCGGATCAAAGTGCTAAAAAACAAACTGCATTACCGTATTGACGGCAGTTTTCATTATCACATGACATAGTGCCTTTGTGGTAAGAACATGTACAGCAGATGCTTTATGTTCATGAATCCACTATGAGAGCTGATTTGGTGCTTTCAGTGTGTGCTTCGGTGTTCATAGTGCTGTTGCGGCATCTAGTGGCAGAACATAAGAAAGAAACTCTTACTGTTACTCCATTATCCATAAACTCAAGGACCAGTCAAACTGTTCCCCTCATTGTAAAATGCCTGTTGCTTCCTGTTTGTGTTATTTTTTTGGAAGTTGCTCAGTAGCTCTTTGTGTTGCCAACCGGGTCAGTTGACATCCACGAGTCTGTGACTTTAAGAGGCGCTCGTTCATAACACCACTACACAGCTTCCATGAACACTTAATGTCTCTTTGAAAAAGCCCCATGAAAAGCAAATGCTGGAGGGAAGATTTTTCAGCACAAAGAGATGTTGTTTGGCCACACAAAAATCCCCTTCTGAAAATATTGCACGAGCTTTTAAATATCATCAGTAATAAGCAGAACAAAATTAACAAACATAAGTAGGCCTGCCATGACAAACAATAAAGAATATCATTTACATTTTAAGACCCTCTTATACAACTGATATAATAATGGTAATTATATAATAGCATAGTAATTCAAGAGCATGATCTAGTTAAACATTTAAGAATGATCTAGATCAGGGGTGGGGAACATTTTTCCTCTCAAGGGCCATTTCAATTTTTACAACATCCTTCGAGGGCCGTACAAATGATTGAACTCAACGTCGGCTTAAAAAACTCATATCACAGCCCATCCATTTCGCGTTTCTTTCATGCTGTGCAAAGAAAAAGCAACCTCTTAATCCAGATATTTGACCATGACCCGCGCATTCATGCACCGTGGCATGACCACCAAAACAGAAAGACATGGACACAAGATGTGTGCAAATGTATTTAGTTTCATATCCATGTGGACATGATTTAAGTGTGTGTGTGTGTGGGGGGGGCGGATCTAACCTCATCTAGGGGGGTTTGGGGGCATGCACCACCAGGAAGATTTTTTTTAAATGTTGAAGTTAAAAGCATCAATCTGGTGCACTTTGAGAGCAACATGAAGAGATCTATGGATACATCTCTCAACACCCATATGAAACAGAACTGCAAGCAGATGTTTTTCTTTATGAATATTTTACAAATCACTTCCCTTTTAAACTGTATTCTTGTTTATTAATAACAACTTTTTTTTACTGACATATTAGTATTGTATACCTGTTTAATTTATTCTCTTATTTTTCTATAACTATAATGATCATATAAAGATGTGCCTTTACCTCACAGGTTGGAGAAAAAGCTTCTTATATTCGTTAGCATAGCTAGCTAACTAGATGCTAATAACAACAACGTTATTGACTGTATGATCAGTATGACAGATGAACAGATCGCCACTGGGCTTTCAACTAAAGACACAGCCACGCAAAAACTGCGGCATGTGTACAGCTCCTTATGGGTATTGCAATTATTGAAGTCCCAGCCCGGAGCCGCGTTCTGGTGCTCTACGTCTACACTACAGGCATCAAAAAATGCTTTCAACGCTTCGCCCATTCACTTGAATGGGGTGACGTAGAAGATTTTTAATCTTCGCCGAACTGCATTGTGGGGAGCATGGCATGGCTTTGCAAGCATCACGAGCATCTATCGGCATCAAAAGTTGAACAATGTTCAACTTTTGAGGCTCGATGCTTGGCATCAGCCAATCAAATTCCGTTTATGCAAATCCCGCCAGTGCAAGCTCAGCCAATCAAACCGCGTGCAAGCTGGGAGAGCCAGACCGCAGTTCATTTCCTCATATTCCAAACGAGATATTACGGTAGCAAATCACCCGGTTCTTTACGACCGGAACTATTTACCGGGATACAAACCGGAGGAACCAGGCATGGAGGGAGGTGGCAGAGACAGTAGGTGAAACTGGTCGTTTTTTCGCCTGTTTGGAGAGTTTATATCCAGTTTACTTCGTTTTAACATTGCTATTGCTTTGTATGTCGGGGGCGGGAGATTCATGTGATTGGTTGCTCGCAAAAAATCGCCAAGCTTCAGACACGCCCAGCTCCAAGATTTTTTCATGCCTGTAGTGTAGACACTCCTGTCAGACGAGACATATACCACGTGACGACACGTTAGGCTCGTGTTGTGTTCAAGGACCCTGACCTTGGCCAGGAAAAACAGGCACTCGCTTGTTTAATTATTTTGCGGTCTAGATTTCTTGAATTTTTTTCTTTTTTGCGTGTGTTTATAAATTACCTCGAGGGCCGTACCAAATGGTCTCGCGGGCCGTATACGGCCCGGAGGCCGGAGGTTCCCCACCCCTGATCTAGATCATGTCTATATATAGCGCGATATGTTCACAATTCAAAGTTTATCAATTTGATTAATAAATATGGTTCATTTCATGTCGTCAGTAAGTCAAAAATATCTACATTCATTTATCGTGTGAAACAACACCCATAAGCAAGCCTGTCATTTACACTTGTTGAATGATTTATTGTCCCAGAAATATATCTGCTACCTGTGGACGATAAATTGATTACGTCAAAAACTGATTGAGGATATGACCATATGACTTACGATAAGTTAAAGGTCCCATGACATGCTTGTCCGGTTATTACCTCTCCCCTTGTGTGTTATGTAGCTTTTTATGCATGTAAACGGTCTGCAAAGTCACAAACCTTCAAAGTACACCCTGTAGCGAGTAAAACTCTAACACAGAAAATACCTGTCTATGCTGCCCCAGAACGCCTCGTTGGAGATTTCTCTTTTCCCATTGTTTTCTTCCTGGGTACAGTGACGTGCCCATACCCAAATGGACCAATCCGTGGAGCCGTTACGTTACGTCCGCGGAGCCGTTACACAGACTCAATCTTTTCTCAGCTGCAGCTCCGCCGATTTCTCCTCCCTGAGATGGTGGCACGCGGCGAGGCTTTGAGTTTGTGTGTGAGCACACACACAAACTCACAGCCAGACTGCGGGTGTGTGTTTGTGTTCGGGCTGGGTTTCGCTGTGTCTCGCTGTCTCGCAGACGGCCACTGGGCTCATAGGGGGGGGGCAGGAGCTCCATCAAGCCTTTTAGGACAGAGAGTGAATACACATACTATACAGAGATGCTGTATGAGAAACCAATGTGAGTTTGGAAAATTGAACAGTATAAATCTGTTTGAGTAGACCTCAACAATGGAATTATGATCAGTAGCAATGGCCATGACATGGGACCTTTAATCATTACATTTTTTTATTTTGATAATGTTAAAATGATCTGGGTCTTGAGAGTCTACCATACAAGTAATCAATAACGCAAAAACTCATGTTAATATATTGTAGGATAAGTCAGTAACGTTAAAATTATCGAAGTCATGTCAGTATATCGTCAGTAAGTTAAAAACGTATTAATTATTTAGGTCATGTCATTATATCGTAGGATAAGTCCTTAACGTTAAAATTATCTAGGTCTTGTCAGTACATGGTCAATAAGTCGATACGGTTAAAATGATTCAGGTCATGTCACTATATGGTACAATAGGTCGATAACCTCAAAAGGATCTACAGGTAGGTCACATCCATGTATCGTACAATAACTTGGTAACGTAAAGAGAGGACATTTACATTTGTTACAGAGCCAAAGATTGCTTAATATTAAGAAGCATGCATAAAATATTTAAAGATGAAAGTAGAAATTACACAATTTAAAATTTACAAAATATGCATCCAACCTATTTAAAGGTACATTCATGATGATAATCACACTTTTGGTCTAATGATATTTCACTTTCCTGCACATTTGATTATCTCTGGGTTTTTTACGTCACTAATTCAGGAAATTAATTCTGTGTGAAACAGGGATTCTTAAATCTGGCTTTAAGCTCACACGTCTAAAGGTAGCAAAGCAGACATCAAATATCTCATGTTATTCCTCATGGTGATGTTAGACAATGTAAAAATTAAGGTACATTAGTCCTAAAAAAATAATAAAAGCTTTTAGTTAACCTGGAGCTAATTCTATTCATACTTTTTCTGGAAGTTTCTGCCTAAATATTTTGCAACCAGTTATTCTTCTTGCCCTTCTGTTCCACCTTGTCCCAACTGAAGCCCTAAAACCTCATAGAAAATAACTGTCACTCACTCATTATGTGCCAAAACAAGCTTCAGAACAAATAGTCTTAAAAACAAACTTTTTTGAATATGTACTTTATTGTAAACAGAGCTCACAGTATTTTGCCGCCTATTAATGCAGGCAGAATTAATGAGGCTGTAATTCCCAGACAGCCAGGTGGTAACGTTTAAATGCTTCAAAATCAGCAACATAATTACCAGCACAGCCAGATGTGCCATACTTAAAGGTCCCATGTCATGGCCATTTCTACTGATCATAGTTCCATTGTTGAGGTCTATTAGAATAGATTTGCATTGTTCAATGTTCCAAACTCACATTGGTTTCTCATACAGCATCTCTGTATAGTATGTGTATTCACTCTCTGTCCTACACGCCTTGTTGGAGCTCCTGCCCCCCGCCTCCCTATGAGCCCACTGTGCTCTGATTGGTCAGCTCGCCCACTCTGTTCTGATGAGTCCACCACTGTTACAGCGGAACATCAGTGTTATGTTTTACAATGGCATTTTTTAGCAACCAGAAAATGACAACAGTAATGACAAACAGATGAGAATTCTGCGTGGGGTCTGGGTGCCGTGTGAAGGGGGGGTGCTGAGGGGGCTGCAGCACCCCCATCTGCAAGGCTCCACTAGCACCCTAACCCCCAAACAATTTCTTTATCCAACGAAGCGTTCTTGGGCAGCATAGACAGGTCTTTTCTGTGTTAGAGTTTTACTCGCTACAGGGTGTACTTTGAGGATTTGTGACTCTGTAGACTGTTTACATGCAGAAAAACCTTCATAACACACAAGGGGACGGGTAATAACCGGAAAAGCATGACATGGGACCTTTAACAACTTATTTAATTCACAAGGGATCTTTCCGCAACTCTTTTCCCTCCATATTGGAACAACCTGTTGAGTTCTAACCTGTCAAACTGAATCATTGAGATCAGCTTGTTTCAATATTTGTCAAACTGTAGTGTTCATTCATTCAAACAAACAAACCTTTATGTAGGCTTTTGAATCAATTGAGGGAGACCCTTATTTTTTAATGACGTTGGGCATGAAAAAAGACATAAAACATCATAAGATTATAATATAGAAATATAATCATAGAAAACAACAAACAATATCAATTAAAAATACTTACAGGCTTAAAGTATTGAGTTTTAGGTTTATGTGGGGAGAAATTCCTTGAGTCTATTACACTGTTATATTAAAAGAGATATTCAAATCAATTTTAGAATCTGAATTTATACCAAAATTAGGTTTTTCTTACACTGGCTCCATTAGAACTAAACTATTTACATAAACAAGAGTAAGTTTGCAATACAAAAATGAAAATAAAATAACATAAAGATACTAATATATACATACAAAGTTAAAGTACAAATGCTGAATTGCACAGTTTAAAAGGGTTTGGGTTGATGGTGAAGTCCAGTGCCAGTAAATAAACATCATCTGTCATCTGGAGAAAAGCAGTAGTTTGACTGAGGAGCCATGTTGCACACACACAGGACTAACAATGAATTAAGAACAATCTCTCCTGCAAGAGGCAGACATTATGTGTTGGATACCTTGATTGTGAAAATGTAACTATAAGCTACACATACTGTACAGTGTACAGTATGACCATTTAAATACAGGGATATACTGCTGCTTTTATGAGTTCTCTGAGTACAACATCATCTTGTAGTTTGGGGAACTTTTCAGATTTTCCAAAGTGTGCAGAAAGTTACACCAGTGTGTGAAAATTAAATAACATTATAAAAAGAAAAGATCAAAAACTGGTTTCCTGATATTGTTTGTTTGGTATTTTATTCAAAACATTATACTTATTTTTCAATGAAGTGATGACACCTATATTATTAAAATGATTGATTTATTAAAGAGTTTATTTTACTAGAGAGCATATACAGCTGGGTAGCTGGTACATTTCAACAAGGGAATAGAGAGATGAAGTCCCGCCCATCTACTTCTGACCCATGGGACCTTATTTCGGAAGTAGATGGGCGGGACTTCGCCACTCTATAATAAAGTGTATGCTAACTTATATAATAAAACATGATAAATGATTAGTTCATAATAGTTTGTGTTAAGTAAATGAAGTGGAGTAAAAACTGTTCTTAAGAATATTACTCATAGTACTAAATGTAGTACTTTCCACCACTGCTGATGATGAGCTCTCAATAACTCCATCAGTAGGTGGCGGTATAGAGCCACACACAGTAAAGGGATTTACAGCACATAGTAATCCTGTCAGCCATTATATATCATCCATCGTTTTTATTATCACCCTGTATTTAATCTATATGAATATAATACAGCTTGGTTTATATGTTGAGGAATAAAACATAGCCCAACCCACCTGGAAGAGGCTTTTTTTCACTTGGTACGTTGGACATATTTTCTCAAAGATATTCAGAATAATCTAAGTCCATTTTCTTCTTGGTTATGTCATTTAGTATACTTTTGAGGTACTTGGAACTTAACTGAGTCTTTTATTTTTATGCCACTTTTTAATTCTATTACATACATTTCTGAGGGAAATAATGTACTTTTCAGTTTACTAGAGATATGTGACAGATTTTTTTTACTTGAAAGTTACTGTTATGCTTTTGGGGGTTTTCCCTTTCCTGTAGTGTGTTCTAGGTTTTGGTGCATGTAAATGGTCTGCAAAGGATACAATCCCAGAGGGAGTTTCTCTCCACACATTCTTTGTTTTAAAGAATTTTGAGATCTCTGCACCTGATCGAACGACACAAACTTGGGGAAAAGGCCCTGGTTTACATGGGTTATTGTAATAGCTCTTCTCACAGTTTTTTTTACAAACCAAACAATGCAACAAAAAAAAAAAGGAAAAAATGATTTGCAGAATAGTACAGAATCAAAAATGGTTATTAGTTTCCGTCCAATACAATATATTTAGTCAGAAATGCAATGATATAACAGACAGTCAAACAGAGGAGAAACGTATCCACCTTTTATTTTTCATATCTTAGTACATTTCCTGATTAGTTTACTTTTAAGTAACAATTTCCTTATATGACTTTTATTAGTTACACAGTGTCATTTTACAACCTCCCTTTACTTAAATAAAAGATCTGAATACTTCCTCCACCAACAGAAGCATTCATGATGTATTCCCAGTTTCCATTCTCCCCTGTACATCTGAAGCACATTTCCAAACATGAAGTCATCCTGGGCCAACAGTTCTCCATGTGTTTGTTAATCCTGCTTGTTGTCGCCTCTGACCCCTCGATGGCCTCTTATGTAAGTAGCAGGTTAAGAAAAGCATACGGGAGCAGCCCGTGGTGTATTGCCAGGTTAGGTAAGCTCATTATCAGTTGCTCCTGGATGCCCAACAACAGCTACAAATAAACCGCAGTGGGGAAAGTAAATCAAGGAAGTGATGACACCAGATGAAGGTGTTTCCTAAATAGTCTGGATTTCCGGGTTTAGAGCATATCTGACTCAATTTACTCAAGGGCATTAAGGCTTATACTCTCTATGCATACAAACAATATCAAGTAACCTACAGATGAGTGTTTGGGTCCGATTACACACTCTGACACTGTACCTCACTGACATACAATAGTCACGGGACAGAAACATACCATGTGGTTACAAATAGCATCAGGGTTTTTATTATTTGTTCATCTTTGAAAACGACATGACCTCCACAGCAGAAACGTCTACCCCCAACACTAATACATACACACACTCACACACGCACACCACGGTACTATCCTCTAACTGCCTTCCCCCATCTGTCCATCCCCTATCAGTGAGGCTGAGTCACTCTGCTCCAATAAGCAGCTATCAAAGCAGCCATACCATAGCTTTTACTAAAACATACATTTTTTCTACCAAAGCGTAACACAGTATCAGATGTAGGAAATGTTTGTCCTCTGCCACCCTGTCTTTCTCCCGGGCGGAAATGCGAGTCATGATTACAGCTGACAGTGTGTTCTCTGCGGTGGTAGACACACTGTCGTCCTCCAGTGTGACACACATTTCTAACAATACAAACAAACTCCCAATTTGCAGTTACATGGCAGTTAATAAAGAGTGGTGCATGAAAAGGTCCTGACACTGGAAACTACAGTAGTTAGCATATTAGCACATATTAGCAACTCAGCACTTTTGTCTCAAAAACAAGTTTTGAGATTTGCACGTTTTGTTCTACGGATTGAATACGTAAGGAAATACCACACTTATAAATACCAACACTTTTAGGTGTTTTTAAAACTGAATTTGCTAACTAGTGGCTAAAGGACACAACTAAAAGTCATTGCGCCAAACATAGAGAGTGAAGCCATGCATTATTTATTTAATTAATAGCCTAACATTAGACTATTATATTAGTATACTTGTTAATATGTGGAGATTATCCTTCTCAACAAAACATCTAAGTGTCATGAACGTGTGCTTTTCACATATCTTTTTTTCTGCAATATTCTGAAATCCAATGGAAAATCCCATTGCTTTCTTTCATGGCAACCCTTGCAATGCTAACTTCCGGGAAGACTAGTTAGCATCACACAGATTGTTGCTGGAAATGAAGTGTTAGGTAAATATGATACTCACACATTCTGTTCAGATAATCTGCAAACCACATTTTTCTGATCCATCAGCTAAAGCACTGTGTCTGTATTTGGACTGCATCCACTCTAATGTATCCAATATAACACTTGGCCCCTTTCTTGCTCATCCTTGGTTCCCGTATCCTGGAGGCAACCCGTAGGCTCAACTGTCGCTCTTATCTTCTTCTCCATTTATTTTCCCTATTTAGCGCTACTGTTCAAAAATATGTCTCTTTTGATTAGTATGTTGTTTCCAATTTCATCTCTCTTTAAAGCTCCTAAATATATCAAGTCTTAAGTATGTTTCAAATATTCCTGCATGGATAAGCTACAGTAAAAGCAATTATTAGCTAACAGCTAAAGCTACGATTATTCATTAAGAGTTTAACACTTAAAATCCAGAATAACAAGCTACTCCAGTAGGAGTAGTTTGATCAAATATGCAACAACTGTTATCCCATTCTGAATGAATTATTTCTATGTCACCATGACAAAAAACAAGTTTGCTTGAAATGTGGCAGAAACTAGGCGTCTCTACACAGTTCCTGTGGAAACGTTTAATTTAGTTGAAACTGATTGAGAGAAATATTTATCTTTTGGGCCTTTTAGTACAATAGAGGGAAAAATTGACTGATTTGAGTCAAGCTGCATTCACATGATACGCGGTAACACAAGTCTGCGCTGACATTGCTTTTGTGTTTTTATGGAGAATGCAGTAACGCCCGACTCGTAGTCAGCACTAGCCTCGGCATCGCTCGAAAATTGTCGCTGAGCGCTGCAACGAACGTTCAAATGATTGAGCTTTGACCTTGACACCGCTGAGCCTCCGACGCGCAACAAATCAGATGTATGTAGCGGCGCAAGCTGGCAGCGGACGAAACAATATAAACAACTACTCAACTATCTGTTTTCAATACAAGACCCTGAGCTTTTTATTTTACTATATGCTCATGTGCATTAATATTCATTGTTGGTTGCATGAACACAGTGATTTCAATACCACTAGTAGTAGTCTGAAACTCCAGAGGGGTACTTGGACACCTTTTCCCCTTTATGATGAACCATTTACAATATACATCTGTTGAATTTGCATGTATTTTTGACCTGACTTCATTTAGCTCCAGACAATAACTTTGCTTGTTATCTTTGCTGTCAATTGCTTTATATTCTGTTATCACTCAGAGACTTCTCTTCTCAACACTCAAACCAAGCCAAAGCATTACAAAACTCCCCTCCCTAAGAAACCCAAGGCCTCTTTATCAGGGTTTTTAACTGTCGCTCTCTCAAGGACAGAATCATGTGTTTAACCAACCCAACCCCTATTCAGTTATATCTTTTTTTCAGTCTATTCATGATTTCAACAAAGGACTTAAGGAGACTTAAGGGTTTCGAAGACAGCACCTGACCTCTTATTTGTATCCTTTTATGTCTGTGGTTGAGTCATGCCTTTTTCAAAAAGATATCTCTGCTGCTCTCTGTCCTGGATATATAATAGGGGACCAAGATGTGCTACGCTCAATTCAAGTTACAAGTAAAAGTCTTGCAACATCTTACTTAAATAAAAGTGCATAAGTATTGGCATCAAAATAAACTCATATAACAAAAGTTTAATAAATCGTTATGGTAAAAGTCTAAAGTAGCATGAAATACAAATATAAAAATACTCAGGTAAAGTACGAATAGCTGAAAATTGTACTTAAGTACAGTACTTGAGGTAAATGTACTAAATTCCACCAGTATATAAAATAATAATAAATAATTAATATCATATAATATAAAAAATATAATGAATAAATAATATAAATAAGTAATAAAGGGCATACAAAATATAACATATAATTATACAAAAATAAATGTTTAGCTCACATATGAATATATAACATCAAATATATAATATTTTTAAAATGATATATATACGCTTATACGAAAAGGTGATGAATCACATTAAAATGATTCTGCAAAAATGTACAAATGTATTTTTTTTTTAAGAAAATGTACATTTAGACACACTGATTAAAATGTTGGAAATGTTTCAACTCTTATTTTCTTTCCTTAATTCCATGCAACCCATTTGGTGTGACCTTGT
This sequence comes from Notothenia rossii, assembly GCF_949606895.1. Classification (NCBI taxonomy): domain Eukaryota; kingdom Metazoa; phylum Chordata; class Actinopteri; order Perciformes; family Nototheniidae; genus Notothenia; species Notothenia rossii. The sequence continues at coordinate 51,980,294 of NC_136907.1, read as the reverse complement.
ATAATATGTATGCAGATGGCTGTGGAGTGTCTGCTCAAGGCAAGCCGAGAGGTGCTGAGGGGACAGCGGCCATGTGACCATGGCTGCAGGGATTGGCTTAGTGCAGATGTGACATCAGCAAGCCTCCCACTCCCTCCCTCCCTCCCTCCCCTCTCTCTCCGCCTCTCTCTCTCTGTACCGCTCTGCTTTTTTCCCCTCCCCTCCTCCTTTCCTCAGCATCCCCCCTCTCAGAGATGGCGTGTGTCGGTGCTGCTCGGGCGGCTGGGGCCTAACGTGCGCTCAGAGAGGACACCCCCTCCCCATCCCCCGATTTGCTGCATATTCCTCTGGTTTCTCCTCTCGACGTGTCCTGCACCGCCGCCACTGCTGCTTCTGCTCTTCCAAAGCTCTTTACCACCCCACCTCCCTGTGCGGGTGTCTGGGAGTCGGGGGCCCTCGGGGGTGGAGGGGAATCGTGCTTCGCTGGGGGAGCTGTGCGGAATTAGCTATGCCCTACCCGAGCATCCTTTGACCGGCTGGATTTCTCCATTTCTGCGCACCAGGGGGGGGCACCACGTAGGATGAAAAGCAGCAGTCATGATGCAAGGTAAATCATCAGTGCTCTTCCTCCTGCTCCTTTTATTCCCCATGGTTTCTTTTGCGTCCTCCTCCTGCCCTCTCGTGTCCCTGCTGGGGCCGTTAAAGCTCCTGAATCCCGGTGATGAGATCCGTCGTACCGTGAGGACCTTTGAGTCGAGCTGCATGCATGACCGGTGTGACAATATCAGTGTGGGAGCGTGGCGTTGTTAGTGACACATTAGGAGAAAACGCAGGTGATAGTAGAGGTGTGGATTTGTAAAGGAAGAGCAGTGTAGTCCTGCCTTGCTAATCTCCTGCTGTGTGTGTTTACACGTATGTGTGTGTGTGTGTGTGTGTGTGTGTGTGTGTGTGTGTGTGTGTGTGTGTGTGTGTGTGTGTGTGTGTGTGTGTGTGTGTGTGTGTGTGTGTGTGTGTGTGTGTGTGTGTGTGTGTGTGTGTGTGTGTGTGTGTGTGTGTGTGTGTGTGTGTGTGTGTGTGTGTGTGTGTGTGTGTGTGTGTGTGTGTGTGTGTGTGTGTGTGTGTGTGTGTGTGTGTGTGTGTGTGTGCTCCCTTTAGTTACACACTTAGTCATACAAATACATGTTTCAAAAGAACAGGAAGCGGCACTCATTCAAACCTCTGCTGCTATCAGAGCTTAATATAATATTCCAATCAATGCCTTGAACCATGCCTTTCTTTAGTGCTCATGTTGCATTAAATAAAGTTACAGCTGCTGTTGCAAAGTAAACAGTAGTGGAATAAACTCGGATGGAGGAGCTGAATCATTTATCCAACCCTCCATGACAGATGCTGGGCCCTTACCATCCATTAGTGCCAACGTGGTAATAGAAGTTGGCTATTATTAGCAAAAAGGCCTGCAGTCAGCCTGCCATGATATAGTACTCAGTTCTTGAGCTATACAACAGCACACGTGTCACATGCTCATCTTAGCCCTCGTTAGCTGCGTGGCTAAGTCCACTGTGTACAGTAGGCTGTCAGGTGTACTTAGTGGTGTTATCTGGACGCAGACATGGAGTGTGCAGAAGGTTACATGACAACTGTTTTGTTTATGCAGCATATTATAGAAAAGCTACATTATTTTAAACATACTCTGAACAAGCCTGATAATGTTAGACTACATAGTGTACAGAAAGGGATGTTAGTCTTTGATCAAGCTTGTGCAAATGACCATGTTTGGAACTGTTTACACTACAGTGGTTTGACATTGATTCCATAATGCTTTTTTAAATAGATTTGTTATGTTCTGCCCCAAAAACTAACTATCATACATACTTTACTCTAATGGCTCCCCCGCCTCATGGTTGGTTTGTTCTTAACCGACTAAAAGAGATTTCTTGAATAGATTCATAATTGTTTTACACAATTTTTATGACGTATTAAATATAAAAACCTATTAGGACATCTTTGGCAAACACAGATTCAAGGTGATACTTTTGCATGGATCTGTCTGTAACTTTTGTATATAATGTTCAACAGATCTAGTCAATTGAATCAATTAAGTGACAGAATCGAGGTTATTATTTTAGTGGAGGACGGCCCAAATGTTGTCCATTTAACCGAGCATGGCATTGTTACCAATCTATTCAGGCTGCCTCTTGATGCAGTTAATACCAGGACTGTATGAAAATCAACTTGTCAAAAAAGTGCAGCCTTATGGATAGGTGATCCATTCCAGGCAACACTATAAAAAGAAATCAATCATCCGACCACACTGTAAAGACAACTAATTGGACTGAAAACCAAGACATCATCATGTGTAATATGAATGATATTACATGTACAGGATTCATTGGTATAAGATATCAGTAGGTGGTGGTGCCACTTGTTGTTTTGTCAACTACAAAATAAGTGGCTTATTCTAAAATGTAACACTAAGGATACACAATAATTTTGGCAAGTCATTGGCATCAATTGGAATTGATTGTCATTTCCGATATCTGCACAATTCCTATATCCTACATCCATATTTCAAAAATATCCAACAATTATTAGAATAAAGATCCAAACAGATAATAAAACTTTCCCCATTTCTAGGTGTACCTTTAAACAAGTTAAGTTACGTTTCCTTGGGATTGTTTGGAACTAGTTTTTCCCAACCTTGGTTGATTGGTTTTGTCTTTCCTCCGTAATTCAAAAATATTTCTATATGACTGGTAACTGAGGCATAGTGTTGTTAGGCTGTCAGTGTTGCTATAGCAGAGAAAGGTGTGTAAAGAATGTTCATACCTATGCACAACTGACAACCAGTATCAATAACGTACATCTTCCCACGCTGGTTTGTTCAGATATTTTTTGAGACTCCATTATCAGAGATTTAGTAGTCCGCTGCTGACAGTCAGAGAATTGAACTTTAAGTATAATTTATTACCTTAAGATTGCCTTAAGTCAAAATCCACATTTCTTCTGGAGCTCTCAGTGTAATCTAGTAGCCTTCACCTGCACACACTGTTTGTACTCCATCTATTGATAAAGGCCACCAGATGCAGCTGAATGCTCTTGAAGAAATTGACTTCCTCTGGAGCCTTCTGTCAATAAATACTACAAGATAATGCTAAGAGAAATCTAGACCCTTGATAAATGTTTCTCAAAGCAAGAAAGTTGGAGGTCATGAAAATGATTTCAGTTTTGTAGCAAGGCTTTTGGGAAACCAACAGATGTTTTAGAGACAGTGTGCAGTGTCAGTTTTGAATGAAATAATTCACTTTTTTCATGATATTCAGGTTTCCCTGATACATTTGAACATTCACCAAAAGTGTACTTGAGGTTTACCATGTGAAGATGAATTTTATGCCAAAGTGAAAGTGATGCGAGTATATGTACGGAAGATTATTAGGGACAGACATAGAGGGCTGAAACGAGAGGAGGAGGACATTCTTGACAATTGAACATTATTCTCTGAAAGAAAATAAGATAAAGGTCCTTCACCTCTCAAAATGTCGGCTTTCAAATTTGGGAAGTTTTTTAGCAATTTTCTGAAAGCATAGAGGCATGCATTTGAAACTCTAATTTGAAAATCAAATTATGTTAAAATTGTAAAAATATAGTAATATCATTACCTCATTCTTTAGTAAAAAAGCACCAATCTCAAGTATGTGCCAAAATAACAACAAAATATTCTAGATCTTAGCAAAAATATTAAACAGAAATATTGCCCAACTTGTCTCGCAGTATTAGCACAAATAAGACCCAAACTGAACTACAGCTAATATCCTTAGTTACACTGTTTAACGAGAGTTGTAGGGCTCTCCTCAGGCACACTTGGCTTCTAAAAGCAGCAGTTTACTTTTTCTCCCCCAGTATGTTTACTATTCTTTTAGCAAGTTTGTCACATATTAAGTTGAGCTTGAATATCTATTTTGACTCCTTATCACACAACACACGTGCAGGTTAGGAGTGGACAGAAGGCTGGCTGTTGAGAGCTGTCTCCACTGATAAAGGTCGTGATGCAGGAGTAATCCGTGCTATTGAGCAGCCCGGCTAGCTGCTAATACATCACAGGTCCTGACACGTCCTTCAGTACACTGGAGAGCTTCCTCCCAAGTGAATGGTACTGAGCACCAGTCTTCCCTTTTATAGAATGTATTCTTATCAGGGTTTTAATCTGTGTGTGTGTGCTGACTCAATATTTATTTGATTTCAAATTCAGTTTGATTTAATTTTCAGGGCAGGACTACATATTAGAAAAATAAATGAGCAATAATGTATTCTTGTTTTCAAAAACAGCCCACAGGCGGCCTCTGAATAGCACAAAATGTTCACCACCCAACTGTCTGTCACACGTGTCCCTGTTGCTCTTGTATGGATGTGAGAACCAACTGTGCTCTCTTGTAAGAAACATGTTCCACACCGAGCCAACGCATAAAGAAGAGAGAATACTACTCAGATGATTTTATTTTCTTGCAGTGTTTTATACTTCTGATCAACTGTCTTTTTGTTATTTAAGGTGTCAGACGAGTAAATGTTTAATACAATCATATTTATTTTGACATTCTTAACCTAAGAGAATCAGGAATATTCTCACTTGGAACAACTCGGCTTGTTAGCCTTCTTAGCCTCTGTTGTTTGTGTATCCACAGAGCAGGACAAACAGACAAACAAACAAACAGACACTGAGTAGCCATTCAGCTCTATTTGACAGAGAATTCTACAACTCTCAGACCTTTTTGAATCATCAATGTCAAATGGTGTCAATGTCTAATCATCTGCTTATTTTAGCTACACTAGTCAAAATGGAAATGCCTCTGTTTGTGCTCAGTTGGTCTTTCAGTCCATCACCTTGGTCCATAAATTATTATTAGGAAGATTTCCATAACAAAATATACAAACATTTGTGATGTCCAGAGAATAAATCATTCATCCCTTTTACTATTCATCTAATGTATCTACCTTCAGCTAAGCTTTATTAGGCCTACAATTCAAATGTTAACATGCTAACACATTAGCAAAACATTCATATAGACATGGTTCACATCTGTAGGTTAGCTTGTTAACATGCTACACTTGTACCACAAAAATACATAGTAGATGTCTGGATGTTATCATTCTAACACGATAAACTATTACCACATCGATGCATGGTTAACAGCAGACGCCTATATTAGCATGCTAACACATTAAAGTAATACCTCAACAATGCATGCTAAACATCAGTGTGAAGCATGCTAACACACTAAAGTAATTCAACAACAATATAAACCTCAGTATGTGAGCATGCTTGGTTAAAAAATCTGAAAGTTTGCATGCTAACTCGCTTCAACTAGCTTCTGCTGCTGAATGCAATCTTTTTAAATGTTACTGATTTACATCAAATGTATCTACACTCTTTTAAGATGTAAATATTGTTGCAGACTAAAATCACAAAATAAATCAGCTTTAGCTTAAGAGATATTCAAATGCTTTTGTCAGACATAAAACATGTAAGTACCACTGACCGGTGTTAACCTCATTTCAGAGGTGCAGTGCATGTGTGACATAGGTTGTTCATTGACACCACAAACCAGCATCAAAAACACAGATGAACTATTCGACTATAATTCTACATAGACATACCTTGTTCTGCAGAGATCTTCATGCTCTGCACATGTTGAATGATTACTCGTCTGTTGTCCCAGCCGTCCTGACTCGCTGCATAGTGCCAACCGTCTGTGCTGCAGGGGTCTAGTTGGCACCCAGTTTGGCTGACTATGGCTGCTATAGTAGATCTTTCCCCCACTCTGCCTTTAATCTCGCTAATGAAGTGGACCCATTGATCAATGTTTGTTTGTTTAATTCAGACAGGGAGGGGACACTTTAGAGGATTACGTTTGCGCTGCTTCATTTTACTTGAAGGCTTTCTCCAGATGATGTTTGTGTCCCGAATGGATTTGTTAATTTAAATCATCTTATTGTGGTTACTGGTTACTGTATTTCCTGCGTATCCAACAGGACAGAATCATCCTCAAGTTACTCTAAATCAGCCTGTTACCCTTTGGTGTTATTTACTTTTAAGTTCATTGTAATGACAAGACTATTAGCTTTATATTAGGCTCTAGACCAGTGTTTCTCAAAATGTTTCATACCAAGGACCACTTAACCATAATAAAACACTTGTGGACCACCTAACTCCACAAATATCCAAAATCACATCGTTTTTCTAGAACCGATTACAAATCGCCTGAAAATGGTACAAACAAGTGACAACATGTGTGATGAAGGTGTTGCGCTGGGCTATATCAATTAAACTTAAGCCCTCTCCATTGCAAAGATATTCCCGCGAGAGTGCAGAAAACTTAAATTAATTGATTTATTTCAAATGTGAAATTTTACCAATATACACACTTTGAGAAGCACTGCTCTAGAGCATTAATTTAATTCTTCATGATGTTGTTCTCCCACTTTCTGCACTAGGACTCAAAAACAGAACCAGAAAAGCCCTGGGCTTAAAGAAGAAGGACAGGGATACGGATGGAACGTGAGTTTGCTCAGACACAACTAACAAGCCGAGTTTACAACCGTCCAACTCTGAAAACAGAATGGGGATGAGTAGGGCTGGGTATCAAAGCTCAATCATTTTACCGACTGAAATATGTCTCTACCATTGAGTATATAACTTTGCCAAATACAGAATGTTTTGCATTTTTTGTATTCTCTAAAACAATATTTTTTTATATAATTCAAAATGTTGCCAATTTTAGTCAATTTTGTTAAGGCAAGGTTCTTGTACCGATGTTTTTGGTTTGACAACATTCACATTTGAGACTGTTTTTGTTAAATGAGAGAAAGGGATATTGTAGAATAACATGATTATATCTACGAAAGTATAATCAAATCATTGCCAAACCTAAAATGGTGTTTTCCTAAATTGACATTTTTGTCCTTTTGTCAAAACAGGGGTTCACCTGACAAAGAAGGAAGCGGAAGCGGAAAAAAAGGAAGTGTATGTACATTTCACATAGTTTTCTAGTTTGTTAGGTTCTTTTCTCTGTTAGTCTGTCTTCTTCTCAGTGCTTTTCAACAACAAAAATCATCCAAATACAAAAGTGATATTGTGATATACATACTATATCCATTGATTCAGTATTTTACAATGCAACTGTTACTGCCTTTGGAGGATAGCTTCCATGTATTACAACTTGCTTTACGTAGTTTTTGGCCACGGCATGACTACCAAGTCTGCCAAAGCACGAATCTTGAAAAGTCAGACAATCGAACATGTCATAAAAAGCCAACATTTAATTTGAACCACACTTTTTGAAAGTAAAAAGTTAGTAAATAAAGTATGTAAGCACAATTGATCATTCACACTGACATGTTTATACTAACTTCTCTTTTCATTATTCTCTCTTTGGTCCATTTTGTAATTAGAAAAAAGCCAATGGAGCACCCAATGGTTTCTATGGGGAGATTGACTGGGACAGATATGTAAGTCTGCGCAGCTTCTCCTTTTTTTCAATATTTCTTACCGAGCACACTTGCAATTAGTGTCACATATATCGTTCGGTTTGATATTACTGGGTAAACGTTGCAAATAGAGTGCTAGCTGCATATTCTGTGAGTCAGCAGGAGCTTCCAGCCAGACTTTTGTGAAATCTGACCCATATTTATATGCAGAGCAGTTCACAGGGAAGAGTTTAGCGACGCCTCTGTGACTGTACATTGTGTAACAGACTTTGTCCTCTCTCTTTTCCAGGCCTCTCCTGACGTGGACGACGAGGGCTTTAGCCTCCGGCCCGGGGACGAGGGCGATGATATCCTTTGAGGAGAGAAGAAGCAGTCCTGGGACTCTTCTCTTGCAAAACTATTGACCTGTTCTGCTGAGTGACTCCTTGGACGAGTACTTCCCTGTATTAAATAGGCTAGATCAATAGTCCTTCACTCTCTTGCCACATCACATGTGTGTGTCCTTGCAGTTGCAAAAAAAAAAGAAGAAGAAGGGCAGCCAGACTACAGTTTTGGTTCTCTGCCCTGACCTACATGACCCGCGAGTTTATTTTTTCTGTCATTAATAGGGAGTAATGTTATACCATCTCTATGGCAATGGCATGTTAAATTGTTCTTACTGTGGAAAAGTGGCCTTTAAAAAATAAACAATTTTTCCTTTTGGGGGTTTTCCCTTTCTTGAAGTGTGTTATATAGGTTTTTATGCATGTAAATGGTCTGCAAAGGCTCAAATCCCAAAATTACCTCCAGAGGGAGTTCCTCTCCCATAGCTTTTTGAACATTTAGGCATGGAAATATGTCACAGTAGAGGCAAAGACTACAAATATGAACCTGCATATTTGGATACTAGGGCCCCTTGAATCAGAACCTGCTGACATGGTTTGGATTCGGATGCTTGGACAGAAACTTTGCAGATTCATGTAAGGTCAGGCCAGATTTGTGTAGCCCCACCTTGGCTTTAATTGAGCACACAATCATCATTAAGATTGACCGCATGTTCACTGTTTCATCAATATCTTTGCTCATGTAGGTGTCAGTGGCTTTCTGTTTGAAAAATAGTATAAACATTTGCCCAAGAAGTATCGTTTGGAGTTTCATCAACAGCAGGTGTAATACAGTTAGTAAGATACAGCAGACTGAGACACAGAGCAATCTTATGCTATTTTAAAATTCTGTACAAGAGTGACTAAGCCTCCATCTGATGTTACTTTGTCCTTGACAAATGTTCACCAGTTTCCAGAGGAAAGCACTTTTTCTCCTCCAGCGACTCGGAGGACGATGAGGAGAACAAGAAGAAGTTCAAAATCAGGATCAAGCCGCTGGTGGCGGACAGTGCCAAGTGTGTCCCCTCGTCTATGGACGAGCTGAAAGCCTCGGTGGGGGGCCTGGCCCTCTCTCCGTCTCTGGTGAGCGCTGCTGATCAGAACCCTTGTTCTGCTACACAGCACTGAAGGTTCATGACGGGTAACAGCTGTTAAAGTCTGTATTTGTTTTGTCTTTTCTTCACTTTTCTGCTGTCGTCTTGTAGAAGAGAAGTCCGGTAAGTTTTTTTGTATTTATGTTTCACCAGCAACAGCGGTCGTATGGCATGAATTCACTTAAAAATGAGAACGTGATAATTCCCTTATAAACACTTTTGTTGGCCTAACACTTTTTTCTGCATGCAGTTTCTGTCTCACCATTTCTAATCCCTCAACTTCTTTTTGTTGACTTTGGTTTCTGTTTAGCTAGAGCTTTACTTTAACCTGAATGGAAAAGCGTTACACAATGCAGATTAAACATAACACCAGTGGTGGAAGTACATTTATTCAAATACTGCACTTAAGTACTGTTTTTACAAACTGGTACTTGAGTTTTTCAATCTATGCTACATTATACTTCTACTCCATTACATTTTGGAGGCAAACATTTCATTTTAACTCCGCTACATAAGTCACTTTGTATAAATATAAACACATGATAATGCTTTTATGATGCAATACTAATCTACCTAGTATTTTAAGAAGTAATTGGAAGTAATTTGGTTCAAAATTGACAAAGAACAAATAATTTAAGATATTAAATACGGCGGCTGATTGGTGCAAACACGGCCAAAACATTTTCGCGAAACGACTCAATGATAAAAACACAAAAGTGCCAAAACACATGCAAATGAGGAAACATCTTCAACAACTTGATAATCCATGCGCAGCATTTACAAAAAAAACATTCACCAACTTGACAAAATATGGGCAAGGTTTACTTAAAAAATATGTTGCAAAAAGCTCAAAACACAACGGAAACACGGACACTAAAAAGTGATGCACCCGGCTGGGAGTGGAGCGCTTGTTGATGTTCGTGGATTATAAAGTTGACCTACTGTCACTGTCACTGTAAACTTACCTAAAATGTTAGTTTTATTCGTTATTTTAACAATGTGATCGCATGATTCTTGCAGACGTGCTGTAAGCTAGGTAGCTTACGTAGCTGACCTAGTCATTTCAAAGAAACTGACAAAACACTTACAGTTATGAAAAGACTAACTCTGCAACAGTGACAGTTGGCCAACTTTATAATCCCTGAACGTCAACAAGCTGTGTGCATCACTTTTTAATCACTTCTTGCAGCGTTTTTTATTCGCAATGTTTCTCCTAATGGAAGTGTTTTGGGCCGTTGCAGCGCGTTTGCACCTGTCGGCCACCGCATGATATCGTCAAAAGAGCCATCCTGTGTACTGAGTACTTTTACTTTTGATAGTAATCTAAGATGGTAGTATTTCTACTTTCACTTAAATAAAAGCAAACAGAGGGTATACACTACTTAAGTAAAGGATTTTAGTTCTTCTTTCTCTACTAAGAGACACCCACACATAAACCCATTGATTTGGAGCTAACATGCGGAGCAACTTGCTACATTAACCACTGTGCATGTCGGTCGTAAGTGATGCTGGTATTTTCCTCATAATCTCAAAGGGTGTTATGGCTCATGCTGCATTATGAAAGCTTTGTGGTGCAAGTAAAGCGGTGCGATGTGTGTGTGCAGTTTTAGTTGGTGTCCATTTGACTGATTTGTCACTCACTCTCTGACCCAGGTCTGTTCTCTCTTCCTTTTTGCTGGTCTCAGAGACGCAGCCCGGTGAGTTTCTCTACACCCTCTGCTGGCTGTTTCAGAGCCAGCATCCTGAAACACAACTCTCTAATCTCTGCTGTCTAAATCAATCATTCAGTTATAAAGGGAACATTTGGTATATTAATCTGGACCCACTTTTCACACGTGTTGTGTCAAAGCGCCCTTTTTGATTAGAGCGATTAGTAGATTGACAGATTTCTTTCATGCAAAAATGGCAGAAGAAGAGATTTCCTGCTTTTTTACTGATGTATATAATCCTAAACTCAATATCTTTCAAACGGTTTAGGGTAAGGGTTTGTTTTTGTGTCTAACAAAATCTCGCTCAAGGAAAAGTCCTTGTTCTGAAATGTCACATTGCCGAAAACAGCTAAATGTTTTGCCACAATATTATATAATAATATTTTTTAGATAACACTAATCTAAACTTTTTGTACTGAAACACAATATGACAACACTGGCCTTCCAATAACAAGTATGACATACTAAATTCGACTCTTAGATTAAAAAAATAGGTAATATAGTCCAGGTTGAAAGGTCTCAGAATATTATTGTCCCTAAAACAAGTGAAATATGTAATGTTTTGTCTAGACCTCAGTTTTTTAAGATTGATAATGTTTCTTGATATGACTAAATTGACCTGCCTTATTTAAAAATATATATTTGTGCCTCAGAAGTTATCATACATAAATGTTTATGAATTTCCTCCTAATCTCACTTCTTTGTCACTTGTTTTAAGAAAATAAAACGTGTTATAATTGAATGGAAGAATGAAATGAGCTGTGACGTGCTTGTGTTGTACTATTGTACTGTTTCTTATTTTAGTTTTTGTTTGGATTCTTTTTTTTACAGGGGCAGATGAAAAGGAATTTGTCCTGTAAGTACACCTACTGCTGACATATTTTGTTTACAAAAAGATGTATGAATGGGAGTGGAGAATGGGAATGAATCATGTTAGCCATTTTAGGTTAGCGTGTTAGCATGCTAACATTTGCTCAAACTAATTGTTTTAAAAAGGTTTTATCTTTATGGAATACAACACATTTACCAGAAACTTAAACAAAAGTTTTCAAAATCTCCATATAGGTGTTCCAAAAGCGAGGAAAGTTATTGTCTTTCTTTTGTCAATATACAGTAAGCTAGTCTCTCTAAAGCTAACATTTGCTAATTAGCGCTTAACACAAAGTACAGATGAGGGTAATGGAAATGCCAGTTTTGCACATATAGAATTTTTCGATTTCCTTATAATATCTCCTGATGAAAAGTTACAATCACCCAAGTGATTGTAATATATTACTTTATCAAATTTGGGGCCAATCCAGATATATTATATTCCAGTCCGGACTAAGGTGGTGGACGGACAAACAGACCAGCATGGCCATCCATCGAGCCAGACCACAATTGCCAATTTGTATACATTTGATGTGATAATATTAAAAGTGCAAAGAGCAACAACAGAGTTTTTGTTGTGTTCCTGTAGGTGAAGAGATTGCCAGACCCAGACGCTCCACCCCAACACCAAGTCCCGCCCCGGAGACGCAGAGGTCTGTCCTTATTTTAGCAATGTTGCCAACTGATTGGACTAGTACACTTATATTCAGTGTGTATGTTTTGGTAAGCCGTTGATATTTCAATTGTAAAGAGGTGAAATGTTTTTTGTGGTTTTTCTTATTACAGTGACAGGCTCTCGCAGAACGTTCCTGCCTTCTTTGGCCCACCTTCAGAGACCAGATATGCCAGATATGATGGTCTGTCCTTTATCCATATTAAGCCACATTAATTTATACTAACCAATTCACATAGGAACTGCCAGTTAAATATGTGACATTTATTGTCTGTTTATGGTTATCCAATCACAGTGGTCCCTGCAGATGCATGGGGAGAATCGGGACCGCACTCAGAATCCCCGCTGAGCAGAAGCTTCCCAACAGGAGGTGAGTCAGCTTTAAATACAACTCTGTTACCCTTTCTATAACTCTTATGTCTATAATGCGTACTTGTTATGTGTTATAGGAATCTTATAGAGCTTTATAATCACAGTTATAATGGGCACAGAACATTGGACATGACTTTATAATGACTATATGTTATACAACTTAATAACTGCTGCTCAATCACTGACATTTTATATTTATTAGTTATTGTTTTTAATTCACAATAAGTGCTTTAATTAAAGCAAAAATATAATGAATACAATATAATCACATTCAAACAGTGATTATAAGGTATTATGCAAATATATTATAAGTCACAGTATGTGAATTATATATATATACACTGTTGCCCATACAGTTGGAATAAAACCATTTTGACACCTTCTCATGAAATGATTGTGAAAATTAAACCACAATTAAAAAGAGGAATGTGTCTGAAAAATGAATTTTATGGGCAACGGTGTATATACTGTGTCATGCTATTAAAAACGATGTTAGTGTGTGACCAGCAATTGGGCATCACCATTTTTGGTATTTGATCTTAAAAGTTATTGTAAAACACCTTGTGTTAGATTATTTGCCTTAAGTTAATTGAAAATAATAATACTTATTTTAATTGAATAATCTTATTTTTTTGCAACCAATGCCTTTATTATACAGACAGAGTTGAACCAACACATGGGCTGCTAGCTCTACCAATTGAGCGATACGTTGGTCTTGATGTGTTCATTTCTGTCTATGTTGATATCTGAACGTCATGCTAAACTTGTCTGAACTTTCATCCCTGTTCAGCTCCTCCTCCGCTTCCTCCAAAAAACATTCCATCCAGAAGTCATTACGGCTATTCTTCGGACTCTGCTGGTAAATATAAAGCTTTAAATATAATTCATCCGGTAAATCCTTTCAAATCTTTGATCTAAATTCTACCTTCCTTTAACCCTTTGCAGCTGATCTACCCAATGGCAGGGCAGGTCGCAGTTCTGCCCCCATCTACCTGAACGTGCTGTCCCCCGCCTCGTACCGCGGCCCCCCGGCCCCCGACCTTGACGATGTGTTCGGCCCGACGGACGGGACCCGCCCCAGCGAGGAAGCGATGTCTCCCAGATGGGTTACATTCACCAGCGACAGACCCCCGCCTCCAGATGAGCCCGCCCCCCCTCCGCCTCCGGACTCCCCCCCACCGGACACGCCCTCGTCCACCCCCTCCACCCCTTGCCTCTCTCCAGGACCACCGCCAAACGAGCCGCCTCCTTCGCCTCCCCCCCTCTCTCCCGGGTCTCCTCCTTCTTTCACGCCGCCTGAATCCCCCCCCTCCATCATGCTCAGACCTCCACCCCCAGATGAGCCGGCCCCTCCCCTGCCTCCCGACTTCTCCCCCTCCACTTCGCCTACGATGTGTTTCGACGACGATGCGATCGACGAGGAGGTGCTGCAGTTTGCAGAGGCAATTTATTGTTCGTCCCCGGCCCCCACCAGCCCGGTGCCCCCTCTGCCAGCAGAGCGGTGGTCTCCTCGGACGGGAGTCATATCCCCGCTGGTCCTAGGGGGCTTTGGGGGGAAGAAGACTCCAGAGGGAGCGTACCTAAGGGATGATATCTCAGACTTTGTAGGTTCGCCCAGGGAGCTGACGCCGAGCTTCAGGGGCACGCCCCCCCCTCTTCCTCCTACCACCTACAGGTCTATCATGTCTTCCCCGGGACCCTCCTCAGGCATCCGTGAGTACTCTTTCCACATCTTCACAGTGGGTCATGCAGCCTGCACACAAAGGGTGATGGTGTATTCAACCCTTAAATGAGCAAACACATTTATATTTTGGAAAACAGATGGATTTTTTGTAATGTATCTAGGCATTCATGATATCTTTCAAAATAGCTTTATTCTCTAACTTACCCTCTGTATCTTGTGAGATACATTGCACATTTTATACATTGCTTGGATTCTGATCGGAAATTGAAACGAATGCAGCCAACAGTGCTACATGTATACCTTGGCCAAAATCATTTATAATAAGAATTTCGTCAATTTTTTTGGCAAATGAATTACACTTAAAATCAAGTGTAGGGAAGTAGAGGGACAGTGTCTTTAAAAAAGTGTACTAAAAGAACAAAAATACTAATTCACAACGAAAAAGTAACCAGATGAATGGTCGAAGCGAACATTATTTTATGTGTATTATAAACCTGATATCAAAAGTTAACTAATTGAATTCAAACAAGATACACTTTTAGAGTGTGCGGTAATGTTCTGCCAAACTAAAAGTTGGATATAGTTTTAGTTTGGCGACAATTCAAAAAGTAAACCTCTCACTATTAACAAACAATTATATCCTGCTTGAATCACACATAACATGACTCCTTGCCACCACTGCGCTGCCTAATGTGTTTTCGGTGATAGAGATCTGATTTCAATTCGGTCGTAATCTGAACCAGCTACAGAACAGCAGTCACAATTTGAGTTTACCATTTGTTTTTCTGTACATATAAATATGATTCATATCTTGATGCCTCCAAGTCAGTGAAAGGCGTAATGATTTGGGTTGTTGTCCATCACTCAATTCTTGTTAAGGAAGGCAATATCTTAGGAACCCCTTGAGATCATTTCTTTAACTTGGTCAAAAAGTCTGCATGGACTCAAGGATAAACTAACTAAAATGTCTATTTCCCTGTGATGGAGAATACATCTGCTATTTATGACAATAATACACACATCTCTAACAGGATAAAGTGCTGAAGTGAGGACATTTTGAACACACATTGGCGTAAACTGCCATATGACACCATGATGTTATTATTGTCACTGCAAACATCATATGTCATGATTTAATTCTAAGTTACTTACTGACATCTAGTGGTATGAATATAGAGTAACAGCCTCTCTGCTCTTAACCCTTAGCATTAACTCTGTAAAACTACATACTTCTATCATTTCCCTCCAGTAACCTTATCATAGATTGTGAAGCTGGCCGTTGAGCAGCCCGACCAAGTAAGGAGGCAGAGGCAGAGAGTTCAAATATAACCCGGTGTGGGCATTTATTCCTCTTTGTGGTACAGGATACACAGCCTCAATATGACTGTCTCTCCTGAACACAGTCACCAGCCACAAGGACCTCACACACACACTAACAAGCAAACCTAAATACACACAGACTAATCAAACCAACAAGACACAGGTGAGGGGGAAGGAGACAGCACAGGGCACCAGGTGACCACAATCACCAGTAACAGACAAGACGGGAGGGGGAACACTTTTGAAAATAAAACAAGAAACAGAGACAGACAAACTAAAACACCAACAAAGCTATACAATCCGTAACGGAGGCCGAGATCTATGGCCCCAGAGATCACCTCCGTTACATAGATGCTAAGCTATATTCTTAATTTAAGATACATAGGACATTGGTACACACACTTGACACTTGGGGGTGTGTATTGGGCAATGTCAATGGACTTATCAAATGGGTATATTTATCACATGCTTATAGATAAAGTAATAAGTGATTGTGTTGGCATCCCGGAACAGCTGCCCTCCTCTTTTTGTTGCTGAGAAAGTTAGGTATTTTCTGTTGTATGTATCAATTGTAGAATGGAGATTTGGTTAAATACACCTTTTCAAAACCTTATTGGTTAGAAGTCAAGGGCCATCCACATCAAGAACAATAATTATAAGATGGTGTGAAGGGCCCTTTACTGTCCGAAGCACGCTCCTGTGAGGTCATCTCGCTCTGTGAGTGACATGAGTGGAGATGTAGGAGCTTATGTTGAATGATAACCTCTCTCGCTGTGATCTGAAGGCAGCGCTAACCACAGACACTGGTATGTGCCGCAGGCCCCTCGTCCCCCGCTCGTCCCGCCACGCCTCAGTCTCGAGGAAGCCCGGTCCCCCCGCCTCCTCCTCCTCGACCGTCCTCGCGACCAAAGCTGCCCCCGGGGAAGCCAATCACAGACCTGGTACGTGTGAAATGTCCTTTCATTTTTCTGTTAAAGGCAAAACAGAAATGCAAAATGCACTTTTTGATGTTTTTATACATAAACATGTGTCCACAGTGTGGCGGTAAACTCACAAACTGCCCGAAAATACAACCCTCTAAAAACGGACAACGGAGCTGATCCAGATTTGCGTCCGATATGACGTAATATCGGAAATGTGGGCTGGCTTTACGCCCACGGCCCTATCAGAAACGTCCCTATCAGAAACAATGCGCAAGTCATATGTGTGTAAAGAAGCCGGATATAAAAGATACTCACCTTGTGGCAAACACGTGAGAGAAAAAGCATTTGAGCTCCATACTGTTTCAGAAATAATCCTTGATGTGGTTTGGAACATGATATGGCGTTTAATCATGTGAGTGTTTAGCTGAGTATCTGGGTAGAATTCTCCTGCATGAGCTCTCGTCTCTCGTTTTTTTTTTTTTTTAAAGCTACGGACCCAGAATCAGCACTTCTCTAACAGGCTGAAATAGAGGGGTATGAGGCATGGCTACAATGGGTGATCTGTTTGGTATTTTGAGCAAAACACTGAATAGACATGTTTTTTATATATCTGAGACCTATAATATATGCATAAAAATAGTATAATAGGAGACCTTTAAAACTGTTATCAAATGATTTCTAATTCAACGTTCTGCGTCCAGTCTCGGCCCTTCAGTCCGCCGGTGTCATGCAGCCCCCCGCCTTTCGCCCCCCTGGCCCGGGCAGAGAGCTCCTCCTCCCTCTCCTCCGTCAACCTACACAGCGCAGCGTCCACTCCAACCTTAGGAAGGGACCTTAACATGTCCGGCGCAGGTACAACACTAACAAGTCATCATGCTCTTCCTGTTTTTCATCCGTCCATGTTGCCTGTCGCTCATCATGCCTCACAGTCTTGTCCCTCTCCATGACTCTCTCCTCCTCATGTCTCACTCAGAGGCCTCACAGCCTCTAGTATGGTTTGACCACGGCAGGTTTTATTTATCTTTTGAAGGTAAGTCGAGCCAGAATGTAGTCCCAACAGTGCATGGGTTGCCCTCTGCCTACCTGCAGTCCTCTTCATGTTCACCTTCAATGCTAGGAACTGCTGCCCATCCCACCCCATGTCCTGCTTAATCAGAAAATTCTGCTTTCTAGATGCATTGTTAAGTTATGAGTTTTTTTTGTTAATCAGGGTACCTGCAGGGTCTTAACACATTTTTACCAAGGGAGCAGACCGCCAAGACCGGAAAGCTTTTGTGTGCAGTGACAGTTACTAACATACATTATTAAAGTTGAATACATTTAACTTGAGAACCCTGGGGGTACCCTGTTTTTTAATCCTCTCCTATCATTTGCGTATAACCCATAGCTGAACATTTGAGCATATGAAGAAAAAGCCCAGAGAATAGACATAGTCTAAGTGTGTTAAAGGTATCATTTGTGTGTGTTTCATCAGGATGCTCCAGAGGACCCAGTCCGCTCACCATGGGGCCCCAGGACACTCTACCAGTGGCAGCTGCCTTCACAGAAACCATCAATGCCTACTTCAAAGGCGCAGACCCCAGCAAGTAGGCCCACATTTTCTCTGTTCTAAACACTGTGTCCTTTACCCTTCTAATGAACAGTATGCATTGATATATATATATATATATTCTTGGCAGCTACACACCGACTTTGCTGTTCAATTTGGACACTAAAGGGGAGCTGGGAGTGTGTGTTTTTTTGTTCAGCATGATCTCTGAGATCTGCCTCTTCACTCCCTCTGTCCCAGATGTGTTGTGAAGATCACAGGGGAGATGGTGCTTTCCTTCCCAGCGGGCATCACCAGGCATTTTGCCAGCCACCCAACTCAACCCATCCTCACATTCTGCATCAGCAACTACAGCCGACTGGAGCAGGTCCTCCCCAACCCTCAGCTGCTGTGCTGGTAAGAATAGCATTACAGGCACACAATAGTCTCACTGGTCTGTATTTTTAATACATGCAGGGCAGGGCTATTAGGGCTCTTAGGGGTAGGGCTTATAATGACATCTTAATATTTTTAGGCTTCTGGTATAAGATACAAATAATTTTTGTATATCTTCTCCATAAAATATGTTTGATTTGTAACCTTTGGAAAGTATGATCATTCAGCATCGTGGTGGTGTTTTACTGTTTGTTTTAAGTATCTCAGATTGGTCACAGGAAATTTATTCTTGAATATGAATATTTTTCATTTGATTTATTAGATTTTTATTGACTGATTAACTTTTTAAACTACTATAGAGTCACGTTTATTTTAGTTCTTGGACACTTTTATTTTAAAATCAATTCTTATACACTCTTAATGTAATACCTTGTATGTGCACGTCTCATAAAATAAAGGGGTGGCTGGTTAGTACTCTTTTTCCGAATCATGCTGACATTATCCATTGGGCTTTTTCGACCTCAACACATATAAAATCTCATAAAAAAATTCTATATATTAAAACAGATGAACCATAAACCACACACACTCACTTAGGAGAGTGTGTCGGTGGGGGAGAGATCCCAGAGAGAAGGGGAACAGTAAAGAGAAGCTTATGCCAACAGTCATTTAATACATCCCACAGAAAAATGTGCCGCTATACATTTAGTATATTCAATATATCACTCTACTTGTATATGATATAATTAAGTGTCTTATATTAATGCTCACATGGTAAATGGAGTAGATTGTTTGAATCAAAAGAATCTCTCTCGTCCCTCAGTGATTCCACAACAGAAAGTGTAGACACCAAGGAATTCTGGGTGAATATGCCAAACCTGATGAGCCATCTGAAGAGAGTGGCTGAGCAGAAGCCTCAGGCGACATACTACAACGTGGACATGATCAAATATCAGGTATCAAATATCCCCTCGTCTATCTAGTTGGTATCTAGTTGATCTATAATATCCATCCACATGACCCCCTTCCCCCCCCCTCATTGTGTTTCCATGATTCTCAGGTGTCTGCAGAGGGGATCCAGTCCTCTCCTCTGAACCTGGCGGTGAGCTGGCGAGGCGACGCCACCAGCACAGACTTGAGAATAGACTACAAATACAACACAGAGGCCATGGCCGCCCCTGTGCCACTACACAACCTCCAGTTCCTGGTTCCTGTGGACGGAGGCATGGCCAAACTCCAGGCCATGATCCCCCCCGCCACCTGGTAAGGAGTCCTTTCATAAAGCACCATCTCTAGGGGCTGAAGGGGTGGCTGTTGTGGGGAGTATAGCTACAAATGTTAAATTATGAAATGGGTGCACTGTAGTGGTAAAGATCAGAAGAGTGGTCCAGGGATGAGTCCTGAAACCTGGAAATTAGTTGGCATTTTACCACTTACAGTGCGGTTCCCTCGTCATGCAGTCAATGTTTTTTATGCGGTGATTTGGTCCGATACTTGATATGAGATATGTGGTTAACACAAGCTTAAAGTATTTTAACTTTTGTTCTAAAACATGAAATATGTCAGTAAATACCCCACTGGTGAATGTCAAAAAACAGCAGTTGCAAACATGTGGCTAAATAGGACTACTAAACATCCTCACGCTGAACATTAGCCGCCTTTAGCCTAGCGGCAGAGACATGAAGTCATATGCCTGTGATGTTGTTCATTTATAGCCTAGCGTTAGCTTTTTAATCAGTGTGTTACAGTTAAACTTCAAAAGT
The DNA here is from genome assembly GCF_949606895.1 of Notothenia rossii. Lineage (NCBI taxonomy): Eukaryota > Metazoa > Chordata > Actinopteri > Perciformes > Nototheniidae > Notothenia > Notothenia rossii. The sequence goes on along the minus strand of NC_136907.1, from coordinate 51,960,142 downwards.
GTTGTTATTATATGGAAATGTTCCTGCAGCAAAAAGTTTGCCAAAGAGTTTATTTTCTACAATGTTCCTAAATCCAACGGAAAATGCCCATGCTTATTGTCAAGGAAGCCCTTGCTATGCTTACTTCCTGGTCGGTTTACACAAATATGTCACTGCACCACTCGATTGAAACAAAACAGTGGCACTCACACATAAAGGTTTGTATAGAAGCTACCGATCATACTTTGTTTGCACTTCTGCCAAAGAAATAGAATGTTTAAATGCTAGGTTTTGATTTAAAAACGTAAATGTTTCCATAATGAAGTGGAAAATGGTATATGTGTCAACACTATCTTCAAGTTTTCCTGTAATAATGGAATAAGGCCAAATTTACTTTCTACCAATCAAAAGAATACCCAAAATGATCATTTGTACATCAATTAGTCCCCCCATGTTACCTTGAATTCTTGAAGAAAACTTTGTCACCTCGCATGCGTGAACGCAGAATGTAATAATTCATAATAAGTTCACAGCTTACTATATCAAAACGCCCACATAAATAGTCTCACACTTGTGCAGGTGCGCTTTTTGTCCATGCTTGTAAGGTTTATGCTGTTTAAAATAGTACAGTTTTAGTAAAAATGTATGTGTTTGTGAAATAGTGAGCCTAGAAGTGGATAAATAAGACTTGGATTATACTGCACAGGTTTTATAAGAGTTTATAAAAAGATATCTTGCTATTTGTTCCGTTTCTGATTCTTCCTTCACCGTGGAGGCTTGTAAGAAAAACAAAGTTATCTTCACGAAATAAAGGTAACACAGGGTGAGTAGTTGATATACAAAAGGTGATTTTGTAGGTAAACTGTTCCTAATGCATATAAGACTGCAACATTGTCTCACAACACTTTCTCATAAAGGAATCCAGAGCAGCAGACGATACAGTGGAAAATCCCCAGTCTCTCTCACAGATCAGAAAATGGAGGTACGTGTTCATTTTTGTGTTCCTTCATATTCTTTCTGGTGAAGTTCCTTTGTTCTTCTTATGTTTATGCCACCTTACATGTTCAAACTTGACCATACTTAGTTATATCTGTGTGCAGCTGGTCTCTAGGGTGTTGTTTTCACATTCCTGTCTATGTATTGTCCTAAAATCTGAGATTCTAACACACTTGCTAGCTGTGGGGGAAACTTCTGTGTAGCAATGCAGTGGGAGTCACCGACTCATGAAGGAGACATGGGAGAGCAGGAGCTTTGATGTCAAACACTGATGGGTTTATTTAGGAGTTTCGGCCGGAGAATTCACAAAACAAGTCACACAGTCAGAGGTTCTAACTTCACGGTAGAGTTGCCACGTCAATTCTGAAGAACTCTACCCCAGACCCATGTATTTAGCTCGTTCAGAGAGAATAATCAACATTGTGCATAACAAGATAGAATCATAACACCTCTATCAGCTGACGCCAACAGGCAGGAGCAGGGAGATAAAACACTGAGAGCACAGCAGCCAAGGTTACAGATGCGTGTGCTCAGTCAGGACAGTTTGAACTGATACACTGGGTCAAAGTTATGGGCTTTGGAAAATATTTCCCCAACACTAGCTACAAGCTAGCTTACGTGCATTACAAATTGAGCAAAACCCAGTTGTATACGTCAATGCATATACTGTACCAACAAGGAGGGTCTTCAACACAACAGAGTCCTGGGGGCAATGTGCTGGAGGGAAAGAAAGCTTCACAGAGTGGGCTTGTGATACAGCGAGGAGAGTTAGCGTTAGCATTGTGAAGGTTTTGACAGCAAACATGGAAGACAGCTTTTGCTGTAAATTGGACGCTGGAGCTTCCTTCCACTATCTACAAAAATAATCTACTAGATTTTATTTGAATAATTTACAACCACTAACATGTAATAAACCACTGAATTATTTATCTAGCAATGTAAACAAATAAGAAATGCTAACTACAGACTCATCTTACTCAAATATGTTGGGACATAATTTGTCATTAAGGGAGTTTTTATTTATTTCAGACTTGAGAAATGTCAACGAAACGAAATGTCAAATTAAATATTAATCATAACATCATTTTGCATTTCTCAAAACATGTATGGAAGGGAAACAAAGTTTAAAACAAAATCAGTTCTCATCTTGTCATATTCTCCCTTATACTGGACTGAACTGAAATCTCAGTTATAGGCTAGAAGTTTATCACTATCGTCTTTTTAATTGATTTCTACATTTTGAATTATTACTTTATTAATCTCGGGTGAAATTCAGTTTCTTGGCAGTTACTGAATTTTAGAATGAAAAAAATAAATACAAATAATAATAATACATTTATATAGCGCTTTTCCTGGTGCTCAAATCGCTTTACACGCAAGTAAAGAAGAAAAATAACAACAAAAGTAAAAGGTGCTAAACTAAGTGGAATAGGGGCGAGGGGTTAGTGGATTAGAAGTTGAAGGCAAGAGTGAAAAGGTGTGTGATTTTTTGAATGAAGTGAGAGTGTTGGCGGATCAGATGTGGCTGGGAGGGAGGGAATACAAATATATATATATAAGCATAAGAAGTTAAAGTTATGTTCTGCTATAAAAATATATTTTAAAGCTTCTATATAAGAAGTTAAAGCAACATTTCCAAATATAAAGTTAAAGTTAAAATGTGCACATTGTACCCATTAGTACTGTGTGTGTGTCCCTCAGGAGTAGGGGCTCTCCTGGGCCGGTTCCAGATGACAGAGGGTCCCTGTAAACCCTCCCAGCTGGCCGTGCAGTTCAGCAGTGAGGGCTGCACTCTGTCGGGCTGCGACATCCAGCTGCTAGGGACGGGCTACCGGCTCTCGCTGATCAAGAAGAGATTTGCTGCAGGTCAGTTTGAGCATCCAGCATTTATGTGACCTCTTTAGGGCAGCATTCTGTTCAGCCTGACATTAACATGTGATCCCATCACAGTGCACAGCTTTACAGGTGATATACAAGGTTTAGTTAGAGTGTTTGCTAGCTTTATTTTAATTAGTTTTAGTCTATTTAATATATTATGTCTTAATTTTTTTACAAGCTTGGATAACTATGTAGTATATGTTTTGATACAGCAATTAAATTGATTCCTCTTTCACCATCTTACTTAGAAGAACAGGACCACAGTGGGTTAAAAGTTATATACACAGTCTATGGTTAAAACTAGCATAAGCACAATAGTTCCTGTTTATGTAATTTTATCTGCTACAATATTTAAATCTGTTAAGTATGTTCATTTTCTGTGATTTAATGTCACCAGAGTGACAGAAAATCTATTATATCAAAAAACTAGAACTCAAATTAATTCACTTTCTTCTAAATTGTATTTTAATTTGTACTTAAAATACATGAAGAAATAATATATTAACCAGGGAATATTGTTTCAGGTTTTCTTTATAAGGATATTGTTTTTATATAGTTTCATTTTAGAGAAAACAATTCACGGCTTATTTTCATTTTAGATTCTGTTCTACCCCACGATAATAACCCTGGTTCCTATTACACGACAAACCTCTCCAATACAATAGCCCAGCTAGAAATGTTTGGTTCTAAAAACATTCTGAGAATGTTACAGTCATTGTTCTAAGAAGGTTTTCAGCGGGAAGTTTTTGTTTGGTTCCCAGAACGTTCTTCTGAAAGGTAGGATAAAGTTCTCTAAAAACATTCTTAAAATGTTTGGTGATAACAGTGTTAGAACATTATGCCCTCCTATTCTTAAAACGTTTTCAGCGGGAAGTCTTTGTTTGGTTCTCAGAACGTTCTTTCGAAAGGTAGGATAACGTTCTCTAAAAACATTCTTAAAATGTTTGGTGATAACCTTCTTAAAAAAAAATTGAAAACATTGTTAGAGCATTATGCCCTACTGTTCTTAAAACCTTTTCAGCAGAAGCTTTTATTTTGGTTCAGAGAATGTTCTTCTGAAAGGTAGGATAACGTTCTCTAAAAACATTCTTAAAATGTTTTTGCTAACATTGTTAGAACATTATGCCCTACTGTTCTTAAAACGTTTTCAGCAGAAGCTTTTATTTTGGTTCCCAGAATGTTCTTCTGAAAGGTAGGATAACATTCTCTAAAAACATTCTTAAAATGTTTTTGCTAACATTGTTAGAACATTATGCCCTACTGTTCTTAAGACATTTTCAGCTGCAAGTTAGATTTTTTATGTTGCCAGAATGTTATTATTTTAGAGAAGGATAACATGGTTTATGTTACAAAAAGTATGCAAATGTTCTGTGGTAACAATTTACTAAAATATGTTTACATTATTACAACATAAAGACATAATATTCCTGTAATTGTTCAACTCAAAATTCCTGGGTAAGTGGACTGACCACTGCGGTCATTAGGAATATTATGATAGTTTACTTAACTATTGGAATTTGACTATTAACACATGTAAAAGGATGACTCGGAATCAGTTGGTGAAAGTAACATTTGTTTATTAGAAAATGGGAGCTGGGAGTGGAGGTTGGTTATGGCGGCAGTGGGAAACAGTTGTTCCAGGGTGGGTAGAGAGGCCTGGCTGGTCTCAGGAGTGTGGAAGGCCTCGGATTCCTCCTGGGAGAGACACAAAAATGAGTGTGAGGCAAAAGCAGGCAAAGCTGTCAAAGAATATGCTGGTAAAAAGCTAGAGCGGCACGCAACAAACCGTTCATGGCAACAATCCGGCAGGGAATGAGTGCAGGCTGCAGGTTTTCGTAGTGTGGCTGATGAGCAGGTTGCAGGTGTGGTTCATTGGAGATTCCTCCCAGCCGTGTAGAGCAGACCAGCAGGCAGGCGGGGGGGACTAACCCACTAACCCACTAACAGGGGTTTCAGGGACGGGCAGTTATAGTCGGTCCATTCTTCTATATGTCTGTCTTTGGTTTTCTAAGTGTTATTCGATCCATATGACAATAGAGATATGTGCATAAACACCAAAAACACTTGGGGTATAATGTTCAAACAATGTTATCAGCAAACATTTTAAGAATGTTTTTAGAGAACGTTATCCTACCTTTCAGAAGTACATTCTAGGAACCAAAATAAAACTTCTCGATGAAACCATTCCTAGAACAATGAATGGTAACATTCTCAGAATGTTTTTAGAACCAACAATGTCTAGCTCGGAACTCAGACATGCCGACGCAAACATGCAAAATCATGAATTACGTACTTGTTTTTTTCTAAAAACGAAAATGTGGTGACATCAGATTTCTTTTAAACATCCTTTTCAAACAAATGCAGCAAGTTTGTTTTTTAAAGTGCACTACAAATAAATCTGACGTTGACCATGACCCTGTTAATATTTCGCATCACAGGAACATTTTATAAAAAAATAATAACCTCCTGAAAACATTATCCAAATGTTGCTTTCAAAATGTTCTTCTTTGGTAATCATGTAACATTGATGGACCGTTTTATAAAGAACATCTTTAATGTGTTACCCAACAACGTCCAAAACACATCCTTAGAATGTTTCAGGCAAAACATTCCACCTTTGCTGACTTATCACATTAAAGGAACATTTTATAAAACACTTTGTCATCTCAGGCCTCAATAACATCCTGAAAACATTTTCAGAATGTTGCTTGGAGAATGTTCTTCATTTGTTATCATGTAACATTGAGGGAATGTTTTATAAAGAACATCTTTGATGTGTTACCCAACAACGTCCAAAACACATCCTTAGAATGTTGCAGGCATAACGTTCCACCTTTGTTAACATATCACATTGAAGGAACATTTTATAAAACACTTTCTGTCATCTCAGGCCTCAATAACATCCTGAAAATATTTGCAGAATGTTGCTTGGAGAATGTTCTTCATTTGTTATCATGTAACATTAAAGGGACATTTGATAAAAACCCGTTCTGTCATCTCAGGCCTCAATAACATCCTGAATTTCTTTGCAGAATGTTGCTTTGAAAATGTTCTTCATTTGTTATCATGTAACATTGAGGGAACGTTTTATAAAGAACATCTTTAATGTGTTACACAACAACGTCCAAAACACATCCTTAGAATGTTGCAGGCAAAACATTCCACCTTTGCTGAGTTATCACATTAAAGGAACATTTTACAAAACACTTTCTGTCATCTCAGGCCTCAATAACATCCTGAAAACATTTTCAGAATGTTGCTTGGAGAATGTTCTTCATTTGTTATCATTTAACATTGAGGGAATGTTTTATAAAGAACATTTTTAATGTGTTACCCAACAACGTCCAAAACACATCCATAGAATGTTGCAGGCATAACGTTCCACCTTTGTTAACATATCACATTGAAGGAACATTTTATAAAACACTTTCTGTCATCTCAGGCCTCAATAACATCCTGAAATTTTTTCAGAATGTTGCTTTGAAAATGTTCTTCATTTGTTATCATGTAACATTGAGGGAACGTTTTATAAAGAACATCTTTAATGTGTTACACAACAACGTCCAAAACACATCCTTAGAATGTTGCAAGGAAAACGTCCCACCTTTGTTAACATATCACATTAAAGGAACGTTTTATAAAAAAACGTTCTGTCATCTCAGGCCTCAATAACATCCTCAAAACATCCTCTGAATGTTGCAGTTAAAACGTTATGTCTTAGTTAACCTTAAACCTTATAGGAACATTATTTGAAAAAATAAACATCTTAAAAAGGTTCTTTGAACATCAGATTAAAACGTTTCTTTAAAACGTTATTAGAACCAATAGGTAACGTTAGCCAAAGTTGTGAGAACGTTCCCCGCTAGCTGGGAGGACAATGTGGATTTGTATCGGTGCCTCCTGCTGGTTAAAACGGTAACACATTTGTTTTTTGCAAGCAGAAAACATAAATGTGTTTTTTTTGCATAAAGAGCCGGGAAGTTACACCTAACCACAAGTGGCCACTTACTTAGGGAGAAGCATTTTAATGCCAGGGCTTCAATGCACAGACACAGATGAACCTTTCCGCTTCTCTGACATGTTTTTGTTTTATTTCACAGGGAAATATTTGGCTGATAATTAGCGGACCTGTTTGGGAACAGAACCAAAATAATCAATGGCATTTGACTGTGAAGACTATGGATCCATCCCATGTTTAGTGCATCTGAAACCTCATCTTAGGCAACCATTAAAATAACTGGTTGTTATTTTACAGAATAACAGAACACACACACACAGGATTATTTATTTCATGACATCATGATTCAGTAGACGGACTCCTGCTGAGTTTATGCAAGTAAAAACAAATCATTCGTTTTGTGCACTTATGGGCTTATATGGAGTAAAACATTGCGAAACCCTGATTCTTTTTTCTTGTTAACATATTTGTGGATTCATACAGTGATCCAGCCTTATTCATTGCAGTTTCTGTTGTCATTGCAAAATGCACTGTAAAGAATGATGTGAGTAGATTATATAACGCAATCTAAAACAAGGTGGAAAAGACAGGAAAATGTAAAAAAAATTGTGTATTATAGATTTGCTATACAGTTGTATTCCGATAAGTTTTAGGTTTCATGGTAATATCTGATGTACACTGCCACCTCAAATCAGAGTTTTTTTTCCACCGTGAGTGAGATCTCACCGGCCGTCTAAGGAGAATTGATGTTTCTGTTTAGACAGCCTTTGAAATGTCACAGTCCATTCTATCAGTCTTGTGATTGAAGGGGATTGGTCAGTTCACAGTTCAGAAGGACCCGCAGCGCTGGACTAACATCAGCACTTTTAACCTAAAGGTGCTTTTTATACGGAATTATATTGGTGCCTCAATCTGGAGCACATGGTGGGGAATTTGAGGACAGTAAAACTTTGTGTGCAAGCAGGTTAATATTATTTTGTAGAGTTTGAGCCATGCAAATAAAACAGTTATTTGAGCATTGGAAGAATTATACTTATTTTACTTATCTCAAATTTAAATTAAATTTAAATCTGAAAATAATATTTTTATATTAACACTGTATCACATAATTACAGGCAGCTTTTTTAAGAGTAAAAGCTCATATCAACCCATCGTACAACCTGCCCAGCAACAAGCAGGTTGCATCATAGTTAGCAATCTGGCTAGAAGACGCCACAGTGATCCTTAGGAGTTGGTAGGAACAAGAAAACATGAGTTAAAGCCGAGAAAATATTGGACTGTCAATCATCAGGTGACCAAAAACACAACTCCAAAAGGCTAATGTTACTACTTATCCGCTGGGTGTGTTTATCAGGGCTAATATGCTAAACTGTTGATCAAATCAACTTAAAAGCTGATTAAATGTCAGTGTTTCCGAAAGGAACCAGAAAATCATCAAATTGCAGGTTTAACTTAGGTTTTTTTAAGGGACTATATTAATTATTATAGTACCATGGCTGTGTATCTGACCATTATGAAGTTAGCCAGCTAGCTTAGCTAGCTACGGCATGTCTAGCAGCCTTTTGCTAGCTAGCTACCAAGATAGCTTGTGTTCTTAATGACGTACCACCAGTTTCATTAAATGTGTGTATGTATTGTATAAAACATACTTTATTTGTGACTGCTTTCCATTCTACGACCAGATAAGTTTATTTTTGTGAATTTTATTTGGCTCAGCTGATACCGATAACCCTTAAATAGCTGCTCCTCATGGCCGATATCAATAGGAAGGCCGATCGATTTCCCATTTTTGTATTCTAAAAGAGAAGTTCATAAGCTGGCTGAGATGTAGTGAGCTAAGAAGGAATGCAATACAATCCCATAGTTCTGACCTAACCAAATTAAAGTGGCATATTGTTAATTTACAATGAGCCTCCTCAAATGCTATTACATTTTTTTCTGGTAGAAAAATTGAATTGCAATCATTGTTGGATACTGCAAAATTCTTCTACACTGGTGCAAACATAGCTTTCTAGAGTTTTCTTCTTCTTGAATTTTTTTTAAGTCAATGAAAGTCATACTTTATTATAGGAAGTTAGGAACAGTTTGTGATAATACACATTTCCTGTTATTGAACAATTACTTATTGCCCCGATTTATATTGTGCATCCCTTATGAATACTCTACAAAATATCATTGATGTGCTTGCAACAAAAATACTTTATTTAGTCCCATCCTGCATTCAAGATTGAAGCACTTACTGTATATGTAATGCTACAATTTTACACATGCAGCTTTTACCACTGCAACGATGGCATTTTATCTTTAAAGAGTCATGTGAACAGAAAGTTGAAACTATCTGCTAAAGAACAAAAAGCATTACATAACCACTACGGGCACGTGCAATGCTGAGATACATCAACTTCCCCACACCAAAGGACTTTTAAGTGGTGTTTGTTGTTGTGAATGGTCACATTTTGTAACAAAAAGGCGAAACAGAAGCTGCTAATTTCACTGGAAGGTTAATTTTATTCTGTTAATGTTACAGAAAATTTGTTTGAAAAGGGCCTTAAGACGCATACAGAGCCAGACGTGAGTGCCATACAGTGGGGAGGAGGAGCTTTAAGTTTCAGGAGAAATCTAGAAGGGGTTGAAAAGTGTAGGAGTTGCCTTTGATGCTGCTTAAAAAAGTCGGCCACTTCCTTTGACCACGATCTTTGATAGAGGTCTTGGCGAGGAATATCGGGGACATCACAGAGTAACAAAAAGAAATGTCTATGAAGAGGACAGCACTATTTATGTCCCTGTTTCATTTCCTTCCTTTTCCACCGCGTTGAATAAATGTTTTATCATTTTCTAATAGCAATATTTAAGTGTATAAAGTGTACATAAAAAGCTATGTTTCGAATATTTCTCTGGGCATATGGATGTGTCTGTGATAGTCTTTTGGGTTTATCGATGTCAACACTCATGATGAATTCTGTAACATTACCAACGCTCAACTATTGTTTTACATGTGGGTTTCTGTACCAAAAAATACCTGTAACTGTTGATGAATAACTCCAAACGGTGCCGCATGAAATCTGCATTCGTTCCATTCCAGTCTTATCAATGCAATACCAATTTATCCATTTCACTAAGGTCATGATGCGTGTGTTATTGTATAATCGTGCTATGGGAGGAGACTTTCTGCCTTCGCTTAAACATCCACTCTGCTTTGCTGTTGTTGCACCTTCAAAAAACTCGTTGTCCATACATTTGGCATGTATTCATAATCCCATTCCATGCATCTGATATAGGTGTTCTCCTGTTTGACTTGCACACAAAACACACTCAACCCATTAAACAACCCATGGGCTCATGTCACATATGTGTTTGAACCATTTTATACAATGTTTTCATGTGTTGACTCACAATTTGGGCATAGGTGTAATATGTCATTAAGTCTTAGAAAAAGAAAAAACGATATTTAAGTCATTTAAGAAGGACTGTTTTCAGTGTTTCTGTTTGTTATGCTTATATTTTTCTTTGCCTTATTTTTCAGAATACACTTATTCCTCCGATGCGTGAGGGTTTCTGTACGTTAATTTTTTCGACAACTTTTATGGCTGTATTCCTTTCACTGCATTAGACACAGAATATGCAAACATCTCATGTAAATTTCCCATCCAAAGATTTTGAAAGTAAATATATGAAAAAAATCAATATAATGTAATACCTGTTTTACTTGGTAATAAAGAAGAGGAAATATGTGACGTGTATCTCACTTTCATTTGTCCAAATATAGAAAAGTATATAATTGTTTTGTACAACATGTTTTAGTGGGGCATGTTCTTGTGAAAGTGAATCACTCAACCTGATTACACTGGTTAACTAAAAATAAATATATGATTTATTTCAGGATTTATTCCTAAATGCCACTAGTGGTGGAAAGTAACTAAGTGCATGTATTTAAGTACTGCACTGAAGTACATTTTTGATGTGCTTTACTTGAGTATTTTTCTTTTATGCTACTTGATACTTCTAATCCATTACACTTTGGCGGCAGACATTGTACTTTTTACTAACTTTTTTTATTTGCAAACATTAGTTACTAATTACTTTTGCAGGTTTATATTATAAATACAAAAATGAAATCAACCAATACACCATGATGTACTATCATGGATGGAGATACCAGGCAGAATACAAAGTTATCAATGTTATATCATCCTTTAACCCTGTAAAGCTCAAATATAGAAAAACATTAGCACATTTTTTACATAATTAAAATGATAGACATATGAATCCATCTATGCTTTTGTTCTTTTCTAGGTCATATTTTGAATGCAGGACGTTTACTTACGGTATTATTACTTTTACTTGAATAGAATCAGGTTGAGGCTATTTGAGAAATCAATCTGACCACAGGGGCCCTTTTCCCCGTTTTTTTCAAAACACTTCAATCTCTCACATGTTATCTTAAAAGCTGAGGTTTGAAAATTCAATATTGAGCTTGGAAAAAAAACAAAAAGGGAATGTGAACACATACAAACCCCATAAATATTATGTAATTAGGCTATTCAAAATCTCTATACAACAAAATCTATCTTAATTAGATTATTTCTCAACTGCTGTGTCAAAAATCCAGTATAAACACAAGCTTTTTTAAGAAGCTTACAGCAACATTTAGCAGTTTATAGAATGATGTAACAGCACAATAGTCATTTTATCGTCGATACACAAAAACAAAATGTACATCTTTAGAGCAGATCGGCAGCAGGAAGTCTGGAACAGAAAGGGCTGCTGAGTAGTTTTCAGAGCGATTTCGTAAAGGGCGGTCCACAATAGATGCATTAGTAAGAGTGAGTGATGATGTGGAAAAAACATTGACAATGAAAGAGATAATAGCAATAGTGTACTTTGACATTGAAAAGGCGTAAGACTCTATGTGGAGGGATGGGTTACTGATCAAATTGAGTAGAATGGGTTTTGGAGGGAGAATGTACAATTGGTTAAGGGCCTTTTTAACAGACAGGACATTTAGAGTAAAGGTTGGAGCAGATATTTCCAATTATTTTGAAATAGAAAAATGTATTCCCCAAGGGAGTGCAGTCAGTCCAATATTATTTAACATCATGATTAAGGATATATTTACATGCTTAGACACATGCATCCAATCGGCTCTGTACGCAGATGATGGGGCTATTTGGATGAGGGGAAGAAATTCCCCATACGTAATGGAGAATATAGCTAGAGCGATTACAAAAGTGGAGAGGTGGTCATATAACTGGGGATTCAAAATGTCAGAAAGCAAGTCATGCTATATGGTATTTACAAATAAACGCAAGATTGATGGCCAACAGCTAACACTGATCGTCCAATGACAAAGGTGAATGAGTTCAAATATCTAGGACTGTGGTTTGATAGCAAATATATATGGAAAATGCATATAATAAAAAAAGTATAGTGTATGGAGCAGCAGCAAAAACATCGCTTTTAAAAAATTGATAGAATACAATATAAAGCATTGCGGCTGTGTATTGGAGCGATAAAGTCATCCCCTATCAATGCAGCTCTAATAGAAGCGGGAGAGACACCTCTGGAGATCAGAAGAGAGAAACTTGCTCTGTCATACTGGGTCAGACTACAAGGAAGTGGAGAGGAAAATATTCCAAACAGAATATTACAGGATTGCTGGGACTATGCAAAGTTCCAGGGGCGTGGGTTTGGCTGGACAAGTAAGGAAAGAACGAGGGCATGTGGAGTGGAGAATATCACGTTTGCCAAAACAACCCCATTTAGCACTGTTCCTCCATGGCTTTTCCCAGAAGCTAAAATAGATATGAGTATTGCAGAAAGGAAAAAAGAGTGGCAAATAAATGAAGTGGGAATTAAAACAAGTAATTACCTCAAAATGTACACAGATGGTTCTAAGAACAAGGAAGAGTGTATTGGAGTTGGCATATACATCCCAGACTTTAAAATATCGATTTCAAAAAGAGCGTTTGATCAATTATCAGTATACACAGCAGAAATGCTGGCTGTAATAATAGGACTACATTGGGTTGAAGAGGTCAGACCAGATAGGGTAGTGATATGCACAGATTCATTGTCCATATTAAAAAGCATACAGTCAACAACAACAACAACTGTCAGAGAAGACATTCTCATAGAACTTAACCATAGCCTGTTAAGACTGCACAGAGGTGGTATAGATCTGCAGTTCTGCTGGGTGCCTGCACATGAGGGGGTGAAAGGGAACGAGTGTGCTGATAAATTAGCAAAAAGTGCACTACAAAAGCAAATAACATTACCAGTTCAACTTGGAAAAGGAGAAGGAAAAGCAGTCATTAAGAAGAAAGGGATGGAGATCTGGCAGAAAAGGTGGGAGAAAGACCAGACAAGGAAAGACTATCACAAAGTACAAAAGACAATTACAATTAATATTTATAAAGAAAGAAACAGAAGGGAGGAAATCATGATAGCTTGACTCAGAATAAATCACACAGCTTTGAATGGTACACTGTATATCATGGGGAAAAGTGACAGTGACAAGTGTGGGAGCTGTGGAGTAAAATAAGATGTAGAACATATCTTGTTACATTGTGACATCTATAAAGCTGAAAGAGAAAAACTAAAGGCTAAAGTTTTAGAGGCAGAGAGTGTGGTTGGTGTTTTGAACTAAAGGAGAGGGAAGAGCTACCAGAAAGGCACTGTTTATCTTCCTGAGTAAAACTGGGGTAGGAAAAATAATTTAACACTAGGTCAGGAAAGATCATAGATTTTTATTTTATTTTTATTTATTTCATGTTTTTTGTTTATTTATTTATTTATTTTTGATTAGATCATAGTTTAAGAGATGGAATGATTCATACTAATGTACAGTAGGTGGCGATATGCACCTTTAAAGTTGTTTGCAATCCACCAAAAACCGAGAGAACAAGAAGAAGAAGGAAGTCCCGCCCACTGACTGATGGTACTTGGTTGCTATGACGACACCAAGCTCTAAAGTGCTAACTACTTCTGCTCGGTTCAAGAGTTCCTGAAATCGGTAATAACCTGTTAAAATCGCTTTGGTTATATTTATTTGTGTCCTATTTGACACAAAATATTCTGTAAACTATACTGTTTTCCAAAGTTAGCTAAAAGTAATAATGGGCTAACAAACAAGCCAACTACAATCAGCCTTGGTAGCATATTATGTTTACATACCCTGAAGAGCTAGTGCATAGTCGCAGTGTTTCAAAGTGTAAAATGCTTTATGAGTTTTCATTTTGACAATATGTATTTAATACTCGCCCTCAAGTGTTGAATTTAACTTATGTTTAACAATACCACTGTGTATGTATAACTGAGCTAACGTCAGTATGTTTTTGTTGTCGTCCTGTGAAGACAAGCTGTCATGTCTGAGGTGTTTAAAGACAAGTCCCAGAGGAGAGGACATGGAGCCCGAGGCAAGGAGGCCACAGGCAGGACCAAGGAGTGAGTGCTCTGTAATCATGTGGGCAGATATCCAACTTTAATATTATTGCATTTTCGTCAGTCGTGTTTATTATTTGGTCCGATAGTACAGTAAGTAACCAAGTACATTTACTCAGGTACTTAAGTAAAATTTAGATTTACTTGAACAGAACTTGAGTATTTCCATTTCCTTCTACTTTATACTTCTACCCCAGGGGTGTCAAACTCAATTTCATCGTGGGCCACATTAGCATTATGGTTGCACTCAACGGGCCGGTTGTAACTATATAAATATACAGATATAAATACATAATGTATATGAAATAATATATTATATTATATTATTGCCTCTGCAACTGAGACGTAAAGTGTATTTTTATTCAAAAATATTTTATACTATTTCATTTAAGTAATACTTTGATATGTAATTGTAACATAAAAATCATACTTAGCTGTCATTTCTATTTTAACTTGAATATAAGATTGACATATTTCTTCGAACACTGATTTCAACTGATATATAAAAAGCATTCCCAATACGTGTTTATCCTTTCTGGTTGAGAAGTTCCTCTCAGCTCTTTTTCAATAATTCCAGAGATCAGGAACCACATACCCTGTTAATGTTCCTGGATCTGATCCTGTCTTCCAGCTCTATAAGCACTGTGTCGTACATTGATGAACTCGCACACCATGATGACAACGCTCGGATGGCCATAACAACGGAGAACACCTACCAGCTGGGTGAGGTCATATTTACTTGTTTGACACACATGCTATACATATTTATGGTTTATGGTTCACACATGCATCACTGAGATCTATTCTGTCACATTTACGTTTTATGGACTGTATTTTGTCCAATAAATAATGCTCTAAACCAGGGGTGTCAAACTCAATTTCATCGCGGGCCACATCAGTATTTTGGTTGCACTCAAAGGGCCAGTTGTAACTATATACATATACATATATAAATATTTAATATACATAAAATAATGCATTATATTACATTATTGCCTCTACATTGGATTATTATCGGATAGGGTAATAACTTCATAAATAACTACGTCTGAAAGCAGAAGTCCAGGGCAAATAATTGCAAGTCTCTTCAGTGCATATGTCACAAAATAAGATGCATTGTGGGACATGTAGTTTATTGGCAACCTGCTTCTGTAAAATGGCATGTGACCATATAATAAACGTATTATATTCTTTGCAAGCTCTTGCGGGGCCACATAAAATGAAGTTGCGGGCCGGATTTGGCCCCCAGGCCTTGAGTTTGACACCTATAAACTATATTATGGCATTGTGTTGTTTTAGAGGAGATGTATGCCACTGATATGATAGTGATAATATTACAGCATCATTTTAAAGAGCAATGGACTTCTAATTCGAAAGAATTTTTTATGTAAAAAATATTTGAAAGTATCCTAAATAAACAAAACATAAATAAACCCTTACCAAATAAAAATTGGACTAGGCCTCCTTTTTTCATCTGTTTTAAAAAAATCACAATGTTTGTGTGATGTGAACTGACAATAATATTATATGTAGTATTCATTTTCTATCGCCTCTCAAATCATAATTTTCTCACTTTGTCTCCATCCCCCCTAGAGCACCACACACTAATTCATTTAATTTGTTTTCTTAACTAAAAGTTGATAAAATGAAGAAAAAAATATTAAGATACATTTTTGTTATAATGTTAAATAGCCATATAGGCTATACATGTTGTAAAATCGGATATAGTAACACCTCTAATTGGTAAGGGATGGAAGCTTAACTAGACCAGAAACAGGTTTAGCATTACAAATTTTGACGCAATATTCATTGAAATGTCAAATTATATTGCTTCACAATATGATTTACTGCACAAAAAGTAAAAGTTGGATTATAGTCTCTGTGTTTTTCTCACTACAGGACCAAATAAACGCATGCCTGTCCCTGCTGTCACAGACATACTGAAGGACGTACTGACCAGTTACCTCCAGGAGGAGAAATACGAAGTAGAATGGTCTCAGAAAATGACAAAAACAATATGCGAGGTAAATAAAACTGAAAAACAAATGCAACACCTTTTGAACACTTGGAACTTGTTTTCTATCATTTCCCTTCCTTGGCTTCCCCCTCCAGGTGGTCAGAGCCCGTGTGAAGGAACTCATGATTCCCAGATACAAGATCGTGGTCCTGGTCCACATCGGCCAGCTCGCGGGACAGAGCATGCAGATCAGCAGCCGCTGTCTATGGGACGCCACTAATGACACCTTCGCCTCCTTCTCCTTCAAAAACAGCTCTCTGTACGGCGTGGCCACTGTCTATGCTGTTTACTATGAGTAAACCATACACACAAAGACTGATAAACACTTTCGATTCCTAAAAGATTTCTGCTGTTAAAGAGTATATTTTGCCAAGTATCAAATGATAAACAAGAATTTGTAAACAAAATCATGGTGTTTTTTATTATTGGTAGCATGGAAGGTGAAATTACATTATGTTCTGAAGATTTTATTTCAATCTTTTGATGATTTTTGGGATGTTTTCCTCTAGCAGAGCATGGAGAGGTCACTCTTTCGACAGCCTACTTGGCAGCACACTGTTATTAGCGCCTGGTTTAGGTCCCGCCACTGACGGTCATTATCTGTCCTCTTCAGTTCTGGCTCTCTGCGACCTGCAAACAGACATAAACCAATCTGTCAATGATTTGAAATGAACCCCAATGCTACAAAGAGAAATATAAGTGACTGTTCACTCACCGTCTTGCAAAGTCTCCTCTCCCCCCGTCACTCTTCTCCACCTGGATCCTCCGCAGGTGTACACCACTGCCCGCATTAACGCCCGGCCACACAGCCTCAGTGTGTTTTTGTTGTCCTGCGCCTGAACATGCGCCACATACACAGTGCACAGCAGCAACGCAAGCAGGAGTACAGATCTCATGTTGTTTCTTTTTGGAAAACCTGATCCAGATCAACCCTTTTTATACAGAGTCTACTGTGACATCACACATCTTCCTATCTCTGGTCACCACCATGCGCTTCAACTACGGATGTCCACCTGGTCATTTAGGGACATGTGTGGGAATCTAAGCCATTGTCACTGATTAAGGACGTTTTCTTAAATGTTAATGAGAATGAATTGCTCTTTTATGTCCCTTTTTATTGCCATGGATTTAGCAAAGTGTTTCCTAATGGGTGGCTTGAGATATCCGTCCCCGAACAAACTGAGATGATGGCTCTCTACATAGCAACATAGTGGAGAGTGGGCCGCTATCATGGACATAAATCAGTGATTCAAGGCAGAGACCTTTGCATTAGCTGGGACATTTGTTGTCAAATTGAACTGTTTCATGGAATAAATATTACCTTCAAATTGTGTTTACATGCCCATGTTTAAATATCAATGGTGTGGCTAAGCCTAACCAACATCAAAAACACAGTTTGTATTATTACATTACATTAATGTAATGTAATGTATTATAAATGTGTCTTGAATTAAGTTTTTTACGTTTTAGAAATATTTGTATTGGCATTTCTTTCTTCCCGAAAAGGACATTAAACAAATGTACTCCCCCCCACACCCAATTAAATACCAAATAAATAAATAAAACAGAAAGTTAGCAGGGATAAAGTTTAATTTGTAATTGCAGTTGCTTGAATTGTTTCATGGTTGTAATTTTTCATAGACGTCCTTTTATAAAAGGAGCATTCAGTTGTGCCAGGATTTATGAATATACAGTACAGAGCTTTTGAATCGTTTTGCTGTGGTGAATGATGAGTCTTTTTGGAAACACAAATTGTAGGCTTGGCATTTAGATGAAATTCTTTTTTGGGGGTTGTTTTCTAGTTTTTTAGGCAAAGTAATAATTGATACATATTTTTTAATAAATAATCAATCTTAATGGGGAGCAAACTTCCCTTGGGCAACCCAAGACTAAATAAAAAAGGGGAAATACGTATATATTTAAATTCTTTACATTTTGAGTCGAGTAATATTAAACACCAAACAGACCAACAAAACTGTTGTTTATTACAAACAAAACAAAATAAGAACAGAAAAGTCTAAATATAAAAGTCTTTGTTTCTGTTTAAAAAATAAATAATAATGTTGTTATAAAGTATCTGAGTTAAATGCATGGTAGGGGCTTGGACTGGGAGCCGTAGGGTCGCCGGTTCAAGTCCCCGAATAAACCTAAATATGGAGTGTGGACTGCTACTTGGAGAGGTCCCAGTTCACCTTCTGGGCCCTGCCGTGGTGCCCTTGAGCAAGGTACCAAACAACCCCTTTCCCCCCCACTCCCATTGCTCCCCGGGCGCTGTTGTACCATAGCTGCCCACTGCTCCTAGTACTAGACTCCGAGTACTAGGATGGGTTAAAAGCAGAGGCCAAATGTCACTGTGTGTGCTGTATGACCATTAAAGAGGTTTTCACCCCTCCGATTCTATATCTATCTATATTGAATTTCATTGATTTACATTACAGCTTTTTAAGGTACAGTTAGAGACACAGTTTATGCCTTTATTTACATGTTTTGTAGTTGTTTTGCTGAAATAATATAACATAATGCCATAACACCACGGTCAGTGTATGTTTTGGTCATTGGATTTTCTTTTTCTCGAAATGATATTCAAAAACCAAAAACGACTGGATATTTAATTTTCGTGTTAAAATTGAAAAAATACAATTGAAATACAAGGCGTTTTTCTTTATCATAGTCAAGAAGGGATCAACTAAACTTAAAAAACAGGATGATTTTCATTTTCTACTTCTAAAAAATAAAAATAAAGCCACTATTGAACAGAAACAAAAAATTCATGTCACAGCATCATCCGCGTTTAGGAGCATTCTGGTGTTAATACTGTAGGTGGGCGGGGCTCTACATCCGGGGACCGCCGCTAACCCCTGACGTGACCCTGCAGGATTGCAAACATGGCGGAGGTAAGAAAGTGAAATAAATAATCGGGAAAAATAAATGTATCCTGCAAAATAGTCGGTTCAGTCGAACCTGTTCATAGTTTGCGTGATGTAGCTTTAATACACGAAATGAAGAAGCACATGTTTGCGTTGCTATATTTTGCCAATTTCTTCACAGAATGATGTTTAGTAAACTTCGGATGTAGCTAACGTTAGCTGCGCTAGCCTGAAGGTAGCTGCGGCATTAGCGATGTTACTCCTCGGTTTTGTTTAAGAATACTGAACTATACACTTTAACGCTTTTCATTAGATATGTAGCAGCAGCTTGGTGTTTGGAGGTGTTTTATGTATCTTTTCCCGGTCACTATTCACAGGCAGTTGATGCCAAGCGTAAGTTGGACGCGTTAGCTTTACGTTTGAAGAAGATTTAGCTCTCTATGTGTATGTGAGTTAGCCAGTAAGTACATTAACACAGTAAGCGCCGGTCTGTTAAGCTAACTGTGGTTGAATGCAGGCGATAAGCACCACTGTACCTGGTGTAATATCGAGATGCTGCACATATCTTCCCAAAGGAAGTGGTGACAGTTTTCTTTGTTTCTTTTCTCAGTGAACTGCATTCGGGGCACAGGGTCGAGCGCGCTTTTTCTTTACTCACATCTGGCTCTGTGTGTCAGAGTAACTTGCTTCAGTTATCAACAGCGCTAAGCCCGGTGCAATTGTAATTTTATAGGAAAACGTAATATATTTTGAAGCTGTCTTTTAACTTTATTTATGTTTTTTGTTTTCCAGCCCTCCCTCGGGAATTCGAGCCCAGGTACATACAGTTGGAGCCTTTTTGTTGTTGTTGTTGTTGTTGTTGTTGTTGTTGTTGTTAGTGTGCACCTCATAGTAGGTGTTAAATAGGACTCTTAAAGACAATTTTGGTCAAACTCAGTATTAGAACTTACCATTATCAAAAATTAAGTGATTGTTGAAGAATTAATGAGCTCTGTAATATCATTAATTTATTATTTATTTGTGTTATTAAAAACTTCAAAAAATAGGTTGTTTATTACATTTTGTTGCCAAAATTGTTTGTAAACAATGATAAAACACATTTTAAATCATGATTGTTAAAAAAAATTCTAGTTTTGCAAACCTATGTTAATATTTCACAATATGCATACTACCAAATAAATGGTCAGTGTTTATACCCTGCATCAGTTTTCTAAGGTTCTTACGAATTGCTTATTTTTCACTGGATTATGATGAAACGTGTATTGAATATCAGAAAGAAACTAGACAATTTGCAATATGTGTATATGTAAATATCTGTTGATGAATGTTTACAGTTATCAAATAAGAAAATTGATATTTCCAGTAGTTTATTGCATGCAAAGATTTAATCTGTATTCACAACCCTATGCCTTAACACATCTGTTATGTACATATACATATATTCAAACTAAGTGATACATCTGCACAAGTAAATATCCAATTCAGTCATTTTTGCTGTCACCTTTTGCAATATTGCTTTAATGTTTGTGTTTCCTTGTGTAGGAGGCTCAGCAGTCGCCGCTGACCATGATTTCGACCCATCAGCAGACATGCTCGTCCATGACTTTGATGATGAACGCACCCTGGAGGAAGAAGAATCGATGGAGACGTCAGATGAGACCAACGCCAACGAGATCGAGGATCTCGCACGCGTGAGTTTCAGGCTCAACTTGTATTCGTTTTTTTCAGCCCTGTCCGAAAAACAATAAAATGCTGTGAGGTTCAATAAGCTCTTGACAATTTAACTTAGCCTCCAATCCTGACATTTCAAGGAGGGCATTTTCTGATCATTTTCAGGTTCAGATTTGTATTTAGTGTCTCTACTGTGACATGTCTCCATGCTTTAATGTTCAAAAAGCTCTTAATTTTTCTCATCCTGCCTGTGCTGCAGCACCTCTTTTCACCCTCTGTCTGAAACCAGAGCCCAGTCTGCTCTGATTGGTTAGCTGGGTGACTGTGTTGTGATTGGTCAAGCACTTTGCAATGTCCCTGACCTAAGTCTATCACGTAAAATGTGTTGGAGCACTAGCCAATAGAACCGCGGATGTTACATATTGATGTCACTATGTTATGGAAGTAAACAAATAAGTCCAATAGAGGCGTTTCAGGCACGGGGGGGGGGGCAGTGTTTTGGAGAGAAACTCCCTCTGGAGGGAACACAGGGATTTTAGCCTTTGTAGACCATTTACATGCACTAGAACCTTTATAACACACTACAGGAGAGGAGATAATAGGGCCTCTTTTTAATATCCAATTCGACCACAGTGATTTGTTTACTCATCAAATGATTAGTTGTAACTTTATTTTAATTTACAATGTGACTTTTCTGCCAACAGGAAGGAGACATGCCCATTGATCAGCTGCTGAGTCTCTATGGTTATGGGGGCGGCTCGCCCGCAGATGAAGATGATGATGATGAAGACGAAGAGCCTGAGGAGGAAGATGACGATGAGGAAGAGGATGAGGAAGAAGACCTAGACAACGATGAAAGCAGTAGAAGCACCGGCGAGTTAAAAATAAATGAAGTACGTCTGTTTGTCTTGAGCATCTTTTCAATGATATTATTCCTATACATTTTAAATATTTTGTTGTGTTGACTGTTTTTGTATTTTCAGCATTGCTGGCAACTAGATGTGTATGTTTTTACAGGGTGATGGAGGTAAGATGTCATCGGGACAGGGGGATGAGTCCCAGATAACATCTGAAGTCCGCACGCGACCAGTCAGGACGCTGGGCACAGCAGAACTCATTCGACCCCAGAAACTGAAATATTTTGAAAGTACGTGCCATCTTCATCGTCTTCTCTTCATCTTTTTCTTTCTTTCTTTGGTTGAGATTTAGCTGGTTAAACGGATATCACATTGTGCCTCAGGTAATAATGATGCAGAGGATGAGTCAGATGAAGATGAGGACTATGTTCCATCGGAAGACTGGAAAAAGGTATGTGAGATGTTTTTATTTTTCAGAGTGGGATACAGGTTCAATTACGGCTTAATTTAGACTACACTAAAAAAGGGATATACCGGATAAGAAAGATGGTTTAATTAAGTAAAATAGCAAATACCATGATCTCAAAATACTCCATTTCAAGTAAACGTCCTGAGTTGAAAATGTTAAGTTATTATGTTTTCTAAGCTCAATGTACTTCAAGTATCACATGTTAAAGTTCTCAGTAGGCACAATGAATCTTTAGAAGATTATTATATTATATTATTCGTTTTTTTTAACCAACACAGACAGTGGGGCAAAAAAGTATTTAATCAGCCACCAATTGTGTAAGTTCTCCCACTTAAAAAGATGAGAGAGGCCTGTAATTTTCATCCTATTTATACCTCAACTATGAGAGACAGAATGGGGGGAAAGAATCCAGGAAATCACATTGTAGGATTTTTAATGAATTAATTGGTAAATTCCTCGGTAAAATAAATATTTGGTCACCTACAAACAAACAAGATTTCTGGCTCTCACAGATCTGTAACTTCTTCTTTAAGAGCCTCCTCTGTCCTCCACTCGTTAACTGTATTAATGGCACCTGTTTGAACTCGTTGTCAGTATAAAAGACACCTGTCCACAACCTCAAACAGTCACACTCCAAACTCCACTATGGCCAAGACTAAAGAGCTGTCAAAGGACACCAGAAACAAAATTGTAGACCTGCACCAGGCTGGGAAGACTGAATCTGCAATAGGTAAGCAGCTTGGTGTGAAGAAATCTACTGTGGGAGCAATTATAAGAAAATGGAAGACATACAAGACCACTGATAATCTCCCTCGATCTGGGGCTCCACGCAAGATCTCGCCCCGTGGGGTCAAAATGACCACAAGAACGGTGAGCAAAAATCCCAGAACCACACGGGGGGACCTAGTCAATGACCTACAGAGAGCTGGGACCAAAGTAACAAAGGCTACCATCAGTAACACACTACGCCGCCAGGGATTCAAATCCTGCAGTGCCAGACGTGTCCCCCTGCTTAAGCCAGTACATGTCCAGGCCCGTCTGAAGTTTGCTCGAGAGCATTTAGATGATCCAGAAGAGGATTGGGAGAATGTCATATGGTCAGATGAAACCAAAATAGAACTTTTTGGTAAAAACTCAACTAGACATGTTTGGAGGAGAAAGAATGCTGAGTTGCATCCAAAGAACACCATACCTACTGTGAAACATGGGGGTGGAAACATCATGCTTTGGGGCTGTTTTTCTGAAAAGGGACCAGGACGACTGATCCGTGTAAAGGAAAGAATGAATGGGGCCATGTATCATGAGATTTTGAGTGACAACCTCCTTCCATCAGCAAGGGCATTGAAGATGAAACGTGGCTGGGTCTTTCAGCATGACAATGATCCCAAACACACCGCCCGGGCAACGAAGGAGTGGCTTCGTAAGATGCATTTCAAGGTCCTGGAGTGGCCTAGCCAGTCTCCAGATCTCAACCCAATAGAAAATCTTTGGAGGGAGTTGAAAGTCTGTGTTGCCCAGCGACAGCCCCAAAACATCACTGCTCTAGAGGAGATCTGCATGGAGGAATGGGCCAAAATACCAGCAACAGTGTGTGAAAACCTTGTGAAGACTTACAGAAAATATTTGACCTCTGTCATTGCCAACAAAGGGTATATAACAAAGTATTGAGACAAACTTTTGTTATTGACCAAATACTTATTTTCCACCGTAATTTGCAAATAAATTCTTTAAAAATCAGACAATGTGATTTTCTGGATTTTTTTTTTTTTTCTCATTTTGTCTCTCATAGTTGAGGTATACCTAGGATGAAAATTACAGGCCTCTCTCATCTTTTTAAGTGGGAGAACTTGCACAATTGGTGGCTGACTAAATACTTTTTTGCCCCACTGTACATGTGGGAGCATTACAAATGTGTTGTTTTTCAATGTGAGGCCAATTTACTAACGATTTCCCTCTGGAGGGAACTTTGGGATTTACATGCACAAAAACCTTTAAAACACACTACAGGAAAGGGAAAACTCCACTAAGCAGAAATACTAATTAACTTCTGAAACAGAGTATACTTTTCCAGTTATATTTGTAGTAAATGATGAACTAATTGTCAGCCTGTCTAATATGTGTTTATTCCCAACAGGAGATCATGGTGGGTTCCATGTATCAGGCAGAAACTCCTGTTGGCCTGTCTAAATACAAAGACAATGAAAAAGGTAAACTTGATGTTTGTTATCAACATCTGCAGACTCTCTTGGGTCTAAAAGAGCTTTATTGCATTGACAGCTTTCCATAAATTCACCCTCCAGTTTATGAAAACGATGACCAGCTGCTGTGGAACCCCGAGTGTCTTCCTGAAGGCGAAGTGGTGGAGTTCTTGACGGAGGCTTCGCGGCGGACAGGAGAGGAGAAGGGAGTGGACGCCATCCCAGAGGGAAGCCACATCAAAGACAACGAACAGGTGATACATCTGAAGCATGCGACAAAGTCTATATCTGTCTTTCTTTGAACAAATCCCATGAAAAGACCAAAACTGTAAAACTGCAAAGTCATCATGGTATTGTCTGTATATTCAAAGCTTGATATGTGTTATTTATAGATCTGACACCTTTTGGTTGGTTTATCGATATGCTCTTGTTCCTCCAAATTCTCTCTTGTCTTTTTTCATGTGCTGTGTAAGAGAGTCTTCCTTTACTTTTACACAGCAGCACAATCACTCATTTTAAGCCTCTCTTTTTTATCTTAGTCTGTGAGAAGTAAAGTGTGTCAGTTCTCATTCTGAAAAAGATTTGTTCTAACGGTTATAGGTCACATGTCATGGCCATTTCCACTGATCATAATTCCATTGTTGAGGTATACTAAAATAGAAAAATACTGTGCAATTTTCCAAACTCACATTGGTTTCGCATACAGCATCTCTGTAAAGTATGTGTATTCAGCAGTATTCACTTTCTCCACTAAACGGCTCGCTGCAGCTCTTCCCCCCCCTCCCCCGTGATTTCCTTGTTTAGCGATACACAGCCAAACACAGCCAAACTCAACCTGAACACACACAAAGTCACAGCCGAAATAAAAACAATAAGTGTGCAGTGCATGACATTAAGGATTTTGGAAGATGGCCCTGTGGGCCATCTAAGCTAATTTACAGATGGCCCTGAGCCCAATAGAGATTGCCCTGAAAAATGCGTGCGGACGAAATGCCACGAAGGGTTTGGGGGGCCTCCCCCAAGAGCATTTTGATTTTTGCAGGTCTTAGATCTATGCTGTCTGGTGCATTCTCTAGACTGAATTATAAGATGAACCAGCACCAGTGCATGACATTAAGGAGTTTGGGAGATGGCCCTGTGAGCCATCTAAGCTAATTTACAGATGGCCCTGAGCCCAATAGAGATTGCCCTGAAAAATGCGCGCGGATGAAATGGCACGAAGGGTTTGGGGGGCCTCCCCCTAGAAAATTTAGATTTTTGCAGGTCTTAGATGCTGTCTGGTGCATTCTCTCTAGACTGAATTATAAGATGAACCACCACAATATTATATTGTAGAATTTAAATTGTATTCTTCATTTCACTTGTTTGTTTGTTCTTATTTGTGTTAGCTCGCTTGCATGCCCTGCATAGCTATAAGAAATACTTAAGTTGTTGGTCAAGACACTTTCCATCTGATGAAGGCAAATGCCTTCCCAGATGTAAAAAAGTAGAAAACATTACATTCAGTTGTAACTGCCAAAACAAACATTATTTACACTATTATGGCCCGTGTTAAAAATGTTTGTAATGTTATCTACTGTAAGTTGGTCGAACGAATGCCTCCTCATCCGGAAGCTGACTGAGCAGACCCGAGCAGCAGTCGAGAGGAGCCGAGCGCATCCGCGAAGCACACAAAATGGCGACGTCAGAGTTCCCGTTAGCCGGCAAATCTAAATCTCTCCGGTCAAAATAATTTCCCTTTAGCGCAATACCGCTTCAGTTGCGCCACTTATGTGAAAGACAAGAAGAGTATGTGACAGACAAGAATAGTCAATTCTAATGTCTAACACTTAATGTGGAGAAAGAGATTTCCTGTATGGGTTGATTGTGCGTTGATCTGTTGGTAATGCCTCTGGGTTCCGGTGGGCATGTAAACAAATGCATAATGCTGCGCTATACTTTGTGGCCTCACCCGGTTGCATAGCGACACTTATTGTTTAGGTGTCTTTTAATAAGCAGGTAGTCATATCATTAGCTAGAACTAGCTGGATCTGATCGATATGGACATAAACGCGAGTGAAGTCTAATCTGAAGGGAGAGAGAGATCAGCTGCTGCTGACGAGTCGACACGCAGCTCTGCATGATCACATGCAGCGGTGAGCGGACAAAACGCACACTTCAGGTTAGAATATCACACGTAGCTATTTTAATTACCTCTCAAACTACCTAAACTAGTTATAGATATGTTTAGTTTTACTATCGGGTCACTCATTACTGGATCCGCGAGCTGCATAATACTGGCATAATAGATTGCCCGATCGGGCAACCAGTAGGTGAGGCTTCATTGCCCGAGCTAAATACTAGATGGCCCCGGGCCATCGGGCAGCCCTTAATGTCGAGCCCTGATGTGGCTTGATATTGAGTAAGAAAAAGGTTTATAGGTTGATAAACACTGTGAGAATGGGTCTGCAGAGAGAATTTCGCGCGATCCCAACTGTCTGTTATCAGCCTGCAGCAGGGAGCGGAAATCAGCAGGGCTGCATGCACTGAGTGTGTGTGTGTGGATTGGTCAATTTGGACCAATCAGCGGGGACTTAACGTAACGGCTCCGCGGACGTAACGTAACCGCTCCACGGATTGGCCCATTTAGTTCCGGGTATGTGCTTTCGTAAGCATGTACCCGGAAGAATCAAATGGATGATGGCGTCAGGATGATGTTTCACCAACGAGGCGTTTTGGGGAGGTATTTTCTGTTTTAGAGTTTTACTCGCTACAGGGTGTACTTTGAGGGTTTTGACTCTGCACACCGTTTACATGCAGAAAAACCTTCATAACGAACAAGGGGACGGGTAATAACCAGAAAAGCTTGACATGTGACCTTTAATAACTTTGATCCGTGTCTCAAACTATATGATATATATAATATGTTGGGTTCTTGAATTTGTGAGAATTTGGCCTGGAAGGTCTTTGAATTAGCTATTTAAGAAGGTGTTAATACCCTGACATACAGAGAGGCCGTTTCTCAATGTCGAGTATACCTACTAGGGGTTTCACCAACTAATCGACTAGTCGACTAGTCGACTACCTTTACCACTAGTCGGCGCTGTAGGCCCTAGTCAACTAGTCGTGAAAACAATGGAGGTAAACGAGGTGCTGCAAAATGCTACAAAACACGTCCGACATTTTTATGTATGGCAGTACTTCAGCGAAGATGTAACCAATTCCACAGTGAAGTGTCAGTTGTGTACAGCTGTACTGAAGTACAATACAAATGGATCTGCTATGCGCAACAATCTGAAGATGAAACACCCGCTGCCGACAGCTAGCACTAGCAGTAATGCTAGCACCAGTGAGCAACGGACCGGCGTCAGCACTGAACAGAGGCAAACGAACAGCAAGAAAACACGGGTCAACAGTGATGCGGATGATGAGCTACGGGATTACTGCCAGCGGACACCGCATATCCCCACAATGGATAATCCACTGGAGTGGTGGGCAGAAAACATGCACCGCTTCCCCCGCTTTCGAGGAGCTACCTGGCTATTCCAGCCACAAGCACCCCGAGTGAGAGGGTTTTTTCCCTGGCAGGCAACACTGTCACCCGAAAGCGGTCAAGCCACCTTCCCTCACATGTCGATGCGTTGGTGTTCAAACCAAAAATATGGAAAGGTGGACGTTATCGTGGAGGACAGCGAATAAAGTGTTGCGCAATGCGCTGTTGCGCACTGGATTTACGTGGCATTTATGTAAACAAGAGTTTTTTGCTGTCGATTTTGGTGAGTCCAGTTACTGTTTGTTATTTACTCAGCCATGTAACACAAATTAAAATGCAGTGTTTAATGTTACTGTATGAGTTCCAATAGAAAATACAGTTGTAAACCTCTCTTTGTGTGTCTTTATTATGACGTAACGACTAGTCGACTGCTATTTTGAAAAACGTGTCGACTAGTAAATATTGGTAGTTGTGAAACCCCTAATACCTACTGCAGAGCCACTATTTCAAGTATACTACGTCATCGAGTGGCGCCGAATGCTGGGCATTTAACATGCATTTAAACAGTCCTTCGGCGCCACTCGATGACGTAGTATACTTGAAATAGTGGCTCTGCAGCAGGTTTACTCGACATAGAGAAACGGCCAGTGTGAGCCCTACAGCCCTCATTTGCTGTTTACACGGTAACGAAAACAGTTGTATCTGCTACTTTTCTCTTTCGTATAGCCCGTTCGTCCACACGAGGCCTAACGGACACGCGGAAGCGGATCCTTAAAACGATAACGGGTCCCAAGGTGGATAGATCTGCGGACGGAACGCTCTGGGGGGCCAACCAGCTTCCTGTGTACGTCCTATACGATCATTTTCCTGATAACGATGAAGCCATAGCCCCACCTCTCCCCACCTCTGCTGCTCACTGCTCAGATGCTAGTGCAACATCTACAGCTCCTCTACCACAACCATCAGCATCAAGTGGACATGGAGAACTACATGAACTACATGTCGCTAAATCCACTGCGGAGAATAAACAGAAGGGCAACTATGCCCGGGGGTCTTCTTTGCTGCTTTTAGTGTATATTCTTACAGGCCCGGCATATGTACTACAGCGTCTCCAGCACTTTCGAGCGGTCTCGTGTGAACGGAAGACTTTTTTGATATCGTATTCGGTTCGTTTTCGTGTAAATGGGGTCTCAGTGTCTCTTCTTCTAGTTCTCAGTCCTGACAATTGGCTTCAGTGTTTCCCCTACCATTGTCTTGGCGGGGTGCTGCGCCCTGCCAACGTAGCCCCGCGCCCCGCCTGAAATTCAAGGTGTTTTTAAAATTTATTTTAATAATAAAAAATATATATTTATAGCACCAAATTGCAACTGAAGTAATCTATCTACGGTCACTTTTCACATTGAACATGTGCTCTTTTATTAAATAAACTAAACGCCTATGTTATTTATCCAAGTATGTGCATGTTTCAGTGTCCACTGCTTTGCGTATTCACATTCTCCCTCCGCTCTGTTTCTGAAGGGCGGGGCTCCACTCCCCCCCCCCCCCCCCCCCACACACACACACACGAATGCTCACAATCAGAGAGAAGAGCGGAGGAAAGGAGGACAACAACAAGGTGCAAAAAAGTCAAACAAATCTGCATTATTGGCCCGAGCCCTGCTGTCTGCCCGTTTGTGTCCCCCCCCCAGTTTGAAATTCGTTTATTATTATTTATTTTTTTTACTTCAAGCCGTTATCGTCACGGGAGAAGGACACACACAGCCTGCCCAGGTGGACGCGCGCGAACCTGACAACGAACGTAGCGTGTGCATTCTAAAAATAGCTCACAGATGGTGAGCAGGTACCGCGGTTTTGAACTACAGTATTACATTTGACAGAAAACAACAATGTAACGCCAGCCGAAGAATAGTCTAATAAGTTGTGTGAAAAAAAAGACAGGAGATGTGAGTTGGTTTATTCAGTAAATTAGCTCAGGATAATTGGATGTTCTGTCTACACCTGTTGATGTGAAGCTAATGCAGGATTTGCCATCTTGATGCTACCGGCATTTAGCGGCAGTGACTCAACAAATTGCCACTTAAAATGTATCGTCAGCAATGTATGACAAGCAGACTGCTTGTTTAATGTTAGACTCACACATTGGCGGATTTTGCAGGGGGACACTGCCCCCCCTAGTGGCGCAAATATGATACAGCATTACTACGTCTAAAACTGTTCCAATACAAATACTTCGTATATCAATATTTTAATAAGGCAGTACACTGGTTAATAATATTGTAGCATGTTCAAGTAACCAAGGGATATAGTAGTTATCAAATAAGTATAAGATGTGCACAGTTATGTAATGCACTGTTGTTGGGGGGGACAGACCCAACATGAGTGTGTGTGTACGGCGGGCATGAGGCGTGCATGACGGGACGAGTTGTGTTCGTATGTGGAAGAGTCATACTCAGTGCGGTGTACGCTGGCTTTATTGCTACTGTATCCGTAGCACCCCACGCAATAGTTGAGACTGTGTACTGACGTCAGTAAAAAAGGTTTGCCCCCCCAAGCGCAAATGTCAAACTCTGCCTATGGACTCACACCAATAGCTCAATATGATCATAACACGATTGCTTTCATATCAGATGAGGTGGAGCTGCCTCCAGCAATAGAGGATGAGGCAGAGAGAAGCAGCAGCAGCAGCACAGGGTTGCAGCAGGTATGTTATATGCTGTAGTCAGCTGATTTAAATGTATCAATGAAAGGAAGAAGTGTTGGCTACATGATAAGAAGGGAATACAGTTTGAATAAAAGTAATAAAGTACAGTGTAACACTGTACTGTATTAGTTTTTAATGTACAAAGACTTTGTTACTGTACGATATCAATAACAATAATCCACAGCTCCTCTCTGCTCCAGAGGATAAAAATAATTCAAAATTCAAAAAACAATTCGGGGCAGCACCCTGCCAAAGCAGTAAACCTAGGGGAAACAATGGGCTTATTTAATGCATAACACATTACATGTATGATGCGGGTTGGATTCGGTTGGATTTTAACATTTTGGGCACTTTGGATTGGCTTTCTTTATTGGTCGGTTGGGTGCTGGTGTTAAAACCGCTTGATATGCTCTGAGTGTGATCATATCAGATTTGGCATATCTAGTCAACAGCCTAACTTTTTTGTTTGAAATTTAGCTACTTGCTCATCCCCTCGACAGCTTCAACATTTTTGGAAATCATGAATGGATCATTCATGATCCGTGCATGCTGTTCACCTATGAGACTGTTGTTATCATTTCAGTATTACATAATTAGGTAGAAAATGATTTAACATGTTGCTAAAAAGTTGTTTGATGTCTATTTATAATTCATGTCGGCATCCAGGTAGAGTGTGGTTGATTTTGTGAATCAGAGATATCCTCACCACGACCCATTGGTTAGTTTAAGAGTAGATACAATTAATAGGGCTGCTCGATTATGGCAAAAATCATAATCTCGATTATTTGGGTCAATAATTGATATCACGATTATTAAAAACCATTATCCATTTACTTTGAAAACATCAATTTATTGAAAAAGAAAATGTGAACAGTATGTTTTTAACGGTTGATTACCCTGAACTTTAAGTATAATTCAACTGAAAAACCCCAAAAATGTAAATAAAGAATCGTTTTATTTTGATTATGTTGTTTTCATAATAGTTACAAGCCAAAATCGTAATTGCGATTGAAATACGATTAATTGAGCAGCCCTAACAACTGATATACATAATTTCCTTTGGATGACTACACGCTACTTATTTATCTTCGACATAGATCTTCATTGTTGTTCAAAAACACATCAGTGAGCCGCACTTCTGCACTCGTTCATAACCAATGAAGTTTATGAAATATTTTATTTGTATTTTCCATATGAGTCATGTTGGCTAAAGACTCCTTGCCTAGCTGCTGTAATGATGTACTAAGCCTATAAAAAAGGAACACTTTATATTTTCAAGCTACCTTTAAAGATTTACACCTGGAGTAGGAAAGAATGTGCTCGGGGCTACGGACAGTGTTGAGAGACTGACTAATATGTTGTTGGTCTTTTCATGGGTTTGTTTCCTGATAAGAAAACTGTCACACAACATTTAAGACGTTTTGATCATGCCGTCTTACATGTCTTTTGCTCTTTGCATGGCTAACGTTAGCTTGTTTGTTTCCCTGCAGGCATTGTATGAACTAGTGAAATGTGACTTTGACACAGAGGAAGCTTTAAGAAGACTACGGTTTAATGTCAAAGCAGCCAGAGGTAAGTAGTACACTATCACGCCTCAATGTCATTCACATATTGAGCTTCACTCTTCTCATGCAATATGGTTCCTTGGTTGGTAGACCACTACAGTATACAACCTCTGAACCAACACAACCACAAAGAGACACAACAGAACTGCAGAGACCCATAATGTCTGCAGAAAGAGGCAGAAATGTCCCACAAAGAGATCTAAAATGACTTGACCTGTGTGCTGTTCCTGGATCAAATGGAACTTTCAGCCGCTAAAGAACTTTGTGTTTAAACTGTTAACATGTATCAACATATCTGCAAGTCACTGTTTTAGTGAAGATGAAAACTAACCATCCTCATTTTGCAGAGAAACTGAGGATTAACTCTGTTTTTTTCTGTAACAGAAGAGCTATCTGTCTGGACTGAAGAGGAATGTAGAAACTTTGAACAAGGATTAAAAGCTTACGGCAAAGACTTTCATTTAGTACAGGCCAACAAGGTAAGAAGTGTTTAAAAAGCACCTTAATGAACCATTTCTGTTTCCAATCTATCATATATTTGTTGATGTGTTTGCTGTGTCTGTGTCATGCTCAGGGTTGGAATCAACCTTGCTGCATTTTGAGACAAATCAAATGTGTATTTGTGTCCGTACATCATTTGTCATCGTCCAAAGCAATCATTTGATTTGTCTCTTCTCTGAAATTGTACTGACATATCTCTTCAGACGATGGTAATAATTATTATTTCATGTCTGCTGAATTAAATCTTTCAGGTGAGAACTAGGTCTGTAGGAGAATGTGTGGCCTTTTATTACATGTGGAAGAAGTCTGAGCGTTATGATTTCTTTGCACAGCAAACCAGACTTGGGAAAAGGAAATACAACCTTCACCCCGGTGTCACGTAAGTTTAAAACGTGTATATATATATATATATATACATATACAGCTGTTGGTCAATTCTGAATGTGATCGTGGTTTCCTGTTTCAGGTTGACGTGTCTGGTCATGTTGGTTGTTGTCTAATATTGCAGTATTATAAAAAAAAAAGTGAAATGTTTGTTAAGATAAGATGTACCTTTATTTATCCACGTCGGGAAATTCAGGAGTTACAATAGATTTGTATACACAAATAGAAAAAGTTCTACTTTTAAGAACAACAACTAAGATCTATTTACATGTGAGTGTGCAGTGCAGATTTGATGTATGTACAGTATGGGCTACTTTAAATGGGTTACATGGTCAGCTCTTGATCGTGCAGCAAAAATAAGTCAGTTGGTGGTTGGTCCTTTATGCAGACACAATTTAGACATAAAAAGGGATACGAAAGAGACACAAAAGGACAATGAAAATGGGGACAAAAAAGGCATCCCCCCCCCCTGTATTCTGGGTGTGAGTTGCAGAGTGTAGGAGATATCAGCCGTAAAGATGACTGCCTTCTCTCCCGTATGATCTTCAAATGTTTTCAATTTTTTTTTTTGACTTGTATTAAACATAGAATAGTGAGGACTGGGACAAAAAGCACAAATACTTTTTGAAGATCCTTGGCGTTTATAAAAAGCTTGTATTAGCCAAAATGTAGAGCCCATATGCAATGTCCTCTCCTCGCTCACCATTTCAACACTGTATCTTAAACAAAGGCCCTCTCTGACCCACATAACTTCTTTAAAAATAAACAAATCCTCACCCGGTTACTCGAGGTAATCCACAGACTTTGTTCTGATCCTACTCATAGATGAGATGCAGATATTAATACTAATGCCGGCCTCAGCTGAGCTACAGCATCGAAATGCAGGTGGACACTAGGGGGCGCACTCCGTATGTTTTACCCAATTCCAGTTAAAGATGAATAACCTGCAATCACTGACAGACTAGCAGCCTGCCTGTGTTTGAAATCACATCTGGAGTTGACGTTGTGTGTGCCGCTGTGTGTCCTCAGAGACTACATGGACAGATTACTGGACGAGACGGAGAGCGCCACGTCCAGCAGAGCGGCGTCACCCCCCCCCACCACCTCCAGCAGCAGCGCCAGCCACTCGGAGAGGGAGGACAGCAGCAGCCAGAATGGTGAGCTGACCAACACACCGTGCTGATAGAAGAGCACACACAACATTTTTTATGCATGATATACTTTCATTATTATTATTATTATTATTATTATTATTCCATTTCATTTCATGTTTATTTTCCCCTGCTCCTAATGTACTCTCTCTTCTCACTATCCTCCCCTCAGGCTTTAACTCATTGTTGCTTTGCTTTTTAGAAATGAATGTGCTTTTTCTTTTATTAATGAATGGGGATCTTTTGGTAGATGATTCCCTTACCATTAACTGTGATGAAATACAAATGTTTGCCTTGTCTTTTAAGCATATTTAGATCATTATCGGGATAATACTGTGATCACACATTTTTCAGGTTTAAAAAATACTGTTGGGTTTTTGACAGTGGAAACAATTTGAATTGTATTTGTTGTTCTTCAATCATTGACAAATCAAACAATTGAATCATCTCAAGTCACTCACCTTTCATTTGTCTTTGTCAGGTATCGGCAGCCACAATCCTGTCCACCCTGTAGACGGCGCTCCGCTCCTCCCGGTGAATCAAGTCAAACCGGAGCCCGTTCAGTCCAACGGCCCCTCACACCCGGCAGCGGAGGCTCCCCCTCCCCCTCCTCCCCCCATTTCAGACAGCAACTCCAACGGCTGCAGCCAACCCAGCGCGCCCAGCCACGACCAAAACGGCTCCCTGGAGCCCCCGCTGGACCACCGAGACCCGGCAGCAGCAGCAGCGCAGGAACGGCCGGCCAAGAGGTGCAGAACGGAGGCGGAGGTGCTGGGCCAGAGTGAGGTGGAGCCTTCCAGAACACAGGAGAACTGAAGGAGCGCTGTGACGTAGACTTACAGACGCTGAAATGTGAGGTGGAGGCCGGCTTAGAGAAAAGACTCACAACACAGCCAACCAAACTGCAGTTGGTCCTCCGCCCCACCACCCTCCATGTACTGACCGCCTGCAGAGCTCATCCCAAAGCACCACAAATCCACCATGTCCTAGAAAATACCATCTCCCACCCATCGTCACTTTTTTGGAGACAAAGATTTGCCAAGAATTTCCTTTTTTTCCCTATTTGTACTCAACGAAAAATAAATCACCTGTGATATTTTTTTACACAAGAGATATTTCTATTTTTTAACAAAAGAAAACTATGATAGGTAAACGCTGTTTGAGCTATTTGATGAGGCGGAGCACACCTTTTTAAACAGTTCTGTTCTTAAGTTGTCCAAAAAGAGGCAAAGTAGGAAAAAGGAGAGGAGTAAGTAAGGCCGAGAGCGGTCTCTTTAGTTGCACTTTGATTGTATGTTCCTCGTCTTCATCAACAAAGAGCGGCGTTGAAACCCAGCAGAATTACATTTTCACTCCTCTTCTGAAGCCTCTGTCGCGGTTTGACTGATAAATAAGCCGATGGGGGGGTTTGTTTGTGTAAAGCAGCTGACATCAGTGATGTCCAGTATTATAAGTCATCCTGTTAGAAGATCGCTGTATTTTTGGATTTTCATAGTCAGTGCTTCGCTTTGTTTTTACTAGACAGAATGTCAGTGATTTTTTATGTAAAGTTTGTATAGATTTCTTACCTTGAGCAGTTCTTAAATTTTTTATAACCGTCTGTTCATCTCCTTTGTTCTGGTCTCCCATGAAGAGAAGTCTTTCGCTCTGAGATGGATGTAATAAAAAACAGGAGCCATTCCTCTTTCCCTCTCTGTTTGGCAGCACTTCCCATTCCTGTGTGATTTGAATTTGTGTTTGTGTGCATAAAAAAGCCCCACATTGAGGTTGATTACGCTACTTACTCAAGTGCTTATTTTACGACAATATTTCCTCAGTAAGAGGCTTCAGAGCAGAGAAACACCGGTTGGCCTGAGCTTGTTTTGGTACAGTAGCTGTTCAGTTTGATGCTTCTGTTTGACTTTTTCTCCAGCTTACATTCACAAATTAAGATACGTTTGTCTCCAACAATGTTGATCCATGTAGTCTTTTCTTTCCCTTTGTTGACAATGATGGGTTTTTTTCTCTGTAAATTACGACATTATTAAAAATGAAGTGTATTCATATGAAGAGTGGCTATGAATGGAATAACCGACTATATTTAATAAATGTATTAATGAGTCCGAGTTGTACTGTGAGTTTTCAAACAAAACAAATGCAACAAATGCAAATCCTTTTCTAACATCACAGTTGAATTGTACCATCAAAGTATCAAAACAAGAGGAAGATTTGTTTTGCAGTTCAAGAATACAACACAAGGAAAAAAGAATGTGAAGAATATTTATTTGTGTAATTCAATTGAACTTTTATAAAATAAAAAATGAAAGCACTGTCATCAAATCTACTGAAAGTTCCACTTTATTCCTGAAATAAAAACTAATAGCTACACATACAGTTGGGCAAAAAAGTATTTAGTCAGCCACCAATTGTGCAAGTTCTCCCACTTAAAAAGATGAGAGAGGCCTGTCATTTTCATCCGAGGTATACCTCAACTATGAGAGACAAAATGAGAAAAAGAAATCCAGAAAATCACATTGTCTGATTTTTAAAGACTTTATTTGCAAATGATGGTGGAAAATAAGTATTTGGCCAATAACAAAAGTTCATCTCAATACTTTGTTATATACCCTTTGTTGGCAATGACAGAGGTCAAACGTTTTCTGTAAGTCTTCACAAGGTTTTCACACACTGTTGCTGGTATTTTGGCCCATTCCTCCATGCAGATCTCCTCTAGAGCAGTGATGTTTTGGGGCTGTCGCTGGGCAACACTGACTTTCAACTCCCTCCAAAGATTTTCTATGGGGTTGAGATCTGGAGACTGGCTAGGCCACTCCAGGACCTTGAAATGCATCTTACGAATCCACTTCTTCGTTGCCCGGGCGGTGTGTTTGGGATCATTGTCATGCTGAAAGACCCAGCCACGTTTCATCTTCAATGCCCTTGCTGATGGAAGGAGGTTGTCACTCAAAATCTCATGATACATGGCCCCATTCATTCTTTCCTTTACACGGATCAGTCGTCCTGGTCCCTTTGCAGAAAAACAGCCCCAAAGCATGATGTTTCCACCCCCATGTTTCACAGTAGGTATGGTGTTCTTTGGATGCAACTCAGCATTCTTTCTCCTCCAAACACGTCTTGTTGAGTTTTTACCAAAAAGTTCTATTTTGGTTTCATCTGACCATATAACATTCTCCCAATCCTCTTCTGGATCATCTAAATGCTCTCTAGTAAACTTCAGACGGGCCTGGACATGTACTGGCTTAAGCAGGGGGACACGTCTGGCACTGCAGGATTTGAGTCCCTGGCGGCGTAGTGTATTACTGATGGTAGCCTTTGTTACTTTGGTCCCAGCTCTGTGTAGGTCATTGACTAGGTCCCCCCGTGTGGTTCTGGGATTTTTGCTTACCGTTCTTGTGGTCATTTTGACCCCACGGGGTGAGATCTTGCGTGGAGCCCCAGATCGAGGGAGATTATCAGTGGTCTTGTATGTCTTCCATTTTCTAATAATTGCTCCCACAGTTGATTTCTTCACACCAAGCTGCTTACCTATTGCAGATTCAGCCTTCACAGCCTGGTGCAGGTCTACAATTTTGTTTCTGGTGTCCTTTGACAGCTCTTTGGTCTTGGCCATAGTGGAGTTTGGAGTGTGACTGTTTGAGGTTGTGGACAGGTGTCTTTTATACTGACAACGAGTTCAAACAGGTGCCATTAATACAGTTAACGAGTGGAGGACAGAG
The DNA here is from genome assembly GCF_949606895.1 of Notothenia rossii. Taxonomy (NCBI): domain Eukaryota; kingdom Metazoa; phylum Chordata; class Actinopteri; order Perciformes; family Nototheniidae; genus Notothenia; species Notothenia rossii. Next base: position 51,922,322 of record NC_136907.1, on the reverse strand, counting down.
GAGGCTCTTAAAGAAGAAGTTACAGGTCTGTGAGAGCCAGAAGTCTTGTTTGTTTGGAGGTGACCAAATACTTATTTTCCACCATAATTTGCAAATAAATTCTTTAAAAATCAGACAATGTGATTTTCTGGATTTTGTCTCTCATAGTTGAGGTATACCTAGGATGAAAATTACAGGCCTCACTCATCTTTTTAAGTGGGAGAACTTGCACAATTGGTGGCTGACTAAATACTTTTTTGCCCCACTGTATGAATCCAATGAACCCCCGCCCGAGGTAAGCCATAATCATTCTTGTGGGAGTACGTTACACAACGTAACTTAACAATACGTAGCATAACATAATATGACGTAAAGTCTCTCCACAGCATATTCCTTCCCCCATACACCCAGACCCCCTGGCAGAGGAGGTGGCACTGGTCTCCTGCTCTCTCCCAAATGGAGCTTTTCCCTCTTCAAGCTACCTAACTTCACTCCTTCCACCTTTGAATTCCATGCCGTCACAGTAACCCATCCTATACAATTAACCCTTGTTGTTCTCTACCGTCCAACAGGCGCCTTGGGGGACTACTTGGAGGAATTAGATAATCTCCTCTCACACATCCCTGAAACTGGCCCTCCCGCTGTACTTCTTGGAGACTTCAAACTCCAGACAGGGAAGATATCTGAACTAACATCTCTTTTAACCGCCTTTGCTTTCTCACTGTCTCCATCCCCACCAACTCATAACGCTGGCAATGTCCTTGATCTCATATTTCTCAAGGAACTGCACTACTCCTAACCTCACTGTAAACCCACTTCACACATCCGATCACTTCTTCATTTCATTCTCTCTACCTCTTTCCAAACATAACGAACTAATCTCTTCTAATTCTGCACCTGTCCGCCGCAACCTTCGATCCCTCTCCCCCTCTACTCTGACCTCATCGGTGCTCTCAGCCCTCCCTTCCTCTGACTTGTTCCAACTTCTGCCTCCAAACTCTGCAGCAGAAACTCTCCTCTCTACTCTCTCATCCTCTCTGGACTCTCTCTGTCCTCTCACATCTCGGCCGGCTCGTCAGTCCCCTCCTGCTCCCTGGCTAAATGACGCACTGCGTGCTAAAAGAACCATCCTTCGGGCAGCAGAGCGGAAATCCAAACACCATGACGACCTCCTAACCTATCAGGCTCTCCTCTCCTCTTTCTCTGCTTCCATCTCTCAGGCAAAAAGCACTTTCTTTCAAGATAAGATCCATTTCTTCCTATTCCAATCCCAAAAAAACATTTTCTATCTTCTCCACCCTCCTCAACCCCCCCCAGAGCCCCTCCCCCCTCCTCCCTTCTGTCAAGCGACTTTGTTAACTACTTTGAAAAAAAGCTTGATGATATTTGCTCTTCTTTTTCTGACTCACCTTTACTCACCGCTGGGTCACCAGACCCACCGTTCACCCACACACTAACCTCCTTCTCCCCTCTCTCTCCAAGTGAGGTTTTTATCCTCATTACCTCTGCCCGTCCTACCACCTGTCCTCTGGACCCTGTCCCTTCAAACCTACTTCAGACTATCGCTCCTGATATTCTACCGTTTATCACCCATTTCATCAACACTTCTCTAACTTCTGGTCACTTACCAAACATTCTTAAGGAGGCAAGAGTAAACCCTCTCCTAAAGAAACCCACTCAACCCGATGTTATAAACTACAGGCCTGTCTCTCTCCTCCCGTTCCTGTCTAAAACACTTGAACGTGCTGTCTTTAAACAACTCTCCTGTTATCTCCATCAGAACAACTTTCTGGATCCGCACCAGTCTGGTTTCAAAGCAGGTCACTCCACAGAAACTGCCCTCCTTGCTGTCTCTGAGGAACTGCACACTGCTAAAGCAGCCTCCCTCTCCTCTGTCATCATCCTTTTGGACCTGTCTGCTGCATTCAATACGGTGAATCATCAGATCCTCCTTCGTACTCTCCAAGAACTTGGAGTTTCAGGCTCTGCAATTTCCCTCCTCACCTCATACCTCAAAGACCGCACCTACAGGGTAACTTGGAGAGGGTCAGAGTCCGACCCTTGTCAATTAACTAAAGGGGTCCCTCAGGGCTCTGTCCTTGGCCCTCTCCTCTTCTCTCTGTCCACAAACTCGCTCGGATCTGTCATTAGCCCGCATGGTTTTTCATACCACTGCTACACTGACGACACCCAACTAATTTGGTATTTCCCCGCTCAGAGACCCAGGTCGTCGCACGCATCTCTGCTTGTCTAGCAGACATCTCTCAGTGGATGTCTGCTCACCACCTCAAGCTCAACCTTGACAAGACTGAACTGCTTTTTCTTCCGGGAAAAGATTGTCTCACTCTTGACCTAACAATCAACATCGGCCCCTCTGTTGTTTCCCCGACTCAGACTGCAAGGAATCTGGGTGTGATCCTAGATAACAAACTGTCCTTCACTGCAAACATCGCTGCTGCAACCCGCTGCTGCAGATACACGCTTTACAACATCAGGAGGATACATCCCCTCCTGACCCAGAAAGCGACGCAGCTTCTGGTCCAGGCTCTCGTCATCTCACGCCTAGACTACTGCAACTCCCTCCTGGCTGGTCTACCTGCATGTGCCATCCGACCTCTGCAGCTCATCCAGAATGCAGCGGCTCGTCTGGTCTTCAACCTTCCTAAATGTTCCCACACCATGCCGCTCCTCTGCTCCCTTCACTGGCTTCCAGTAACTGCTAGACTCCACTTCAAGACAATGGTACTTGCGTACCATGCTGTGAATGGATCTGGCCCTTCCTACATCCAGGAGATGGTTAAACTGTACACCCCAGCACGTGCACTCCACTCTGCATCAGCCAAACAGCCCGCTGCAACTGCACTGCGAGGGGGACCCAAGTTCCCATCAGCAAAAACACGTGGGTTTGCTATCCTGGCTCCAAAATGGTGGAATGAGAATCAGGACAGCAGAAAGCTTACACATCTTCCGGCGCAGACTGAAAACTAATCTCTTTCGACTCCACTTCGAGCAATACATTTAATAACAAAGCACTTATATACTAACTAAGCACTTACATACTAACTAAGCACTTATATACTAACAAAGGACTGGCTTATCTAAAACCAGTTTGAGTAGCACTTGAAATGTTTTAGCTCTATGAAACCTGATGTACTTATATGATTCTGTTTTCTTCAAGTTTGTATCTTCTTGGTCGAATGCACTTATTGTAAGTCGCTTTGGATAAAATCGCCAGCTAAATGCAATGTAATGTATAACGTAAATAACATAGAACAGAATTATGTAATATGGTAACAAAAAAAGCCATTGCGCGTTAAGTTACGCTACATTACGTTATGTAGCGTTATATTACGTATTAAGTGATGGCTGATTACAAAGCTGCCTGGGAGAGACAGAGGAAGTGGGCGGAGCCTGACAGCTGGGCAACAGGTGCCAAGTAATCAAGAAAGGATGAAGGGAGCACTTCCAGGTCCCCTGCAGAATATGTCATACAGAACAGCAGAGCAGCTTAGACAGAACATGTGTCATGAGGTCATAGGAAAGTCAGAGTATGTAGTAGGTCATAAAAACTCATCATAATCATAATATAGTAGTCAAAAAGTAATTGAAAAGAATGTCAAAAATGTAATCGTAAAGTATTTCTAAAAATATATTTTTTAAAGTCATAGTCAAAAATATGGAAATAAAATCTTAGTATAGTATTTCAAAATATATTGAAAAGTAGTTATATATCAAAAATTGTCATTAAAGCGTTAAGAAGCTGTCTGTATGTTTTCATTCACAGTGTTTTGTCCCAGCAACAAAAGGAGGATTGGAAAATAACACCATCGAGCACCCCCTCATTTCAAACTAGGAATGTAATCTGATGTTCAGAAAGGCCAAATCAAAGCCAGTATAAAGAAAAGAAAATGACAAGGGTGGCCAATAACTCAAAAGTGAGTATTGAAATGGAATAGCATTTAAAAAAACTCAAATATATTCTTTAGTTTTATTTGTCAAATATAAAAATGCTCATAAATCACAAAATATAATTATAAAAACAATTGAAGGCAATGGGTCTTACTTAAAAAATAAAGTACAATTAGATAACATTATTTAAAATATTTGTGCAGCAAAAATGTATGCTAACAGAATACTTTATAAAAAAAACCAGGATGGTTACAAAACAGAAAATATATATTCTGTTTTCTGGACGTGATTCTTCTGGTCGGGTCGAGACGCGGGGGATTACGCCTTTTCTGTAAAGTTTGATGCAACAACACATTTGATTAAGCTGCATCTTTTTCACAGTTGTTTATTTACATATTTAAAACCTCTTACTTGTTTGCTCCTGTGTGAAAGTCATGTAGGAGTACACCAGACTGCCTGCGATGCTGGGGAAACAAAGAGAAACACACGTCAGACAGAAACAGCAGCCAGCGCCATGACAGCACTGTTTCAGTCCTGGGTGTCGTACCTGATGTTCAAACCTAGGAAGTTAGTCCAGCTGAATATGTAGTCTCCTCCGAACACCATCCCAAGGTACGTCACAAGGATATTCTGCAGGAGTCAGAGAGAGAGTCGTTACACACATCTGTATTTCTGGGTATGGAGGGAGGGTGGGGGGCAGGTGAAAGACCTACCTTAATACAGCCCACGATGGAGGTGGTGAGTGCTGAGTTGTACTGCGTGCACAGCATGATGGAGTACATTAAAATGAAGCTGTGAGACACATAGAGGAGTTAGACAAGAGCTGCATTGTGGGATATACTCTATTAAAGGCTACAACAATTATGTTAGAAACTTATTGAGTGATATATTGACATGACGAAAAGTAAGGAATATTGACCAGGATTCTTTTTAATAACCGGTGGGTAAAAGGCCCAAACTTGGGTATGGTTATTGTAATGCCCCTCCTACAGCACTGGGGAAACATAGTATTCAGTGGTGTGAAATACAAATGTCATCAGAATACTAATAGTCTAATATCTGATGAAAAAAAGTCATTAAAAAGTAATTGTATGTTATTATATAAATCGTGTCTTGGTATAGTATGTCGTAAAACAGTTATATTAAGTTTGTCATAAAAAAAGTTGTTACAAGCCATAGTATAGTAAGCCAAAACATAATAGGACACAAAAAAGTAAAGATAATTCATTTCTTTTTATCAATACAAAGCTGTTATTTCCTGATATTTTTCGGAATACCATAATATTACTTTTTTTCTAATATTTTCAATAAAGTATACCATGTTGTTTTTCTAATATTTTTTAAACATAGGACTTGTGTTTCTCTTTAAATGATATAAGGCAACATATAGTACTGATTCACCGAACTCTAGCTTGCTCTGAATTACTTTAAGCAAAGTACCTTTCAAGTAATGCACATTTTTCTGAAAACTAAGTTGTCTTTTTTCTTATTTTCAATATATTATAGCGTGGTGCAGGGAGGACGTATTTACCCAGAAGTAAGCTGCTGGTTATCTCGACAAAAATGCAATGGGATTTCTCCATAGGATTTTGGAAAATAGCTCGAAATAAGGTCTGTGGAAAACGAACCTGTTTGATACGTACACTCTTCAAAAAACACCAGTGGGCTCACTGCTGATGTATTTAATGTCGTAGAACAAAACGTGATCCCTCTCTTAAATTTGTGTCAACCACAGACCTTATTTCCAGCAATTTTCAAAGATCCTATAAAGAAATCCCATTGACTGAGACGAGGGAACCCGTAGTGGTAAAATGCTAACTCACTTCCGGGTTTTAGAACTTGTCACTGCACCACTCTATACTATATATAGTTTTAATGAATATTCTTGAAATGGAATACTATTACTTTTCAGTTTTTTGAAAGTCATTAAAAATGCAATCTATAGTACTTCATAGCATAGAGTGTAATACAAAAAGGCATAAAAGGTCATAGTAAATATGTCGTAAAAGGTCAATCCAAAGGACGTCATAAAAAAGTAAGAGTAAAGTATTTAAAAACAAGTTAAACAGTTACAAAAACTCATACTATTGGATGTCACAAACAGTTATAAAAAGTCAAAGTCAAGAGTCAATTTTATTATTGTTTTGTTTTTGTGGATTTATTTTTATTTATATATTTTTAATTAAAGAAATTCTAATATTTTTTCCCCATTCAAATTCCACTGGCAGAGTATGTTCTTATCAATTGATTTGCCCTTTGAAAGGCGGTACTTTAATTATTATGCTACTATACCATATTATCCGTAGAATAAAATGGTCTTAAAATAAAAACAACATTGTTATGTCAATTATTCGTTTTCGACAATATATCGTCCGACAAAAGTAGTTATTTGACAAGCCTAATGAATAAACAAATGTTTACCCCATGACACAGGAGAGCACAAACTGCATCACAAACAGCTGATCAGACCATCCATCAAACTCCAAGCCCTGCACACAAACACACAGAGAAGACATCCGCTTTAGTTGTCCCAAACTAAACTAAACATTTATAAACATGAATTTATTTGCGATACAAAAAGCAATCCTTACCACTTGCAGGTCCCCTGAGAAGTAAGCGTATGCCGCAGTGGGGAATATCATGATTAAAGCGTTGTAGTACAGAAGCCCATATTTGCCGAGCTCCTATGGGAACAGCAGAACAATCCTTCACAAACAATGCAGCAAACAAACATTGCACACCGTCAGGGGGCGTACAACTAGGAGCTCCTCACCTTGGCATCAAGTTTCTGCTTCGTATACACCCCACCGGCCGCTGTCAGAGCATTGTTCAGCATTATGCACATGTATCCTTCAAGGTCGAAAGCTAAATCGGCGCTACAAAAACATGTGAGAATAAGACACTGTGAATCGGATAATACCAGTGTTTTTTGTACTGGTATGTATGGTGGCCGACTCGTGAAAATGCGTTACAACGGCCTGAAAACACACATTAGGAGGAACACGCTGCACATTCAAAAACAATGTAAATATAAAAACATGCCAAACACATGCAAATGAAGAAAAATGTTCACCAAATTGCAAAACATGCGCAGCATTTACTAAAAACGTTGCATAAACAAAACGCTGCAAGTAAAAAAACTCAGCATGAAGCTGAAAACACAACGCATCGTTTCTGAAAGTGTAGCGCGTTCTATTTCGTATATGGCTTCGCCCTCTAAGGCTATCGCTATTGGGTAATCCCCCTGCGCCCCCGCGCAGCACTGAAACACTTGTAGTCCACGCCCACCCGCAAGGTGGGCCCCACCCTCGGGCCTCCTTCCGGTATAAATAGGAAGGTGGCCCGGCAATCTGCTCCCTCTTTTCTTCAGCAACCGTCAGATTACTGAAGCACAGGAAAGGAATTAGAGTCATGAGCAACAATTGTGTCCGTGATTGTCCCTCATGTAAAACGGGGTACATCATGAGCTATGATCTACACGCGATATGCGAATCCTGTCTGGGGCCAGAGCACGCGTACGCGGCTCTCAACCAGCAGGTCGCGTGTTCGCATTGTGTCCGTCTCCCATCAGCCGACAGGCAGCGAAGAGCGGACGCTCTAGCTGCCGCGGCTGAGGAGGACGACTGGCCAGTCCAGGAGCACAGGGACGACAGCCTGTTTCTGGAGCCGAGTGGTGGGCAGGAGTCGGACGACTCCTACCCCGTTTCCCTCCATGGCTCGCCATGCGGCTCTCCCCTCCCCCCTCTCCCCCGGACGGGGGAGACGGGGTCGGAGCGAGGTACGGGTATGGCGGCCGAGCACGCGGTCCCCTTCTCCGTTGCCACGGCACTGCCGGCGTTGGGGGGCATCATGCTGGAGCTGCCGGAGATCATCGGCAAGGCGGCAGCTTGCAAGGGTCTCCTCGTTCCCCTAGGACGGGAAAAGGTAGCTCTGGATGACATGGCCGGAGTTTTTTCCCGCGTTCAGACGGGCAGGAGTGACCCGATCTGGCCGCGCTTCCCAGCCATTAGGAGGTACCAGGAGGGGGCTGCGGCGAACCCGAGGACCCTGAGGGCTCCGGTGGCCACCTTTGTTCCCTTCACTAAGGTGGAGGGATTCACTGACGAGGGTTTCGCAACCACCCCCGCTCTGGAGCAGAACTTGACAGCGTTCTTTGGGGTTAAGCAGGCCAACTTGGTCGCCGGACGGCGCCCTGTGTTGGCCTCCCCCAAGGATCAGTATGTCGCCCGCCAGGCTGACCGGGCGCACCAGTGTGCGGTTCAGGCGTCTGCGGCGGCGAACAACATCGCGTTGCTGGCAAACTCGGTGGTTACGCTGGTGGAGCGGTCCACCACCGTGGCTCCAGAGGAGGCGGAGAAGATCGGCAAGGCGGCCAGCACGGCGCTCACGCTGTGCGCGTCCGTGGCTGTCTCCCAGGCGAGGATCGAAGCGTGGATGACGCAGATCCAGCGCCACCTCTGGCTGCAACAGGCGGCTGTTACAGAGCCGGCCAGGAAGGTCTTGCTGGACGCTCCGATCAGCTCGGAAGGGCTGTTCGGACCCCAGTTTTTGGCCATGGTAGAGGCCATGAAAGCGGCAGCGGAGCAGGCGGATGATATCCGCCAGCACGTTGGCTGGCTCCAGCCTGCAGCAGCAGCGGCCAACCCGGCCACAGCGGCAGGCAGACAGACAGCCGAGAGGGCAGACTCGCCCGTCGGCGGCGGCAGGGGCACCGTCCCGAGCCTCCGCCCCACAACCAGAAAAGAAAAAAGAAAAGTACTCCCGTTCGTCGTCAGCTCCACGAGAGCCGCCGAGGAAGCAGAGCCGGCCCTGACGGTTTGGGGGGGAGTGTGAAGGAAATAAAAGAAGCTTAATTTCCAACCTTTTGTCGTCAGTTTCAAATGGGTTTCACATATCCCCCACTCTGGGTGAACCAGCTGCCTATGACCTATCGGTTAATAGCCAGCAGGGTTCGTTACAAAAGCCTGCACATTTTAATCTATCGGTTAATAAGTTACAGAGCGCAGTAACTACGCCAGCTGCCTCCAATCTGTTGATTAGTAGGCAGCGGGGTTCGCTGCGGGGGCCTGATGGTTATAACTTTTCGGTTATTAAACCACAGACCTCGCGGCATTCCTCTGTCCGAGATCTGCCACATACACAAGGTCACAATAAGCCCATGAGCGCCGTGGTAACGCCTCATGTGGATATTACTGCACACACCTCTACTCATCCTCTGAGCGTGTACGCGCCTCACGATGAGAGTCGGAGTGAAACGCAGCGTGTGGAGGCCCCCTCACAGCCCTTTCGCTCTAGGCCCACCTTGGGTTGCCTCACGGGCAGCGGCGGCGAGGGCTCTGGCGTGGCTCGTCGTCATGACAACCACAACACATCTCGAGCATGTGCGCCTGCTCTCAGAGTGTTTCTCGGAGTGGCAGCGCGTGTGTCTGATGGACAGATGGATGAGCAGGCTGATCAGCAGAGGGTACACCCTGCAGTTCGCCTCCCCCCCCCCACAGTTCAACGGGATAAAGGAGACACGCCTGTCATCCCGGGAACAGTGTCGGGCGCTCCAAGCAGAGCTACGGGAACTCCTGTTGAAAGAGGCTATTTCCAGGGTTCCCCGAGGGGAAGAAAATCAGGGATATTACTCCCGCTACTTCCTTATCCCAAAAAAGACGGGGGGAATGAGACCCATCCTCGACCTGTCAGCGTTCAACGAGGCAATAATGAAAAGGCCGTTTCACATGCTGACGGTCAAAAGGGTGCTAGAGTGTGTTCACCAGGGAGACTGGTTCACCTCTATAGACCTAAAGGATGCATACTTCCACGTACCCATCATCCCACAACAAAGGAAATTCCTGCGGTTTTCATTCCAGGGAATATCGTACCAGTACAACCGTCTGCCGTTCGGTTATTCCCTGGCTCCTCGCACCTTTTCGAAGTGTGTAGAGACGGCATTGCAGCCGCTACACAGAGGAGGGATGAGAGTACTATTTTACCTGGACGACCTGCTGCTGATGGCTCGCTCCAGGGAGGAAGTGGCTTTACAGACGGTACAGCTCATATCGCATCTGTCAAAGCTGGGTTTCATGATAAACTGGAAAAAGAGCTGTCCTCTTCCCTCCCAGAGTATTGTTTACCTGGGTGTGGAATTGAACTCAGCCCGCATGAGAGCGCGACTCTCACGGCAGACAGTGGAGACGCTGACAGCTCTCCTTCGACGCGTCACACCCGGCAGCGTGGTGACAGCCCTCTCCGTGATGCGGCTGCTCGGAATGATGGCAGCCGACCACGGGGTGATTCCCCTGGGTCTCCTTCACATGAGAAGACTCCAGAGGTGGTTTATTCGCCTACGCATCGACCCCGTGCGACAGAGGAGGCGCATGGTGGTCATCCCTCTGTCCGTGGGTTCAGACTTAACCTATTGGAAAAGTCCCCACGTCCTGTCAGAGGGTGTGGCCCTGGGCAGAGTTACGTCACACATCTCGGTGTTCACAGACGCATCTCTCTCAGGGTGGGGAGGAACGTGCATGTCGCAGGCAGTGGGGGGACAGTGGCCGGCTCACATATCCTTCCACATAAACGTGCTGGAATTGATCTCCGTACGGAGAGTAATTCAGCATTTTGCCTCGCTGCTGCAGAATCAACATGTATTGATTCGCACAGACAACAGAGCCGCGGCAGCCTACATCAATCGCCAGGGCGGGGTACGCTCAGCGTAGCTTCTGAACACAGCCAGACGGCTGTTGATCTGGGCGCGCGCGCACCTACTCTCCATCAGAGCACTGTATGTGCGCGGCGAGTTGAACAAAGGGGCAGACCTCATGTCCAGAGGAGGCCCTCGCCAGGAGGACTGGAGCCTACACCCCGAGCTGATCGCCCAGGTTTGGAGCCGGTTCGGGAGGGCGGAGGCGGATCTGTTCGCCGCACGCGGGTACGCGCAATGCGCCCTCTGGTTCTCCCTGTCAGCACGGGACCTTCCCCCCCTAGGGGTGGACGCGTTCGCACATCGTCCATGGCCCAGGGGACTGCTGTACGCCTTCCCCCCAGTCCCGCTGATTCCCCGGTTTCTGGACCGAGTGCAGGAGGAGGGGCTGTCAGTGATCCTGATTGCCCCGGAGCGCACGGGCGCTTCCTGGTTTCCATGCCTACAGCGTACGCTGTCAGGCAGACCGTGGGAAATTCCGTGGCGCGGGGACGCTCTCTCGCAGGTGGAGGGAGCGATTTACAGTCACCCAGTGATAGGCCAGCGCCTATGGGCATGGCCCCTGAACGGGAACACTTAGAGAGGTTGGGTCTCTCTCAAGATGTTGTACGCACCATTCAGGGCGCCAGGGCCGCGTCTACCAGAGCGACCTACACAGCCAAGTGGGCAGCGTTCCAGCGCTGGTGTGTAGAAAGAAGCCTGGACCCCACTACGTGCCCCCTGCCTCACGTGCTGTCATTCCTCCAGCTGTTGTTGGACAGGAATTTGGCTTTCAGCACAATCAAGGTATATGCAGCTGCCATATCATCTTGTCACGTGGGTTTCGGAGCCGGGACGTTGTTCAGTCACCCCCTGATGAAACGCTTTCTGCAAGGGGTACGAAGACTCAGACCGGTGTCACGCGCACTGGCGCCTCAGTGGGATCTGGCTTTGGTGTTACGAGCACTAAGCAAAGCCCCATTTGAACCGTTAGAGCAGGTTCCCCTTAAAATGTTATCAGCCAAAGTAGTACTGCTTTTGGCTCTAACATCAGCAAAAAGGGTGAGTGATCTATCCGCTCTCTCGGTGGCCCCGTCATGCCTCCGGATCCAAGGAGATGGCAGTTCAACTGTGCTACGGCCTAACCCAGCCTTTATGCCAAAGGTCATCACAAGCACTTTTAGGTCAAGAGTGATCACCCTGGATGGGTTTTTCCGCCTCCTCATAAATCGGAGGAAGAAGCCACATCTCATCTCCTTTGCCCGGTGCGCGCGCTGTCCTGCTATGTGGCGCGCACGGCGGCCTGGCGCCGTTCTCAGCGCCTGTTCGTGCACTATAGAGAGCGCTCGACCGGGCAACCTCTGTCTGCACAACGGCTGTCACACTGGCTGTGTGAGGCTGTGTCACAGGCATATGTCTCCTCTGGGGTGGAGCCCCCGGAGAACATCAAGGCGCACTCCACCAGAGGAATTTCCTCCTCCACGGCTTTGCACGGAGGAATGTCAGTGGAAGATATTTGCACCGCTGCATCTTGGTCTTCCCCCTGTTCATTTATTCATTTTTATTTGAGGGATGTCAACCATTCCTCTCTGACACACCCTGTACTGGGTGTCCTGTCGGGGTGAGTGATGTCAGGGAGCCGGCTGTGCGCCTCTCTCTCTCCTGCCTTTTGGCACGCGGAGAGCGGCCCATTTCCCCTGAGGGATGTTCCTTTTTCCTCTAACACACTTTGTACGGAGTGCCTGGTCAGAGTGAGTGACGTCAGGGATCCAGCTGTGCGCTCTCCTGCCTGTCTGCACGCAGAGAGCTGCTGTTCCCCCACTACGATCGCAGGACGAGGTGGGACTTTCGTCTCTACTTTCTCACAGCGGCCGGTATGTATTGTTCCCAGCCTTCACCCCGTCGGGAAGATAGGCATGTTTGCTATGTTCCAGGTACGGTGATGAGCCATTACCCATGGCACATCAGGCAGGGGGGTGTTATTGAGCAGGTATGTCTGTGCTTCTAGTGCCGGGCGGACCCAGTGGGGCGCAGACTACATCATGCTTCGCCCTTAACCCAATAGCGATAGCCTTAGAGGGCGAAGCCATATACGAAATAGAACTGAGGTTACCTACTGTAACCCCAGCTTCTATGAGTAAATGGCGCAGCCCTCTAAGTGCGGGGCCCCACTGGCTCTACGAATAGCTGAAGAAAAGTTATGTTGTATGGGAGCAGATTGCCGGGCCACCTTCCTATTTATACCGGAAGGAGGCCCGAGGGTGGGGCCCACCTTGCGGGTGGGCGTGGACTACAAGTGTTTCAGTGCTGCGCGGGGGCGCAGGGGGATTACCCAATAGCGATAGCCTTAGAGGGCTGCGCCATTTACTCATAGAAGCTGGGGTTACAGTAGGTAACCTCAGTTTCTCCTAATGGACGTGTTTTGGGCCGTTGTTGCGTGTAGACACCTTTTGGCCACCGTATATTGTGGATATCTTACCTTGCAGCAATAAAAGCCCCGAATATCATGGTAAACACTGTAATCTTGATTGACGAAGAGAACGTTTTCCTGCCAGGAGAGGAAACCATTTTTTAAAATTATTTATTGGCGGGTGAAAGAACAATCTTGTAAAAATATGAATGAGGAAACTTACTTCAGCAGGAGTCCCTCAAACACCATGGTAAGGAAAATACTGAACCTCCTTAAAACTGTAAACATGGGTAGACTAGGAAAAGGGGAAAATGTGGTTTAATTTGCGATTTCCTATTAAGGAAAAGATGTTTCATATCATTCATATTTTAAATAAAAGCTCTAACTTGAGTCGTTGTGTCCCAAACAGCCCTGATATCTGATTCCCGACATACAGTAGAGGCAGTGGAAACATCTGGAAGGACAAAAGAAATGTTGAAAGCAGAAGATCGTATTCTTGTGTATCACAGAGAATTAATTCACTGTCTCACCTTGCAAGGTATACTCAGATCCGTATCTGGAAAGGAGATAATGCCAAACGCCTTCCCGATCCTCAGAACTACGACTGTAGCCAACATCTGTAGATATATGGAAGCACCCACACACAGTCAGGGTTTGTTCAGGAGGACAGGAAGTGTCTGTGACCAGAATAAAGACACACTTACTTGGCCGAGTCCGACACATGTTGACGATGGAAATCTGTCGAACACGTACAAAACACGTACAAAATGGTATGATTTAGGAAAAAAAGTTAATGATGCAACTGTTTTAGGCACAAAAAACAAATGAAAGACTTTTAGATTTAGCGTTTTGCATTCTATACTAGAATTGCATTGTTGCATTTGAAAATAAAGTAATAACAGTGATTGAAAATGAATTAGATAAATAACTGTACTAAAATACCATGTTAATAGAGGTACTTGTATTTGAATACTTAACATAAAAGCGATTTGGTGTTCACTTCAAAAAGGCGTGACCGACCTGTTATGAAATACAACAGTTTTTTTTTTTTACAGTAAATGGCAAAACCTAGTTTACCAGTAACAGCATTCGTACATAATAGTCATAAAGTCATTCAACTGAGTCTGACTATGCCTCAGTGGTAAAAGCAGACCAAGACCCGGTGAGTGAGTGGACAGGGAAAGCGACTGCTTATGAATTCAACTTTTTTCTTTAGGATAAGAACAAATGTACATACTTTGCTTCATAACATTTCCAATGCAGGAGTATCACATTAATAGAGTATGTTTACATTGTAAATTGCATACTATTACACAAATAATATGTTTAACACATTTTTCCTATAATGTTTAGAGATATCTGAAGATGATATAGTTGACATTCTGAAGATTTTTCTCTGAAGAGTGTACATAGTTTGAAGTGAAGGGGGGTCGGGGGACATGTTGCTTCAGTATTTATGTAGGTATACAGTAACTTAGTAGGCCTACATATTAAAAACTTAAAAAACAGTTTTGATGTTTAGCCTTCCTTAACATTGAATGAATGTATGTTCCAATGAATACTTCTATTCTAAATATTGTACTTGGCGTTCCACTGCAGGTCTTGTAACATTAATGTTATAAGACAGATGTGTAAGGAAGACTTTTTCCTGAGTCCAGAATCTCCCCTGCTGTCACTGCGCATAAAGTGTCCGATACGCAGCTTCCGCTAGGGTAACTTGAACTATGCCCCTTTACCTGTAGCTGGTGAGGACGCTTTTGTTGACAATAACTATGATGAATGAGCTGACTCCGTAAAACCCCGCAGCTAGCAGCCTCAGATACACCGAGTAGCTGTCACCGGAAGTGGCTGTGTTTGTTGCGGAGAATGGTCGTGCAGGTGACGGCTTTCTGTCTCCGAGCTCATGTCGTCGTCTGTGCGGCTCAGCCATTGTTTATGTAATGAACACTGTGGACGTTTCTAACGGAAGCCCACGAGTTCTACTGCGCATGCGTACAACTATCTGAAAGACGATATCGGTGAAGACGGAAACGGAGAGGGAATCATCTTGACTCAACGTCATACTTTGAACATTCAGGGGGATAAAAAAAACACAGACTTTATACTTTTTTTATTTACAGTCTATAGTTAAAACGCTAGATAGAACATTGTTTTTTCAGTACGTACATATTATCATATTTTGGTGAGGACATTTTACCTAAAGAACACGATTTCTTATTAAAATTCTGCCGTCCTAATTTCTCCAACAATACATTTTAGCCAAATGTTACAGTCATTGCAATTATCAATATATTTAAACAAACATATCTTGTAACACTATTACATGAAAAACCTGTAATAAATAAATTAAACAAAATTACTAATTCATGCAAAATGTCTAATATCAAGTTGTCTGGGCTCTCGTTTGCTATTTAAAAAAAAATCGGAATTCATAATTCTATTCAACAAACTTATTATTATTTTTTTTTTTTAACTATTTCATCCATATTTTACCACATTTCCTTAAGACTGTCCAAAATTCATTGTTAAAAAAATATTGTTCAACTAAAGTAAAATAAAACATTGGAGTATTTAACACTGTTTTAGGTTAACTACTTTAAAACACGCCTGAAGTTACTTTTGGAGAGTAATTTCTCGAAATACATGTAATTCCTGCTTTTAAAAATTGCACTTTACATATAAAAAACAGTTAATGGAGTACTTTTATTGAGTTTGTTGTTTAAAATGTTCTTACTCGGGACAGCCTCAATTTTTATGTTGCACATTATCACCGGTGCCTGTTTCAAAGCGGCGACTTTGGTTTAAAAATCTCACTATTATTGACAAAACATCATTTTATGTAACTGTACGCGAAGAATGGTTACATTTACAGGTAACACGACTAAACGTTATGGTCATTCTGGAGGCAATAGTGTGTGGTGCTGGTGAATTTAACCAATCCATTTTTATACATTAACATTATAAGCATCTTCTTGGTACAAATTAAAAGATACATCAACATTAAAGCCATGGAACGAAGGAGGATGTATTAGTAAAATGCCTCAGTTTTAGTTAGTTGTACCGAAAATAACTAGAAGCTTAAATAACACTATGATGGTTGCCGCTTCAAGCAATGACGAGAGTCCAAAGCACGTTTTTTTTACACCTTTAAAATCACAGTAATGATTTTAAACAACCCAAACAGCCATTGGCAGAATACATGTAACACCTCTAAAGCGATTTATTAGAACAGGGATGTTTGCAGAGAAAGTTTCACTGTCATGTGGCTCAAACAGAAAGAAAGAAAGGCTCCAGCTGTCTGTATCAGTGCATCGCCAGCAAGTGTTTGCAGAGCACAGCATGTAAAGCTTTTTCTCCTTTTTAATAACCCCCACCCAATGTTAAATACACCCGCTTCACTCAGATATAAACACTCGGTGGATATGCTGACACAGGGGGCTAAAGCTCCGTTAGCCTATATTACATTCTGTAGCTCCAGATTGTTCCAAAAATGACATTTGTTTCAGACAAATGATGCATTGGTGCTGGTTAAATAAAAATAAATAAAAATAAAACATTTACAGAAGAGGAGAAACAATCTTTAGAGAACTGGTGCCGGTAAAACCAAGTGCTTCAAAAGACATTCGAGAGGCTCTAAGAGCAAAGATGTCCACAGTCTATGTTTCTCACTCGGGCACCGTGTCCACATAGCGCTTTTGCCTGGAAATATATTGTTTCTTTCACAACTAAAACCGACTGGATAATTCTAACTCTCACACTTTGGCCGAATGAGCTTCAGCTGTAGAGCGAGAAGGACGATTTGTATAATGAGAAAAAAGTACAGCACTCGTAGATGTTGTACATATTAAAGTACAATACTCAGCCATTGGCAGCAACAGTTAAGGCCGACCTGCCAAGCTGCTCCAACAAGTCCACTTTTTGGTTCAGTTAGGGGCCCTATTAAGCTCTTTATTTTCTCATCCTGCCTGTGCTGCAGCACCTCTTTTCACCCTCTGTCTGAAACCAGAGCCCAGTCTGCTCTGATTGGTTAACTGACCGGCTCTGTTGTGATTGGTCAACCACCTAAAATGTGTCCCGCCCCTTAGCCTATCACGTACAAAGTGTCGGAGCACTAGCCAATAGAAGCACGACTGTTACGTAATGATGGCACTAAGTTACAGTCCAATGGTATACATTACAGGAAAGGGAAAACCACCAAAAGCATAATCGGTAAATATTATAAAATACAACTGAAATGACTGTTAAAAAAAAGGTGGAGAACTCAGAAAAAAGTGCTATGTGGACTCAGGCCTTTAAATCTTTACCATCACTTCTCAAAAGACAGTATGAACTACCTCAGGTGAGAGGAGTACTTCAATTCTAAGTAACCAGCTGTCAAATTCACTCATTCATTCTTTGCACACACACACTCACAGCCACACACATATCCTTAACAACAAAAATACAATATTTGCTAAGTGGTCCAGAAGTAACATTAGCAGTCTGTATGACCTACGAGGACCAACCTAAAAAAATATACACATTGGGCCGTGGGACACCCTGAAAACACAGGTAGTACATCTGGATCAGGGGGAACAAAGCATCACTAACCACTGGTCCACCAAATAATGGCAAGCTATCAAAAAAATGGAATAGAGGCATTTACCTTCACTTCACAACAAGCAGAAAAATACCAAGCTTTTAAAGTCACTACCTGGTTACCCATCCAGAATTTTTGCCTTGCAAAAAAGTGGATGGGTATTCAGAATCAGAGCGATGACACTTTAAATGCAGTTTAAGCCATACTCCAATAGTATGGTAGTAGATATCTAGAACACGTTTCCTATGTAGTGTAGTGCTACCACATCAGTGTGTATTACTGGGAGGAAAACATTCCAGTACAAAGTCTTTTCTAAGATCACCCCGTAATACTGAGCTGAAGTCATGAGGGGCATAAAAAGCACAAACGCTTCCGAAGGGAAGGGGGGGGGGGAAGATACACACACTTCAATCTAAATCGCAAAAATGCATTAATTTAAGCAGCACAAAAAAATATCAATGAAGTATGTATCATCTCTGAAAAGAAAAAAATAAAGAACGAAAACATCCCTGCTTTCATGTTCCTAAATACAAAACTTCAGTGTAACAAGAGGTCCTTTTCCCGCCTTTTTTTGTCTTTTGTTCTCCTTTAAAACAGGTAATTTAGAGTCCTCTGGTGGTGCGAGTGGTATGGGATGTCTCTTTTAAGTCATTTAAAATCTTTTTTTTTCTCTGTTTTTTTTATATATTTGAAGATGTGGTAAGCATGCAAGCCTCGTAGAGGAGGGGCCCGGAGGGATTGATGGGCTGCTGGTGGAAGAGGGGGGGCCTTCAGGCCAGAGCGGGGAAGGCCTCAGGGTCGTCCACGTTGGGGACGGACACTCCGCCAGCCTGGGGAGAAAAGAGACATTAGGAGAGCTGTAATCAGTCCATTAAATACACATTCTTTTATAGTATTTTTTTTTTTTTAAAACATTCAGCAACTTCAATGTTTAGGTAAACTTGCTGTGTTTGTTCAACTCTGTGTGCAGAAAGGTTATTATTAAAGTTGTTATAGGTCACATTTAGCTTTAACTTAAAAGGTCCCCTATTATACTGTTTTTCATCAATATATCAGATATATACAAAGCATGTCTCTGAAGTGTTTGGCTCCAAATTCCAAACAGATCATTGCAGCATCCCATAATCCCCTCTGTTTCAAAAGTGCTGAGAGATATTTGGTTAAAAAGAACACAATGGTGCTCTAGGAGATTCAGGTGATAAGTTGTGGGGGGGGGGTCACCTTGGTTGCTGATTGGCTAATGGTTACATAAGCCAAAAAATCGTTATGACATCATAAAGTGGCCAAAATCTGATCAGCTCATTTTCAGACAGCAGTGCATGTGGGCCATCTAAGCTAATTTACAGATGGCCCTGAGCCCATTAGAGATTGCCATGAAAAATGCGCGCGGACGAAATGGCACGAAGGGTTTGGGGGGCCTCCCCCTAGAAAATTTAGATTTTTGCAGGTCTTGGATGCTATCTGGTGCATTCTCTCGACTGAATTATAAGATGAACCACCACAATATTATATTGTACAATTTCAATATTATTCTTCATTTCACTTGTTTGTGTGTTCTTGTTTGTGTTTACCCGCTTGCATGCCCTGCATAGCTATAAGAAATACTTAAGTTGTTGGTCAAGACACTTTCCATCTGATGAAGGCAAATGCCTTTCCCGGATGTAAAAAAGTAGAAAACATTACATTCAGTTGTAACTGCCAAAACAAACATTATTTACACTATTATGGCCCGTGTTAAAAATGTTTGTAATGTTATCTGCTGTAAGTTGGTCGAACAAATGCCCCCTCATCCGGAAGCTGACCGAGCAGACCCGAGCAGCAGTCGAGAGGAGCCGAGCGCATCCGCGAGGCACACAAAATGGCGACGTCAGAGTTCCCGTTAGCCGGCAAATCTAAATCTCTTCGGTCAAAATAATTTTCCTTTAGTGCAATACCGCTTCAGTTGCGCCACTTATGTTACAGACAAGAAGAATATGTGACAGACAAGAATAGTCAATTCTAATGTCTAACACGTAATGTGGAGAAAGAGATGTCCTGTATGGGTTGATTGTGCGTTGATCTGTTGGTAATGCCTCGGGGTTCCGGTGGGCATGTAAACAAATGCATAATGCTGCGCTATACTTTGTGGCCTCACCCAGTTGCATAGCGACACTTATTGTTTAGGTGTCTTTTAATAAGCAGGTACTAGTCATATCATTAGCTAGAACTAGCTGGATCTGATCGATATGGACATAAACGCGAGTGAAGTCTAATCTGACGGGAGAGAGAGATCAGCTGCTGCTGACGAGTCGACACGCAGCTCTGCATGATCACATGCAGCGGTGAGCGGACAAAACACACACTTCAGGTTAGAATATCACACGTAGCTATTTTAATTACCTCTCAAACTACCTAAACTAGTTATAGATATGTTTAGTTTTACTATCGGGTCACTCATTACTGGACCCGCGAGCTGCATGATACTGGAATAATTGATTGCCCGATCGGGCAACCAGCAGGTCATTGCCCGAGCTAAATACTCGATGGCCCCGGGCCATCGGGCAGTCCTTAATATCGAGCCCTGGACAGGTTTTTATATAAATGGATCAGGACAAAAAGAGAGAATCTTTTTTCCTGAAAGTTTCAGAGTCTCTTTACACAGAGTGTAATGGTGATGTAGAAGAGACATGAAAAAGTGGATTTTGCATAATAGGTCCCCTTTAACATTACGAAGTAAAGGTTGATTGCCCAATGTAATGGCTATACAAATATGACACCGTCTGTGTTTAAGTTTGTTCCCCATCGGCCTAGCTTTCACTGCTTTCAGCATCAACATCAGTCTGCCATCAGAGAAGAATTTGCTAAGATGCAACTCAACAAAATCGCTTACAAATCAAAACATTCTCTTATATTAGCTATGCCCAGGTAGCAGAACAACCGCAGTAATGGTACAGTTGAAACTAAATGGCAAAAAAGCCCAAAATGACTGAGGAAGAAAGGTGAATTCGGAGAATGAAAAAAAAGCCATGCCTACTTATTAATAAAACAGGGTGTTTTACTCTGACTTTATCGTAGCGCTGAGATCAGGGCTTCTCGTTCTTTGGGATTCTTACTTGTTTCTTGTTTTTGAACAATATTGCTAACAAGGTTTTTTTTTTTTAGTTAAATGAGAAAGTAACACTCTACATTAAATAATAAATATTAAATGAGGATGCATTTGTGGCAGCTTTTGGTTATTTTTACTTTTTATAAACTGTAATTCTTACGTCTAAGCACTATCACCACCCAGTTCCCCCTGAGCGCTGACAGCAGATCAGCCTGTTCACGGCTCTGTTATTTCAGCCTCAGTGTTTCCAAGTCACTGCTCCACGCTCACTATCTAAATCCGCTGTGGGACAGCAGCTGTTATTGTTACCTTTTCAGGACGTCCTCCTCCGCGTGCCGGCCTGCCGCCACCACCGCCACCCCCTCCAGCTCCACCTCCACTACCCCCGCCTCCACTTCCACTACTCCCGCCTCCACTACCTCCACCTCCACCTCCTCCTCCTCCACCTCCACCTCCTCCTCCCCCACGGCCTCCCCTGCCTCCACGAGCCCCCCCACGCCCGCGGCCGGGGCGGCCCAGGTCTCCAAAGTTGATCTCCAGCTGGGATGTGATGTCGTTGGCGGGCTTGCGGAAGTGGTGGTCACTGGACTCGTCGAGGGGGCCCTGCGGCTGGAGTCACATGACGCACAGGTTAGAAATTACAGCCATCAGTACACGCGAGGAATGACATTAGTTTGTGTTCTCTGGCTTCAGTCAAAAGTCGAAGTCAACTTTATAGTCTATCTTCTGTGTGTGTGAGATTCAGACAGGGACATCGAAATGCTGTTTCTCACAATCCTGAGAAATATAAGTTAAAGTATCTAAAAATACCTACATAATCAAAACAGACACATATTTACAAATTCCCACATTAAGAGGCATCAATAAAAAAAAAATATATAAAAAAGGCACAACAGTCAATATACAAAAAAACAGTCACTTACACTATAAACGGATGAAGAGGAATATATTACAGTAAAACTATGTACACTAGTGTCCATAGCAGCGTAGTTAAAGTACGCACCAACACTATATTTAGATTCTTGATTCATCTGGAGCCACCTTAATTAAAATTAGAGCTGCACAATTATTTTTTTACATTTTACCGGAATCGCAATAGTGGTGCTGAATGAGTCCTGAAAACCTGAAATTAGGAAGCATTTGACCAATTCCGGTCTAGAACTCAATCTTTTTTTTTTTAAATGTTGAAGTTAAAAGCATCAATCTGGTGCACTTTGAGAGCAACATTAGGAGATCTATGGATACATCTCAACACCCATATGAAACAGAACAGTAAGCAGATTTTCTTTTTCTTTATGGATATTTTACAAATCACTCCCCTTTCAAACTGTATTCTTGTTTATTAATAACAACTTTTTTTTACTTTCATAGACTATTTTATACCAGTTTACTTTATTCTCTTATTTTTTTATAACTATAATGATCATATAAAGATGTGCCTTTACCTCACTGGTTGTAGAAGCTTCTTATATTCGTTAGCATAGCTAGCTAACCAGATTCTAATAACAACAAAGTTATTGACTGTATGATCAGTATGACAGATGAACAGATCGCCACTGGACGTGATGACACGTTAGGCTCGTGTTGTGTTCAAGGACCCTGACCTTGGCCAGGAAAAACAGGCACTTGTTTGTTGAATTTTTTTGCGGTCTAGATTTCTTAAATGTTTTTCTTTTTTGCGTGTGTTTATAAATTACCTTGAGGGCCGTACCAAATGGTCTCGCGGGTCGTATACGGCCCGGAGGCCGAAGGTTCCCCACCCCTGCTCTACGACATCAAATACCAGTAGATACCCCACAGGTGAATGGCCGAAGCTTCTATGCGTCATAAAAACAGCTGTTGCTCAATTATTGTTTTTCCAAAAGGTGCAGCCACACTATTCCATTAGAATATTTGGAGGTGCATTGGACCCCTCAGCTGTCTAACAGGTGGGTTTACACAGAGTGCTACACTGGTGTTTGATGGACTGTGTGGATGGAGGGCAGTGAGAGCTGCAGGCACCTTGGTGAACACAGGGGCGGGCTCCACTTCTGTCTCTGCGGCGTCGATCAAAGCCCCCACAGGCCTCTGGAACACAAAGACAACAAAGGAGCTTCATTAATATCATGGCAGATCAGCTGGAGGGACCGAAAGGCTAACAGTGTCAATACATCTGTGAGCATCTTTATCCATTACAAAAGCTTCTGTATTAGCTGCCTTCAAACACACAATTATACAAAATAAATGGCTCAATTTACAGAAACTAAATCTATAACTACGTTGCTTGTCTATAAATAAGTAGGGCTTTCAAAGCTTGTGATTCATCTGGAAACGTGCTCAAAGGAAAATAAACGCAAAATCTTAAAATCATAAATGTACGAATACAAGTAAATATTAGCATTTTAAAATGTGTGATTATCATGATTATTACACAATCAAATGGTTTAAAAAGGACATCATTTTTCATAACATTTTCAGGTTCATATTTGTACTTTGTGTCTGTACTGAGACTCTTTATTTTTCTCATAGTGCTTAAGTTTCCAATGTAGGCTCATTCTATATCTCCTGTTGTTTGTTTTTTTTACATTCTACACATTTAAAAAACCATTATGGTTCAAATGTAAAAGCACCAGTTACTGCTGACCGGTTTAACGTTTAAAATAAAGTTCAAATGGTAAGTTTACACTCTGAAAAACAACATTTGAGACAGAAGAGACGTTAGAGGTCCCAGTGATGGGTCTGAAACATGAGAGAATGCACTCACATCTTCACTCTTGGACTTGTGCAGCACGTATCCTTTCTTCCACTGGCTGTCGGCCCCCTCGTTGGGCTTCCGGATGTTGAACTCCACCTTGGTGCGCTCCTTGTCCTGCATGGCCTTCCACTCGTCCAGGGTCATCTCTTTTGGGCCTTCGTTCTTCACCTCTTCGACCTCGTTCTCCCTGGAAAGCCAACACACAACAATGTGGGACGTTAGAGCTCAAACCTGACAATCCTCTTAGCTCTATACATGCTCTCTAATCCTGAGGCCAGGGGGTCAGAGACCACGGTGATCCCATTTGCACAAAAGCTTTGTGATGAAAATGCACATGCAGAGATACTGTCTGTGGCACAGAACAACTACTAGAATCAGAAGGAAAACACCTCAGTGCGATGACATAACAGTGCCTTTAAACGGCTGTTTTATGGAGTCGTTAAACAGGGGAGATCCATTAGGTGAACATCAGAAAGGTACTCACTTGTTCTCAGAGCCAGCAGGTGCGCTCTCCTCTCCCTCGGGGGTCGTCTCTGGAGCAGCAGTCGGTTCAGCCTCACTGGGAACACACACAGCCACTTTGTCAATAGTGATATACTGCCTGCAGCTCAGACATGATCTTTTACTAAAGTAGCTCACAAACGCACGTATAGACTCTTTACTCTGAACTACCTGGGGCTGCAAAGAGTTGGAACATTTCCAGGGCAAGTCAAGCTTGGGAATTTTGCACTCTAAAAATTGTTGAAAAAAGGAGTCCGATGTTCCTTTCCATATTGATAATCTGTATTCTGTGTAGGGCTAAACGAGCAATCGATTTTAAATCGAAATCGCAATTTGAAACGATGCGATTATCAAATCACAAAGACTGCGATTTCTTTTTAAACCTTTTATTTTTATTTAAAAACAATTTTTTCTTCTTCTTGTGTGTCAGTCATTCACACCAATCAGAAGTGCTGTGCTCCACATGTACCAGCCATTGTTAACCAATCAGAAGTGGCCCATGATGGAAGGTGATAGACAGATTGATCCAATCACCTGCCAAGTATTTTTGAAAGTGCCTGCCCTTTCCAAATGGCTTCCAATGGAGCTTTCCTAGAGTCAGGTTAGTAATGCTCCATCACATGTTCTACATCTATTACAGGGTGAATCTTAAACTGAAGCTTAACTTTAAAAGCAACCCTACGGAAGATATGGCCGCATTTTACAATAAACATCCGTTGGGTCGCTTAAAAACAAATATCGCAAATCGAATCGCAATATCTGTCAGAAAAATCACAATTGGATTATTTCCCCAAATCGTGCAGCCCTAATTCTACTCTGACGTGTTTAGATGCTTAATGTTCAAAAAGCTCTATAGAGCTGCAGCACCTCTTTTCACCCTCTGTCTGAAACCAGAGCCCAGTCTGCTCTGATTGGTTAGCTGGCCGGCTCTGTTTTGATTGGTCAACCCCTTAGAGATGTCCCGCCCCTTAGCCAATCATGTACAATGTGTTGAATCGCTAGCCAAAAGTAGTGTGAGAATTACGTTGTGATGTCACTATGTTACGGAAGTAAAACATGAACTTATTCATGGGGGTTATTTACAGGTTATATTAGTTCTTATTGCATGTTTTGGTCAAAGCATGCATTAAGTTATATGTTACTTACTTTTATCCAAAGCAACTTGCATACGCTTCAATACTGTAGATATGACCAGTGGTGTAGTGGAGATTTTTTTACTGGGGGGACGCTATTTTAATTAGGTCATCCCAAACAATCCCAAACAATGCCACACAAGTGCGCACGCGCGCAGTGCACTCACAAAACGGGCAGACAGGTCCACAGAAACTACCGGTATGCTTAGTCCTACTTTAGTTACTGTACTGCGAAAAGCAGACGGCGCTGCGCTCAACACACACAGACTAAAAACCATGGACACACTGGCACATAAACAATTTATAGGCCTAAATTACATAAGCTACAGTATTGCAACTAAGCAGACAGCGCTGCTTCTGTCTCTCCACTTTCAAAATCTATTTAAAACCCATAACAAACAAAATTCCCAAAGTGGTCCTGAAATTGACTTCCTAAAAAAATACACACACACACACACACACACACACACACACACACACACACACACACACACACACACACACACACACACACACACACACACACACACACACACACACACACACACACACACACACACACACACACACACACACACACACACACACACACACACACACACACACACACACACACACACACACACACACACACACACACACACACACACTTGAAGACTGATAAATCCAAAACAAACTTTGCAGCCCAGTTTCCCGGCTTTGCAGTCTATCCACGGGTATGCCTCTTGTTTCCTCCGCCACATCTCCTCTGTCCATACCTCTGGGAAAGGTGAGCTTGAGCTAGCCAGGGGAACGTTGCTAGCGCAGCTAACGTTGACGTTAGTGCTAGCATTATCCACGTCTTTAGGCGGCTCTTCTGATGATGTAGTAGTGCTGCACGATTCTTGCTCAAATGTGAATCACCATTTTCCTCCATAAGAATTGAGATCACGATTCTCACACGATTCTCATCGTTTCAATGAAAATATTTATTGCACTCTGTGGCAGCGGGGTGTGGTTTGGGCGCTGGCTGCTGGAGTGAAGGGAGTGGCTCGGCCGGAGGCCACACAGCTGATCGGAATCAGGTAATCAGTGCATGAAGAAAAGCATGTCGTAACCTGGTTCTGGTCTGTTATGCAGTAGGCGGGATCCTGGAAGGTCGCCAAAGGACCTGTGAAGTTTCCCACCCGGGCAACGTTTGAGACCCGCGCATATTATTGTTTGGAGTTAATAAACGCCTGTGTTTCACCAACCTGCTCTTTCCATCCTGATTTGAACCCTGTGTGAGCGGAGAGGCTCACACACTCTTACTCTTAGACGTCACGTGAGTACAATGAATTTAAAACAGACAACATTTGTCTCTCTTGTAACAAAAAACATAACTTTGTCTTTAGTCTGTAGTTGCTGAATACTGAACAAACATTACTATTCAAAATGTGGCACCTGGAGCCAACTATTATGGCTTTAAAACAGACACCATCAACATCAAAGTGCTTGACTTAAATCCAAGTCTCAGTTTCTTGTAGCAAAAAAATAGAACAACTCAAATGAATTGGACAGCCAACTACTGTGGCTTTAAACAAAGTGCTTGACTTAAACTCAAGTCTCTCTGGTAACAAAAAATACAGTAACTAAAATAAAAGATATTGCTGCTGCCTGAGTGCTGAACATAAAAAAAAGAATGTTTGCAGCTTTATAATAACAAAATGTAAACTTTGCAGTAGCACCTGTCCACAGTGGATACCCAACTACTGTACAACAACACCAACCTGTTTGTTACAGGGAGTAATGCACTTAAGTTACTAAACATTTTTTTTCCGGGTTGTCCTTCTTTGCTAAAGCATACTGTATTTTATGGTGACGTTGCAGGTGATATAATAGGTTTGTAGTGTTACCTAACGTCGTTGCGACGATGCGAGAACAATGGTTACAGTGGACGACTTTTTGTAATTCATCATCAGGATCAAATCCAAAAAAGTTCCACACTCTGGATGAATGTGGTCCTTTTTTCGGCACAAGCACAACTTCCCTCTCACTCTCGCCAGAGGAATTTTCATCGGTGTTGTTGTCATTGACCTCGACCTCCTCGTCACTCATTTCTGTGTCACTCATTTCTTTTTTTCCTTGTACTAGTCGCTCTCGTCACTCTTTGCTAATCAGTGCTAATGCTAACGCTTCTGTAAAAATACTGCCGGCTCCTGCCCTCACGTGCTGCAGTCAGTGAGTGTTGCCAGGTATACTTATTAAAAGCCACATTGGGCTTATCTTTCTGTAAAGTTGCTTGGTAGTAAGTAATAATGGTTGTTGCGGTTGTAAGCTTGTAGATAGGTTATTTTCAAATAGCCGACCCAACATATATAGGTTTAAAGTGCTCATGTTCTTTTGCGCTTGTTTTCATAGACCTGGTTGCTTATTCCTTCCGCAAAAACTGGCAACACTAGTGGCTGCATCGTTAACACTGCATGAGAGGAGGAGAGACAGACAGAACACTACCATTTGCATGCGATCATGGTACTTTAATGTTAAATGTAGGGATGCCAGTGATTATTCGATTATTCGAATATTTGTTACAGTCTCCATAATCGAATATTATTTTAAAAAATCGATTTTATTTATATATATTTTAATTATTATTTGTTTTTTTTGTTTTTTTCGGACTTAGTTTCAACCAAAATATAGACTAATGCTAATAATAGTATAAGTATTAATAATTGTAAATGGCCATTGGTCACACCACCATTTTCTTTTACTGTAAACTTGGAGGAAGCCTGCGTGCAGAGCAGACTGCTGCTGCAGCACGCTACACACCGACCCCGCCCCCACCCCCCCTCTCCCTCACACGTGCGACTAAAGATGAACAAAGAGGCAGGTAAAAAGAGTTCCTCCTCGTGGAACTACTTCAAACTTACAAGTCCAAAGGAAGTTAAATGCAAGCTCTGCGAAAAGACGTTGGTCTATCACAGCTCAACCTCAACAATACGTTCGCATTTGAGTGCGAAGCACGCCAAAGAGGTTACAGAGAAAGACGCAGCACTGCTGCGCATAGCGCATCTCCAAGTAAAGGCAATGGCAGGCACTTTAGAAAATAATTAAAAAAACAACAACATCATGTTGATGTTGGTTTATTTGTAGTTTATTTTGTTTGTATTGTTAAACATGTTCCAGTAAAGAAAACAACGGAATTCCTTTTGTCTGAGTTTTTTTCTTTTTCTTTCGAATAATCGATTATTATTCGCCAGGGCTGCCGAATAATCGATTTTGATCATGGTCAGTTTCTGGCAACCCTAGTTAAATGTATAGAGTATGTTTGCTTTACATCGTTTCAGTATGATTGACATTGCAAGTTGGTATTATTCAGAAGCAAAATAATTAAAATAAAAAAAAATCAGCATGACGTCATAGGATCCCCGTAATTTAGAAATGAGATAGCATAGGTGTCTGAATCAAGATCACGATCTTTTTTCGATTAATCGTGCAGCACTATGATGTAGTGCTAGTAGCAGCTTCACTTGTAGCTTTGGTGATGCTCGCCTCTTTCTTCTTGTGAATTATATTCTTTTTGGAAAATAAGTCAAGTAAAAAATGTTTGCCTGCCATTATAGGAGCTTTTTCGTTAGTGTTAGAGGGAAAGAGCTGCCGCAAAATCGGCGGGCGGCGAGCGTGATGACGAATCATAATTTTTTTAAGGAAATCGTTTTTATTTTTTATATAATTACAGTCAAATGTATTATGTTTTTGTCATTATTACAACAAATACACACTTGCAACTGATAACACTGGCAATGCTTTTATATTTATTAGACTAAAAAGATCATGCTCCAAATAAGTGGGGGTACAGCGTACCCCCGCGTCCAACGCCCACTACACCACTGGATATGACTACAGGAGCAGTTTGGGGGTCGATATCTTACGGGGGGGGGGAATAAACCTCAACCCTCTGAACCTCTGATTGCTAGATCAGCACATTAACTCCCTGAGCCACAACACTAAATGTTTCCTGTTAGTTTTGACCGTAAAGCTGGAGTGAATATCTTTTAATATTTAATGTTATTCAGTCTGCATTAAAAAGTAGCCTAAAGCAAAGTACACCGTTTATAACCTGTTTACACCTTCTGCTAGTTTATCAAGCAAGCTGTTACTACGAGGGATGTAACCAACCGAGGAATTTCAAATATTTCCCCTTCATTATTTATTGTTAAAGTTGTTCACTTTTAAACTTTAAGTTTAAACATGGCCTCAGTTTTTGTAATCTTACTTTTTCAAATAACTTTTTACGATTAGTTAAAGTTTAAAAGGCAACTTTTCAACAACAAGGGGCTAATGGGGAACCAATCTAAACCCTTACAGTGTTATTATTACTCAGCCATAACATTGACTTCATAATGACAGAGCAATAAATGTGTCTATGGCTACTTTAGCTTGCTAAATGGCTAACTCACCACATAGCTCGTCACATTATATAAATACAGCCCGAGCAGATAACCCTTTTATTTTCCATGGAAAGTTCCCACCTTGGATATTTCCATTGCAACCCTAGTGATGAACATATTTGATCAAGTTGTATTAAACACTTACAATAGTTACTGAAGTTAAAACTCATTGTGAACTTTATAGAATGATCACATATGTGACCCGCTCTATCGAAATCAGTCGGAAGTCGCAACGGCTCATTTCAAAATAAACGTGGATTTGCGTAAAAAACTATTTTTCCGGAGTTCGGGTGTTTTGTTTGATTTTAAACAAACAAAGTCTTGGCTTTCAGAATACGCAACTTTTATTTCCAAACTCACACGATAAATACATTCTTTAAGCTTGTAAAGGGAAGATGACAGGCAATCTGCTCTTCCGCAGCGCCGCCCCCCCCTCCCTCCGGCTGACATTATGAATGTAAGCATAGAGTAATCATAAATAACACGGCAGGGTCCGTTACAGTTTGTTTTCATCTGATTTCAATTAAACAAAGTCTGGCCTTTCAGAATATTAAACTTGTTTCGCTAAATTCAGATGCTAATTACAACTTTGAAGCTTGTAACGGCATAATTACAAGCGGAGAACGGAGTAATGTAACGTCACAGCAGGCATAACAACAGCCGGTGTTTCTCGTGAGGGTTTTCCCCGGGAAACAAACGCAATACACACAAACGCAAAAAGACAAAAACACACACACACGCGCACACACACACACACACACACACACACACACACACACACACACACACACACACACACACACACACACACACACACACACACACACACACACACACACACACACACACACACACACACACACACACACACACACACACACACACACACACACACACACACACACACACACACACACACACACACACACACACACACACACACACACACACACACACACACACACACACACACACGAGCTTCCCCCAGACTAGTAATCCAAACGAAAATATCTTCCCTCCGTAGTATTTTGATCATTTGCTCAGCTAATAATCAATCAGATCGATGGATTCCAGAGAAGAGAAAACTGTGAAGGCCTTTTTCTCAAAATGATGACTCAGTGACAGTCATTATATAATGCGACATATTTTGCTTAATATTTGGAGTACAAAAACAATCCTGATATCATTAGAAAGCCAGGAATCTCCTCTTTCCAACAGTGTATACAACTCAAAATGTGTCTTCGGGTCAATGCGACTGATTTCGATGGAGCAGGTCACATATGCATTGACCCAAAAGTAAATAATGCACCCGTTAAAACTGGATTATTTGAAACGCGCAGCAAGCATCATATGAACACATATCCCATGTGCATTATCATCCTGCAGACAGAACAGACAAACAGGCCGTGTGTCCGTTCTTCAACCTCACCTCGGTTCATCCTTCACGGCGCCCCAGTTGTGCGAGCCGCTGCCGCTGCGCTTCTCCTCGATTTTCTGATTGCTGGAGCAAACGGAGAGAAAACACACACTGATTTATGCTGCCTAAACATACACTCAGCCCACAATGAACAGTCCATTCTACCAGCAACAACAACCCTTGACCTCAATTTGGTTTTCAAAGGAAGCTTAACAGAGCGGGGTGTCTGCATTAGAAACTAATTGGTTCCTGGAAGATTTTAATAATCTGACACATGGTGAATATTCTGCTCAAATATGATGTGTGTTTATTGACCTAAACCAACTGATCAGCAGGCATAGGAAGAATGACATCATCATTCTTTTATCACAACGCAACGCAAGTGGTAGGTTTGCGCCACTGAGATCTGCTCTACAAAAAATCCAGTCTTTCGTTTATATGAATACAAATAATAATTATTGACTGCAAATATTGGCAGTCTGGTTTTTCTCCCTGCATTTATCTTACCAGTACCAGCTGGCAGTTGCTAAGAAACTTTATCCCTTGCAAATCCAATTGCAGTCCAACCCATATTACACAAACTATGTGAAAAAGTTTCACAGCGCTGTACTCGGTCCAAAAACGGAACAAACAATCCCACACAATCCCAAGACAAAAAGCTCACCGTCTGTGACTCACACAACCCAATGCTGTGTGTTTGTGAAGCCAGTAGAAATATATAATCTTCAGCACATCCCCTCTGCATCAGGTTTTTAATGTATACCAAAGCGGACATTATGAGCGGAGGGATATAAATATGTGTGCATTTAACAGATTTTCATGCTAAAAAATTGCCAGTAATTATCGGATAACGGAAACCAGTGTTTCCGCCAGACCAGGGCTGAGAGGCCGTCCACCCCGAGAGCGGGGGGGGGGGTGGTGTTTTGAATTTTGACTTGAGCCGTCCCTTATAGATACTGTCGTTTTACGTTAGTGAGCCGGATCATTTGGCTCGGCTCTCTTAAAGCGCCGGCTGTTTCGGCTCCCAAACGGCTCTTCATGTTACCACAGTTTACCACGGAGCCTCAGTATCGCCGTTGCGAGGCCCCGGCGCTCGCAGCTCACGCGCGTGCTCCACTAAAACCACCCCGCTCATTGCGTCCAAATCGCGCACGTTCCGTGTTGTCCTGTAGCACCTTCGATGTCGGGGAAACGATCTTCAATACTCCGAAAAGAATCCCACCAGACTCCTTTGCCCCTCCAACAGAGGGATGTCCTTGTCCCGTTTCCTTTTCGTCTATTCAAGTGATAAAAACTCTCGATCTTCTCTCGAATTATTAATATTTTTGGACGCCCTCGGCTCGAGTTCAGGGCGTCCCGAGCTGAATAAGGCTACTTAATAATACTTTGGCTGCTGATTGGCTAATGGTTACACAAGTCAAAAAAACTGATCAGCTCATTTTCAGACAGGTTTTTATATAAATGGATCAGGACAAAAAGAGAGAGAATCTTTTTTTCTGAAACTTTCAGAATCTCTTTACACAGAGGGGACACATGGTGATGTAGAAGAGACATGAAGAAGATGGGACACATGGTGATGTAGAAGAAACATGAAGAAGAGGATTTTGCATAATAGGTGACCTTTAAAGATGGGATAGGTAATTTTGGAGAAACCAGCTCGAGTGCGCTAGAATTTGAAAATACACAGCCGAAAAAAATCTGCCACTTCCTTACAGAGCCCCTCCTCCAACACACACGAACGCGCACATGACCAATGAGGGCACGAGATAAGTTTGTGCACAGATGGAAGGCTGACAGGCAGGTAGGCCATCCAGTTATTTTAGCTGGGCCGGCTCAGATGATTGGTCGTGCTTTTTACAGTACTACGGCTACCACAGATGATATTTTTTTATGTATTTATTGTCAAAGCATTTAATTTATTTATTGCTATCAGAATGTTAAGAGCATTCCATGGAATATAACAAAAAGTGTTTCTGAGGTGAATTACCTACCCTAGCTTTAAGGTCTGTGTTTAACACAGGTTGAAGACATTTTTAAATGTTCTGTGTAATGACTTTAGTCTTATTTAGCCACTTGGCTAAATAAGACTAAAGTCATAACACAGAACATTAGCCGCCTTTAGCTTAGCGGTGGCGAATTATATGAAGTCATGTAGACGTGATGTAGTTTGTTTATAGGTTAGCTTTTTACTTCTGAAGATTGCTTTTACCATAGGTGCAATAATCATAAACATATGTTTGCCACAGTTTTTGCAGAATTCCAAAATCTGATGCAAAAATCACATTGGTTTTTGACAAGGGACCACCTTAATACGATAACTTCCGGGTCGGACTACAAAATCCTGACATCACCACTTATTTATGTGCCACTTGGTCCTGGCAACATTTGGACGTTAAAGAGCTCAAAAGCAACCTCTTGATAATAAAGATTCAAGAATGGGATGCTTTTGTAAGTAGTCATTTCTATTTATACATCCACTGGTCTGCTAAGGTCTCAGTTGAGGGCTGACTCACGATTTGTCATTGCCGCTGTGTCTGTCGAAGTCTCGTTTGCCACGGGAGTCGAAGCCCTCTCCCCGGCCCATGCCCCGTCCTCTTCCACCGCGCCCACCCCGTCCGCCACCACGCCCTCTGGGGGGCCTGTCTCCAGAAGGCCTAATGGACAAAAACATAAAAATAAACCGTATCAGTCGTGATCAACATTTAAGCTCATGTGACAGAGATGCATATCTGCTCTTAATGCCTGTGAAAGTACAAAGCTTCACATAAATTACAGACGGCAGTGATGTTGAGGTTAAGTGAGCTCAGATTATATCAAACACTTAATCCATGCATACACCCCCACATGGTTGTGTGACCGAGGCAGACAGCCTTGAGTTTATCAGCCTGTCTATATGTGCACTTGGTTATTCATCACAGCTACCCACTTGTCCACGGAGAACTCTCCACCTCCCTCAGGCTTGTCCTCAGTCGGCTTCTCAAAGCGCCGCTCGCGAGGAGGTCTCCGGTCCGGCCTCTTGTCTCCAGGTCGCCCTTCACCCTGCCCCCCCTGGTTCTGGGAGCCAGGCTGGCCCTGCTGGTCTGGTCTTCGGCCCACTCGCCTGATACCTTATGATCAGGAGCATAGAGTCAAACCTTCAGAAGGCAGTGATTTTTCTTAGTACTATAACTCTTTATTGTAGTTATTTGTGCCGGTGACAGTCAGCAGTTGCTGTTTTTTAGAAAACACTTTATTGGGCAAGAAAAAGTGGGTAAATGAAGTACCGTAATTTTCGGACTATAAGCTGCGCCTTTTTTCCCATTTTTCGACCCTGCGGTTTATATAACGGTGCGGCTAATCTATGGATTTTTACAGCTAACGGCCACTAGGGGACCTCCTAAATCTATGGATTTTACAGGTTACAGTCCACCACCTTTAACTCTATGGGCTCTATGGCCGGTCCGCGCCCCCCACCTTTAAGCGGCGGGCTCCAGCAGGAAAAGCTGGAGGCCGGAAAAGAGTGAGACAGGTAGCGCGCAAAAGTAAAAGTGGAACCGAGAGTGGTACGAGAGACAGAACGAGAGCAAGACAGACAGACATCACGAGAGCGAGACAGTTTGTCCCCGTACCACTGGTTGAAAACCACTGCTGTAGATCACTGCCGGTACGTGCGCTGGGAGCGCACCGTTTAAGTTTGAAAGTTGAAAAGTTTGTGTGTCTGAAACGCTATGTGATTCAGTACAGTTTACACAGCACAGTACATGTTCTGTAGCTACTATTGCACTAAATGGTAACACTTTAATACGTTATGCAAATATGCAACTTGTTTGTTGAAATGTTAATAAATGGGAGCTTCCTCAAACAGCCATCTCTTTCCCGACAATCCCCTCTGTGCACGAACCCTTACATATGGTAATTAAACATTAAAACACCTGCAGCTTATAGTCCAGTGCGGCTTATATATGTACACATCATTCAATTTAGCTGCTGCGGCTTATATTCAGGTGCGCCTTATAGTCCGAAAATTACGGTATGTTTTTTAAGTACTTGGATAGAAATAGCCAAAAAAGAATTTAAAAAAGGACAACAAAGGTTATTATGAATATTGAAAATGTATTATGCAAAGAATAGGGCTGCAACTCATGTATTTCACTTTCATCGCAATGTAAAATGGTGGCATAAACACAACACAAAAGACTGCATCTTTTCAATAACAACTTACAACTGCAGTTCAAATCTTTTTTTTTCATGTTGTTTATTTTGTGTCGAGTTCAATTTTTTGATAGATTCAATAAAATAATGTCCTTTTATTTTTCCAACAACAAGCAATTTGTATCATTTTAGTAGCAATCACAATTAAGTACACTTTAATATATATATATATTATTTGGTTAATTTTTTATTGGAATATTTTGCATATTGTTATATTATTTTCCTCATATTGCCTGCCCAAATGCAGACATTATAAATGTATACATAAATAATATATCAAACAACCATTGGTGTAACAAGGTTGTGATTGGCCCCGGTGCAAATATTGTTTTGGGCCAACACCCATATGCATCTGCAGGTCTCCCTGGAAAAAGAGATAATTGATCTCAATGGGATTTTACCTGGATAAATAAAGGTTTTGAATTGAATTGATATGAAACAGAACTGTAAACAGATTTACTTTTTCTTTATGGATATTTTACAAATCACTCCCCTTTTAAACTGTATTCTTGTTTTACTGTCATATAGTATTTCATAACTGTTTTTCATTTATTCTCTTATTGTTTTATAACTATAATGATCATATGAAGGTGTACCTCAGAAATAATTGTTTACATACATCGTGACCAAACCGTTTGAGACCCACTGAGATAACTTAGACTAAAGTTAACTATCTAAACACTCAGCGAGTTCTTTACCTCACCTGAGTCCCTCAGTCTGAGAGGTGAGGACATTCCCTTCACCTTGTTGTAGAAACAGCTCCTTATATCTGTTAGTGCAGCTAGCTAAACAGATGCTAACAACACGGTCCCCGGCACCGGTGCGCGCGCTCTCTCTCTCTCTCGCGCGCGCACGCACACGCTCTCTCTCTCTCTCGCGCGCACGCACACGCTCTCTCTCTCTCTCGCGCACGCACACGCTCTCTCTCGCGCGCGCACGCACACGCTCTCTCTCGCGCGCACACGCTCTCTCTCTCTCTCTCGCGCGCGCACACGCTCTCTCTCTCTCTCTCGCGCACACGCTCTCTCTCTCTCTCTCTCTCTCTCGCGCACACGCTCTCTCTCTCGCGCACACGCTCTCTCTCTCTCTCTCTCTCTCGCGCACACGCTCTCTCTCTCTCTCTCGCGCACACGCTCTCTCTCTCTCTCGCGCACACGCTCTCTCTCTCGCACACACGCTCTCTCTCTCGCACACACACACACACACACACACACACACACACACACACACACACACACACACACACACACACACACACACACACACACACACACACACACACACACACACACACACACACACACACACACACACACACACACACACACACACACACACACACACACACACACACACACACACACACACACACACACACACACACACACACACACACAAATTATGACATACATTTCTTGGGGGTGCTATGGCTATCCTAGGGGAGTTTTAGCACCCCCTAGCGCCGCCTATGATGGACATACACAACCACTGAGAAGCGCCACATGTCATATTTCAACAACAGCCTGCCTTGGCCTCAAACCACCACAGCCTGACAACGACACAGCAAACTAAGAAGAGGATTACACCTGTTTCCTTCATGTTTGTCTCTGGGGAATGGGCTGGTAGGCCTACATGGACCGGTTGCTATAATATAGCTTTTGATCTTGGCGTCGGGGGTCTCAATAGCGCCATAGAGTCCCCTATCGGTTGGGGCCCTTGGGGGAACTGTTGGACCACCGCCGGGCACAGCCAAATCCAGCTTCTCCTCCTGGCTGTTTTAGCACTGGTGATGTGTTGTGCATGCCCACTGCACCTCGCGGGAGCGCGCCACAGCGTAAAGCACAAAATCCCAGACATTTCAATGATTTGAATCAATCAAACAATGTTTATTTATATTGCCCAATATCACAAATGTTACATTTGTCTCAGTGGACTTCACAGTTTGTACAGAATATGAGAATGACAATACGACACCCTCTGTCCTTAGATGATTTGTGCGGCAAAGTTACCCCTAGTTTCCACCGGGTCCGTCTGCGTCGCGTTACGGCTGTGCCGCGGCGCCCGCAGGGATCGCGGCCACTCTAGTCAATGGGTGCTATTCCACCAGACGCGCCGCGTTACAGCTTAGAAGCGTCCCAGAAGCGTCTCGCCGCTGGGCTCCGCTCGAAATAGGATTGAAGTCTATTTTTCGACGCGATGCAGCCGTAAGATAATGTCGGGCAGGCAGGAAGTGGAACGTTCAGAGCATATATAGAAATGCCAGCGTTTTCCTCCGGTTTACAGGCACTGTGTAAATATATATAGAATAATTATGATGATGAATTAATTTTTTTACCATTAAAATACAGCAACACATCTTTGATTCATGTCGTTTATAACTGGGATATTAAAATTATTATTAACTTTGTCTGTACAAAGTAGTCTGTCCAGGAAATATGCCCAAATCAACTAAAACTGCGAGCCGGCAGGCAAGACGCTCCGCTTCTGAAATGCTTCTGAAACGTGCCCGGTAGGGTATGACGCCGGAGGAGGCCGGACCAAAACCGCGGAGCAGCTGTTACGCGACGCAGACGGACCCGGTGGAAACTAGGGGTTAGGTCTAGAAACGACATAAGGGCATAACACCGGAGCACTGCTGCGGGGAAACTTTGGCGCTGTTCTGAGTTAGGTTCTAATCCGTCAAAATGACGGACTGCTTTCAGATTTTTCCGTCATTGTCAAAAGAATTCCGTCATAGACGGAATATATTCGGTTAACGCGACCTGTTGCTTGGTTACTTTGAAGACTGCATGAACCGGTCAATGCCATAGAGAGGCAAAGTCCTTCCCTTTCCGGGGGACTTCCATGGGACCTTATTTCGGAAAAAGTATGTGTTGCATTCAATGGCGAGAGAAAGATTATATTTCGATCCCGTTTGAATTGTGCCACAAATTACACGTATGATGTTTGTCAATTTAAAAGATAATTTTGCAAGTCAACATTTTTTAAATGTGTCGTGAAACTGTGAAGTAACACTTTTTTGTGTGAAACTGCTCAATGAACTACATCTCCCGTCTCGCACCACACACCAAGACGGCCGTCACGTTGGCACATTTCACTTCTTTGTTTCAGAATGAGGCGAAAAGTATTAAAAGAGGTGAAAATCACTACAAGTCGTTGACTTGAGAGCTGTACGTACACAAAAGGGGAGTTGGTCGGTTCCGTAAGAGCCGGGATTCTGGGATTTGTAGTCTTTCTAGTTGCATATTTTTCATAGTCTTATATTTCAACAGTTTTTCGACAAACTGACTTTTTTTAAACTTTTTTTGTAATTCATGGCACAATTCAAACGGGA
Source organism: Notothenia rossii (assembly GCF_949606895.1). NCBI lineage: Eukaryota > Metazoa > Chordata > Actinopteri > Perciformes > Nototheniidae > Notothenia > Notothenia rossii. The sequence goes on along the minus strand of NC_136907.1, from coordinate 51,883,974 downwards.
TCGAAAGATACGTTTTCTCTCTTGACTTCAATACATACTTTTTCCGAAATAAAGGACTTCGCCTCTCTATTGGGGCCCCCCAAAAAAAAAAAAAAAATGGTATAGCCTGTGCCGGTGCAACTGCAAACAACACCACAACGGAGTGTTTAGCCAGTACGAAAATATTGCCGAGTGCAAAAGGCGCTGAAAATATATATGGAATTATTATGTTGCTTTATATAAAAAAAAGAGGTATTTCAAGTGGCAGTAAGCACAGTTTATATAATATCATTCTTATATTCCTAATGGCAGTGATATTTAAACGTTCAGGAAAGATCAATCTGTCACGCAAAGCTCCCACTGTCTCCATCCAGCAGCTTAAACAACAGCTCTCACTGCACACTAATAACAACACAGGCTAACAGCGGGCCTTCTTCATTACCTCGGTTTGTTAACTCTATTTTAGAGGACTAAACTTAAACAAAATCTAAATTCACTGTAGTAAAAAATGTGACAGATGCAAACAAAGAGCCGTCTGTCTGGTTTCTCTGCGCAGGTGAACGTCCCGCTGCCTGCAGCCGCTAACGGAGCTGCGTAGTGCCCATCCTCCAGCGGACCCGAGCCTTGCACCGTCCTGCAGGATGCTGCGGGACACCGTGCCAGCTCAAAGGCTCTCTGGTCCAGTGCAGGTGTACCCGCAACCCCCCCCCCCCCCACCCACGGTGCAACCTCCTCTTGTTCTCTAGCTAACCTCGGTCTGTCAGGTTGACCCCTCTGTTTTCAGTCCAGCATCAGCTAAAGCAGCTAAGATGTACATGACAGTTTATAGGATAAAGATGAAAATAAACATGCACTGCTCACAAGCTAAAGAGCAGGTGAATGCTTGTGTTACCTTCTTTCTTCAGTGGGACCGGAGCCTGGGAATCGTCCTTCTTGTCCAGCAGCGGGTTCTTCCTGTCCTTCTGTGACTCCTTCTTCGGCTGCTTCGCGGCTTGAGCTGCGGTCTTGTTGGAGCCAGCGGCGGCGGCCGCCTCCTTCTTCTTGTTTTCCGCCGCTTTTAGGATCTCAAACGGGTCGGACTCATCGTCCAATAACTGGTCAAACCGGTTGGTTACGACACAGCCGAAGCCTTCCTGAAGATGTCCGGGCATGATGGCGCCCCTTCAACGGGATTCACCTCCGATTCTACGAGGTTTGATGCGAACAATTCGCTGGATGCTGCCACAAGATGGCTGGGAGAGCTGCCCCTTCTCTTCCGGTGCGAGCACCATCCGGGACATCGTGCACAGCGCACCAATCTGAACACACTGAGGCTGCAATGTTTTTATTTACATTATGTAACTATGTGCTTTTATATCCTCCTACAGTAATCCGGGTTTTAATTTCTGAGAGGAAGTCATATGCAGGGGAAGCTTTCCATAGTATGCTGGTCCTGTTTTGTCCAAAGTACATGATGCTGTACAGAACAAAACACTATTACATATTTCATGGTTTGGCTGAAGAAGTGTCACTTAGTTATTTACATCATAAACCAATATCTCTATTAATCTACATTACTTAAATAAACATTACATTACATTTAGCTGACGCTTTTATCCAAAGCGACTTACAATAAGTGCATTCGACCAAGAAGATATAAACTTGAACCGAATCATATAAACTCTATAGATTCTATACAATTATGTGTTCAAGTCCTTGTATTTTGTAGCATTGACTCTGTGCTGCTACAGACACACATATCATAAGATTAAGTGGGATTTGTCAGTTTATAAAAAGCAGCAAATGTTGTGTTTAGAGCCAGCAGGGGCATGCTGAGCAACAGCTGGCGGAACAATATCTGACAAGACCGCCCTGTGCACAGACAGCTCTCAGCATACTGAAGCTGTCACACTGGATTAAGACATATTCAGGCACTTTTCCATGTAACTCCAGTTTCTTTCACCAATGGATGTCATTGATTTTAAAAACAAGAGTGAAACTCTATTCAGGCCCAGGGCACGTGTTTATGACCATTGCTAATTTTCATCTTAGCGCTTCATTTACGAGAACATCCATCCAGTCAAAATGTGTAATCAAATAAAGAAATAACCTAGAATGGTTGATTCCATAAATTCACAAATAAATGGGTTCTTCCTTGGTCTATGCCAGCGCCATATAGATATAGATTCCATTTATATACATTATATTATATGCCTCTGGTCTATGCTACACTGTTTAATAAAGTTGAATGAAAATCGGGCAATTAATTGTTCCCTAATGTTGCTGATAAACAAGAAAAAGCAGCGCTTGGAACATTTCACCGATTAAAGTTCAGTTACTTTTCTGAAATGGCTAAAAGAAGGCCTCTGATGCACATTCGTCATGTATATTTTTCTCTTATATTCCTATTATTAAAACAAAAAAAACGCAATCATCTTGCAAACCAGTGTGCCAGGAGCAGCTAAAGCAAAACACAATTACATTAAGCAGTTGAGCCTCCAAAGCCCTATTTTTGCTACCACAAAGCAGTTATATTTTTGAATTTCAGTGAAATATCAGTAAAACAAAACTTGTGCATAAGAGCTTGTGAAAAGAAGAATTGTTTTACCCTGCATGTGTCTGTTAAAGACCTTATCAGTGAGCATGTCATGCCTTTCAGCTAACCACATCATAATGTATGATCTGTGGTAAAAGGAGACCCTGGTGACAGCTGATGGAAGAGCTGGAGGTAAACCAGACCTTACAAGCAAACAGCTGATTCAAGTCTGTAAGGTTAGAAGCCCGCTTAAGAAGAACATGATACAGATATCAGGTGAAGACGCAGCAGCGTTGGTGGTATTTAGTTACACCATGAGAGACCTCTGCTGGTTATTGATCTCAGAAAGGGCAAATGCAAAGAAAAGTCTTGTGGAATTGTACTTATGTAGAAAAGACAATAGAGACACATTGTTCAGTGATACGAGACGCAAGAATGAATAAGAGCACTTTATTCAGAGCAAAATGATCCATTACAAATGACTCACTATTTCACTGCACAAATTTCCTCGTCGGCATTTTCCTCACTCTGTTTCCTTCGGACTTCTTTCTCAAGCTCGAGGAGTTTTGAATAGAGGACATCGGACGTTCCTTCATCGATGTCCATCTGAGACAAGAATGAAAAACATTATTTTGACTTAAAAACACTTTTACTTCACTTCTTAGGTTTATATAAATATTTGTATTTGAGTCTATTTGATTTCAACCTTTATTGGAATTTTTACTTTAGCTTCTTATGTTTATATAAATATTAGTAATCAATTTCTTTAAATGTATCTTTTATATAATTCAAAGCTGGAGCAACTCACAAAACATTTTTCCTCGGAATAAATAAAATGTATATACATTAAAAAGTTAAGATATTCTGATTCAAATACATTCTAAATCACTGCAGTACTGTATTTAAAATATAGCCTACTTTAGTTCAATTACACATATTGTGCTGTTTACAAATAAAGAAACAGCAGTTGTGCAAAAATGCTAATGAGCCACAACTTGTCAGTGCATTTCTATATTTTTGAACAGGCCTAAAAATAAACTACGCTTTCAATCATTAGTATAACAATAAAAATATATGTATGTCAAATTGTATGTGGTCTAATGTACGAAAATGCACAAAATGAACCCTGTAAGCAGAGGATTATATTGTTATTATTATAAGCTAATTATTTAAACAGGTTTTGTAAAGAAATATGTCTGGCACTAGCTTTGTAGTAGTAGTAGTAGTAGTAGTAGTAGTAGTAGTAGTAGTAGTAGTAGTAGTAGTAGTAGTTACTGTGATCACTGTAAGTGGTTTCCACTGTACTCAGGTTCAGCTTGTTTAAATTTCACGTAAAGCAGTATGATGTCTCTCTGTGCCGGTCTCTGGTTACTCACCTGGCGAGGCTGAGTGTAGTTTGTTCCGAGTCCTGATGTTAAACTGTGATACTTTGCTCTGGGGTCCAGAGACTCAGGGTTTTGTAGAAACAGCCAGTGCTGTTAAAAAGCAGGACGTCGTGTTTATAGGAATTCATTTTTAGAGATATGTGTACATTATTTCGTACTGACAGCAACATACCAGCGCCTCTGCTCCGTTGTGTGGTGTGAGCGTGAATGTGTTGGTGAAGATCCTTATCTATTAAGCACAGAGAGTCACAATGTCAATGACACAATGTCATACTCCTTTCTGCACATATTCTGATTTCACATTTCATAGTTTATATGCAAAAATTCATTCATAGCATTCTATTTCCATGTAAATTACTGCTTTATTTTATTTTTATTTTATTGCTATTTAACTGTATTTTATTACGGTGTAAAAGATTTTCTGTTTTATATTAGATTTCTTGTTTTTTATATTTTATGTATGCACCATGACATCAAGTCAAATTCCTAGTATGTGCGAACCTACCTGACAATAAACCTGTTTCCGATTCTGATTTCTGATTCTGAAAATACATCCCATACCATTATACAGTGCAAACTCTATGGAGTCCTTGGAGCGCCATAAAAACAAAAAATATGAGAAAACATTTAATGACAGAAAAACATAATAAATAGGTAAATAACAAATAATGTAAAGATAAACAAATAAAACAATGATTACCCAACAAAAAGATAATTAAATGCATTATCATTCTGTTCACATTTCTTTATTTTTCTTTCTGTATGTATTATTATGTATTTAAACAAATAAATAAAGTATTTATTTTCCTTCTTTTTTCTATTGATTTTGCTTTAAAAAATCTTGAGCAATCTATCTACAAAAAGCACATATTTTAAGAAATAATGCATTATAATATTTGTTTATAATAATAATATTTTTTTATTATGGCACTCCTATGGCTCCATAATATGCGATTCTAATCATGTTTCCCAGAGATGAGTAGGTTCACTCACCAGCCACATGACGGGCATGATGAGGGTCCAGAAGAAGGAGGGGAGGATCCCGTAGGTCAGGTTAGTCATCACCAGCCCGGGACAGATGACAGAGGAGAACAGCCCCTGTCACAGAGAGAAAACATATTTATTTCAGGAACATTTTTACGATCTACCTGATGAACATTGTTAATAACTTTCTATTTAATTAAGAAAGTTGATAGTGCTTTAAGAGTGGTGAGAGTTCTAAAAGTTATTTTATGCTTTAAAAAAAAAGGTAAATTAAAAATTATTTGCAGGTCAATTAAAAAAATCTAACTCTACTGGTATATCCAAAGGAGATCTAAAACTATAATATTTCACAGTGCAGATTTTTTACCCCGTCAACCAACAAAAAAATTAATTTTGCTATAATTGTATTCATTGGTCTCAAACAAATACTGTCTTCTTCAACAAACAAAACAAAGAGTTTAAAGAAAACAAACATAAAGGGAAACATCCGGGGAATGATAGCAGTTGCTTTTGATGGTTGATAGAGTAAAAAAATGTATGTGAACATACTTTTTTAACATACTAACAAACCTGCCTTTTGGCGCCACCTAGAGGAAACGGGACCACATTGTAACTTTTTTACACTGTTAAAAATTGCTAAGACTTCTTTAAAGAAAAGGACTGCCTGCAGCCACTATAATGACCTTGTGACCAACCTAAATGTTGGAGTGTGTGTCAAACGTCACTCCTGAATCGGTAGTGTGCAGACTTTCTGATGGACTGACCTGGCTGTTCTTCTGCCTGTTGAGAGCCAGGCTGAGCATGTCTGAGGCGTACTTAGAGGAGCTGTAAGACTCCCTCCCCTCTCGGTGCTGCATGTCCTCCATGCTGAAGGCGGAGCGGCGGGCGTTACTGGAGGAGGTCCACACGAGCCTGGAGAGCAGCGGCTCCAGCTCCCTGATCTGCACCATACGGTACATGACTTATATACACTATATATACTTTATGCATGTACAACTATAATACTAAATAACTATACTGTAACATCATATAGTATTCAGGACTGTATATAGGCTACAATGTCAGATTAAAGTTTTTTTTGTTATATTTTAGATTTCATATCTGTGGTGTACCAGGAGAAAATGACCGAAGAGGTTGGTGGCAAACACTTCCTGCAGACCGTCTGAGTTGAGGCGGTCCTGTTGGGTCAGGATCCCCTCGGCTGTGGCAAACATTCGGACCACATTCCTGCAGAGAGAGGAGAAAGTGTTACAGAACAGCTTGGACACGGACAGGGTTTACAGCCATCAAACTTTAAGGACAACATTTGATGTTGAGAAGTGTGTTTGTATGAGGTAATTATCCATATTCAATTTATTACCAAATTATAGTTATTCATAGTTGCTGTTTGACGGCAATGTTAAGCGGTGACACAATTGTAAATAAACAAATAAGATAGACTTTAACGTTTTTTTGTTTTCTTTAAGTGGGCTTTTCTTGTACTTACTTCCTGATCCACAGTAGTACATTGCTTAGATTCCTGCCTATCATTTTACCTGATTTAATTTCAATTTCTTGTTGCACTATTTTTATAAAAGGCTCCCTTTTATTATAAAGGTCCTTAACATTATTATTATTTTATATATATGTTGCATTGTTGGAGGAACCTCCGATTTAAGATTTGGGCTACAGTCGAATTGTCCAAAAATCAGCTCCTAAATTCTAACCCTCTCTCCTATTCCTTGACCTCTGAGTGAAACGTCACGGGGTTAAGGGATAGTGGATAGGAGAATTCAAAAGGACTTAGGAGAAGAGACTGCGGTACTTTAGAGAATCCGACTGCACTTTCACTATCCGACGTGTTTATGATGCGCCAGCGGATGTCATTTTGTGCATCTGCTGATGTGGGGAAACTATGGAAACTACAGTTTTCTATACAATGGAAAAAAAACGGACTACAACATGGATGTTTATTAAGAACGAGGGACTACTGTAAACTCATCTACAGACTCTGCACCGTGCTCTGATGCTGTTGTTTTATGCTTTATGAACGTGGACAACAGAGAAACATATTCTTCATGACCAAAGTTGGAATTGAAATAAAAAAGGAAAGTGAAATTTATGCTCGTCACCTTCTCCCTTCGGTCCACATTAATACAAATGATCCCAATACGTATGATTGTATGAACTATGAAAAGATTTTAAAATAAATAAAAATGTATTTATTATAAACGTTAGTCCTTAACATCTATCACTGTGTATATCACCATTCAAACATCTTTTAAAAGTTGAACAAACCCCACACAGCTCAGTGAAATGTTGACTTTATTTGATAATTTCAGTAAAAACTAACGTTCATATTTCTCTTTTTGATTATAATACTGATGAACGTTCAAAACAAAGCACTTTGGCAACTTACCACATACGTTTTAAAATGCTTAATAAGCACCGTAACTTTCATGATATCATTTCTCCGTCATAATCGTTTGTTTCCGTGAACGGCCGACTTTTGTGTGACGGTAAATGCTGCGGCTGCAAGGCATTGTGGGGCAGCATTTTCTCCTCTCCTTTCGGTTAGGGAGGTCCAGTGGTTCCTAAGCTAAAGGAGGTTATAAAGGAAGTTTGAAACCTCCTTTCCTATCATCTAGAGAATTCGAACGGCACTTATCATGGCTGCCACTGAGGGACTTCCGGGTCATTTCACTCGGTTAGGAAGGTTCCTAAGCTAAATGGACTATTCGACTGCAGCCTAAGATTTCCGTTGCTAATCTACTCTGTAGCTATTGTGCATATGACAATAACATATTTGAATCTTGGTACTCCTGTCTTCATCTCCAAACTGCCTTCGTGCTACGTTCCTCATACAAACCCACTTACAAATATTATAGGATGCAAATTAAAGTAAATTAGGAACTGGATTTTGGGACTAACCTGGAGAACAGACCCTTGAAAAAAGCATTCAAATCCAGTTGTGGATTGGGCATGATTCCTGCATTTAGATACAGGAAGTCAATTCTGTTGTATCTGCAGATAAACACAAAGGTCAACCTCAGTTCACTATTCAGGTGAGTGAAGGTATATCAACAGTGTCATGACATCACTGTGTCAGTACCTGGCCTTGACCTCCTGAGCAGCACTGAGCACAGATTGGACAGAGCCCACGTCCAGCTGCAGGAGGTCCACATGTGCGTTGGAGTGAGAGGTCAGCAGGGCGGAGCGGGCAGCCTCCGCCCGCTGCATGTTCCTGCAGGCCAGACACAGCCACAGCTGGCTGTCCTCTGTCAGCAGCCGCTCACACAGGGCCAGGCCGATGCCGCTGGACAAAGTGAGAGGAGGCAGACAAACATTAGGGTGGAAACAAACACCCCTAAGGACTCTCATCCTACAGACTTTGGAAGTGAAACAAGTGGTAAACATAGAAGACTTGTTATTACAGTTGTAGAAGAAATAAATATTAAAGGCAGATACAGAAACAGGTTGTTGTCGCAAATTCAAACAAATCTAAATTAAAATGTTTACAATGCATGTTGATAGTAAGAACCAATAATAGACCTACTCTGTACGAGTGTATTGAGAAAGTAACACAGTTTTAATGTTTTTGATGAAGGTAATAAATCACAGATAGTACCGCCGTAGATACACCAGTATTTTCTCATTTGTGTATGATTTTGTGTATCTTGGATGTATTTTGTGTGCAAGTTTTATTTATTATTTAAAATACATATTTACATATACATTTAAATGCATTTGAAAAAAAAGCCTTCTGTGGATATATCTTTAAAATTGAATTAGCATTTTATGCATAACTGGTGCATAAATGTATGTTACAAATATAGACAAGGGTTAACCCTAACCCAAGTCCCATATTATTATTAGAGAATCACAGACCTGTGCATTAAAATAAATCTAATAACATTATAAATAATGTAGGTTCTTCCTCATTATAATGATGTTCCTTATGGTACATAAGTATAGTAGTATAGGTACTTTTACAATCTTATTTTGTTGTAGGCTATGGGTTGCTGGTTTTTTGTAATTCCCCTAATGTTATCTGTACGTGTACGTGATGGATGCACTTACAATAACATTGTGGATAAAAGAAGATTGAACTAACTAGCATTGTTATAACAGTTGTAAAACATCGGTACGTTCATTCAGTTTATCCCATTTTAGAAGCACTTCTCCCTCAGTGACGCTTTCAGCTCGTGCAGGTGTCAATCTGTAGCAATGTTAAATACCGAGTGTCTCTTCATCGTTATAATGTTGTTTTTGTGACCTACCTGTTCGCGCCGGTTATGAGGACAACTCTCTCCATGTCTGCACGGAGCTAGCAGCGTCTGTAAGCGAAGACAGGACCGTAATAAAGTTTAAACCAGGTGTGAATAATCTCTAAACGAAGCAGCCCATCGTCCGATTCCAATGAGATACTTTAGCCTATGTGTAGGAGCAGAAACGTGGTGTGATTGGATGTCAACAAACAACCAGCCAATCAGGTCACTCACTACGGAGAGCGAAGAGGCCCAGAACAGCTAAAGAGCACAACGACTGAAAATGTTGATTATTGATTATGTCTTTAATACGGTCCAAAACCGATTACAGATTCGAAGTAATAGTGCAAAAATACTGTGGCAAGTTGAAGTCATGTCCATCTCAAAATGATTGTGTGCAATTGGATTACAATTCGTGGTGCAATAATGTGTACATTATCTTTATGTTGCAGCTGGTAAGGCAGTTTGAACTGCTGAGTAGCTTTAAAGGTCACTTATTATGCAAAATCCACTTTTTCACGTCTTTTTTACTTAAACATGTGGCCCCCGTTGTAAAGAGATTCTGAAAGTTTCAGGAAAAAAGACCCCCTCTCTTTTTGTCCTGATCCATTTATATTAAAAACCTGTCTGAAAATGAGCTGATCAGATTTTGGCCACTTTATGATGTCATAACGATTTGTTTGGCTTGTGTAACCATTAGCCAATCACCAACCAAGGTAACCCCCCCCCCCCCCCCCACACACACACACACCTTATCACCTGAATCTCCTCCAAGAGCACCATTGAGTTCTTTGTAACCAAATATTACATCACATTACATTGCATTTAGCTGACGCTTTTATCCAAAGCGACTTACAGTAAGTACATTCGACCAGGAATGAAATATCTCTCAGAGGGGCGTTGGGAGGGGCTCCTTATTTTCATTTAAAGTAACAGACAGAGAATCAGCACTTTGGAAACAGGGATGAAACAGAGGGGATTATGGGATGCTGCAATGATCTGTTTGGTATTTTAGAAAAACACTTCAGAGACATGTTTTGTATATATCTGAGACCTATAATATATTGATGTAAAACAGTATAATAGGGGACCTTTAAATGTGATAATATATAATTAGTTACTTTATAGTTTATAGTTTAGTAAGAATAATCTAAATGTGAAGTAACTAGTAACTAAACCATTCAAAGTAGAAATAGCACATAATGGCAATACTTAAGTCTAGTAAAGAACAACAGTAAATGTAGACTACTAAAGTATGTAATGAAAACAACAAGGAAACTGATACATATATAAGTAAATATTCATTTTCTTTATTAAAAGACTCTTTGGTTTGACTTTGGTTTACTCTTTGCTACTATTCAAAGAAATATACACTTTCTGCAAAAGTCTTTAACATGTTTATAAAACATGTCTGAACAGCTGCGGAGTAAAAACAATATTACCATAATTATAATGTGATTTGTTCACCTTCAAATTACAAAGCATAAATATAAACATTCATCAAAATCCCACCTGTATTGACATCCTCTAATAAATGTGCAATAGAATTAGATTAGAAAAAGAATCAAAATAAAATCTATAGGATTACGGTAGAGTACTCTATAAATAGAAATAGAAAATCAAAAGGAATTAAAATAAATACACAAAGGAGTGAATAGTGCTAATATATATGATATCTACAATATAAAGCTTTGTTCAAGTTAATAGCTTGTTCTCTTATCTTGTTATTTACAGCGCTATTGTGGCTAACCGGTTTTAAAAAAGATGGACAACATTTGATGAGCTTTTTACGAGACGAAAGTCATTCCAAATAAATCCAGACTGCAGGGACAGTGCATGGCGGAGGGATGATGTGTTGCATTTGCTACGCCAGGCTCTCCATCAGCTGAGTGTGGATATCCTGGAAGCTCGGCCTCTGCTTGGCGTTCCTCCTCCAGCAGCTCAGCATCAGATCATTGTAAACTCTGTCCGGACAACACAGAGGCTTCGGCAGGTACACCTGGGAGCATGACACATAATGTGACAGTAGGATTCATGATGAATGGGGGACATTACGGGTGATTAACGTACAACAAAACAACAATTTATAGATTTCACCTTGGAGAGGAATAGAATACATGTAACAGGATTAAGATTTAGGATACACAACTGTATTCTCTCACAGTTACATACAAAAAAGACACATTCAGATTACTTGTTAATTAAAAAAGAATGACGATTGCTAGCAGGATTACAATGTTACATAACATTTTAAAAATAAAAACAGATGTATTAAGATGTGTTGTGTTTCTTGTAAGAGGAGCACATTTCATTGAAACTTTACTGTTTTGTAGGCCCATGCTTTTGTTGTTTTATTTATTTCGTAATCAGTAGGGGAACAAAACAGAGCATTTTCAGTGTGATCAGATTGTATTTTTGCTTTGATCCCTCTCCCAGGACTGACAAACGTGAGTTATGTGTTGCGTGTGTAGATACAAATAAAGATAATAAAAAAAACACATAGATAATCCAAATGACAAAATATTAACGTTAACACATATAAAAAACAAAGTCAAAAATATCCCAGTTGCGGCCAAATAATATTATCGTGGGCGTCAGGCAGGACCACGGCACAAAGAGAGCCGAGACTATAAGAGATTGTTCTCTGGAGGAAGTGTAACTGAAATGCCGCCCTGCTCACCTGCTTGCCCTGGTCCCTGAAGAACTCTCCTGTGTTCTCGATGACCTGCTCGTCAGAGAGCTGGGAGTACGGCTGCTTCTTACACAGAGTCAGGATCTCCCACAGAGTCACACCGTAGGCCCACACGTCACTGGCCATGGTGAACTTCCCCTAAGAGAACAGACAGCAACAACAATGAGCATAGTCTTCATGTGGAAGCTGGTTTGTAATAATGATCACAGCTGCTATACTTTATAATGAGCAATCACAACATGGGGATTTATACTCAGGTTCTCAGGGAAGCCTTGTTTACCTTTATTTATGTTTTATTGTCCTTTAGTTCAAACCGACAGAAATAAAACAAGTGAGATTAAAAGATTAAGGGTAAAATACAATATGAGTAATTATAAGTAAAATGTCCAATTAAAGATGAAATCAATTGTAAAAAAAAGATCTATATTGTTTGTGTTGCATTTTTCAATTGAGTGTAAGGCTGCAAAAAAAAACGATCTTCCCTACACAATTATTGTTGCCAAAATTATTCACCATAATGATTGTGTTGCAATGTTTACTTTAAAGAAAACGAGGGGGGAAAAACAATAATGATCTTTGTTAATTAATCTTTTAGTTTGTTCTTGTGTAATTCGTCTCTTTTTTGGCAAATAAGGTTAGATGCCTAGAAATAAGATCTGTTGTTAACACAAGATAAAGAGATGTACATGATTTGTGGATAATACATGTGTAATTACCCCACTTGTGAATTTCCCAAATTATATTTGTCAAAAAAACCTGCTAACAAGAGGCCTTTCACTTAGCGGTGGTCTTGCAGATCCATGCGACCATGTTTTAGTGTGTGTATAGCCTACCGGTAGCTTTTACTTCTGCCGATTGCATTTACGCTTCAAAAATCATAAATGTGATATTAATATGTTGTATTACCCGGCTGAAAAAAACATGTTAAGTATCATAAACATGTTTTCCACATATAGTATTTTCTGCAAAATTCAAAAATTCAATGGAAAAATCTAATTGATTTGTGTTGATTGAGCCCTTGATATGCTAACTTTCAGATCAGCCTACAAACACACGTCCTCACTGCAACGCTCTATATTCAATACCTTGAATCCTGTAGTTTGACTGTAGTCCAATTTAAGATGTATATAGTAAAAGCCAATGAACAACCATTTTTAAAAGTCTTAAAATCCAACTGGACCAACAGGACTGCTTTTTTCTCTTCCTCAGGTGCAGCGCTCACCAGCAGGATGCTCTCCCAGGACATCCAGCGGATGGGCAGCACGGCGCGGCCCTGGATCCTGTAGTAGTCCCCTCTGTAGAGGTTCCTGCTCATGCCAAAGTCAGCGATCTTTATGGTGTAGTTCTTCCCCACCAGGCAGTTACGGGTCGCCAGATCACGGTGCACAAAGTTGAGAGAGGACAGGTACTTCATACCAGACGCAATCTGCACAGCCATGGCGATGAGTTTACTGTAGCTGCAGAGGCAACACAGAAACAGAAGACAGTTGAAAATATGGTAAACATACAGTAGTGTCCAATGTTGGGGAGTAGCATGTAATTTCACTTTAAATGTAACTATATTTTGCAACTGTAAGCTTACATTTTGGCTGAATTTCATAATTGCATGGTAATTCATAATTAGTTTTTGCTATGTTTGTGTTGGTATCCACTGAAAATAAATGTTGGGCTTTAAAAGAAAAAGAAATATTGTATTACTATTATTTTAACATTGCTTCTAAACTTATAACTGTTAATACTGCATAAAAAGGTCTAAAGCAGTTTTAGTTGTTAATAGTGTACAGATATTGTAAGATATTTTCCGATATTAAAAAAGGACTTCATAAAACAACAGGACTATTTAGACCAGTGCAAGTTGGCAGGGGTGAAAAGTTAGGACGATTCTAAGGGCCCGTGACTGACAGGGGCCAAAACTATTTTAGAACATTAAGAAGTAACCTTTCATCATTCATCAATAACAGTGGCGAGCCATGACTTTTATACCTAGGCCCTCTGATCCCCCCCCCCCTCCCTTCCCTCGAAAAAAAAGAAAGAAAAATAGTTATTACGTCACAGCGTATACTTCAGCGGAATATCAAAACAACGGCCCGGGTGCAAAACGCATCAATGACAGCCTGTCATTAATGCGTTTTGCACCTAAACCCTAAACCCTAACCCTGCTAACAAGTTAGTGTATGAGCCCACCTGACCATACTCTCCCCCTCCTCTTCCTCCGGCTCTGCCTTGTCTCCACCAGCGGCCTCCTTCAGTCGCAGCATGCAGAGGAACTGGTTCAGGTCTCCGTTCTCCATGTACTCTGTGATCATACACAACGGGTCGGTGTCCACACACACCGCCAGCAGACGCACAATGTTGGCATCCCTGAGGCGGGACATGATCCGGATCTCCTTCAGGAAGTCGTTCCTGCAGCACAGCGGGGCAAACTATTGTCATTTACTGCTTCATTGACTAGGTTGTCACAATAACATTATTTTAAACCTGATACGACACTAGTACAAAATGCAATACTTTAAATTTATTTCGACACAGGGGAGAACGGGGAAAAAGGCACACTAAAATGTTTTTTTTCTATTTTATTTTAAAAGAAAGTTATTGAACACATACCACACATCTAACTGTGTTTGTGCTAATTAACATTCATTATTAATATTCTTAAATATGTTCCTTACCTTTAAGGCCTACACATCCTTATATATATTTATCTATCTCTTTAAGAACTATAGTTGACACACACAAACATTTTTGTAATGTTTCTTTCATGGCAAATGTAAATGTAATTTTGTATTCATAAGGAAATATTGTTACAAGACCCAAATAAATCTCCAAATATAAATATTCCAGGTTACTGGACAAATAATGTTGTTTACTAAGTTCATCCTAAGGTTGAAACACTCACTGTAGATCTGTTTGTTTTGATATGTTCGGTACTTTCAATACTATCGAAGGTAGAAGTAATGTGAATCGTAACAGTGACCTTTGACTGAAAAATAACAACCAGCTGGAGACGAAAGTGCTGAGCCCCTTTGTATATTTTTAATTTAACCAAAAAAGATGAACCTTTTACCTTGCATTCTTGTTGGCATCTTCCCGCAGTGTTTTCACAGCGACCAGCAGAGGGGACTCGTTGGTTCCCTCTATGGACAAATCCTCATCCAGAAAGTCCTGCATGCCCTCGGCCTCACACAAGTGCACCTGTTTTAAAAAGCACTTTGTTAGTCCATCACCCACTTGGCACCACTCAGAACCATGAGTTTAATACCACTTAGCGTTGGCCATTTGTCAGTATGTACTCTATTTTCATGCTTTTACCACACTATCACTCAATCTTTAAAATGAGAGCTTTAAAGATACATCATCATAACTTCAGGAGGAATATTCTTTATATATTTAAACGTCCAAATCAATGTCAACAAACATTAAAGCAACAACATTACTTCTCCAAACTGGCCCTCTCCCAGTTTCTCCTTGAAGGTGAGCTTGTGTCGGGGGAACTCTCTCATGGAGGAATCGGTTCCAGAGAAGAGATTCATGTTGACGGCCGTGATGGAGTAGCAGTCTGCAGACTCCTGGAGGCTGATGATGTCCGCCTCCGCATAGTGGGGGGCTCCGTCCAACCCGCTGGATGCAAGGGCTCTGGGGGAGATGCTGGGTCCTGATGAGGTGCACACACAAACACACACACTACAGCACACAGATATGTCATCTTTAAATGGTATAGGTAATTAGCAAACATCTTTAAGACTATTATATCAAAATGTGGTTGCCCTAGACTATTTTAGTAGTAGTAGTAACGGAGAAACGCAAAAAGTGTTGCAACCAGCCCTGATTTGACTAAATGTTTTCCTTCAAAATATCTATTTTGGATAATATGTTATCATTAAATGGTATGGGTAATAAGTATATAAACATTTGTTTGGTCTAGACCAGTGGTCACCAACCTTTTTAAGCCCAAGATCACCGACCTCGGCCGAGGTGAAAGGCGAGATCTACCTATTGCAGAATTGAGTGTAAAAGACGGCCCAGACAGTGCTTCCAATTTGAGGCCTTTTATATAGGCTAATTGCATCTGAATTACTGTTACAATGAAGGCTCCATAATCAGCTCACGGCATATAGGTAGGGGTAAAGTGCTATTGGGGGGCGGACCTCACCTCCTCAAGGGGGGTCCGGGGGGATGTTCCCCCGGGAAGATTTTTTTTTAAATATTGAAGTTGAAAGCATCAATCTGGTGCACTTTGAGAGCAACATGAAGAGATCTATGGATACCTCTCTCAGCACCCATATGAGCAGTGCTTGAATTGGGCCACTACTCACCGGTACGCAGTACCGGCACTTCTGATTTTTACCCATGTAGTACCGGCACTTCTTACTGAGTACCGGCAAGGTGCCGGTACTCACTAAAATGCCGGTACTCAGCCGCCGGCAATATACGTATATATTGTAAACGCAACGCAGCGCAAATGTGGGTCTGACTCTGCCTCACAGAGGGTGACTGGCTGTCTACATGACGTGGCCTGCCGACATTGCCACTTTCATACAGATCATACTAATGCCCTCGATTGGTCTCTGTGTGTCATTCAAGCTCGGGAGGGTGTGTGTTGTGTATGTGTGGCGCGAGCGAGCGAGAAAGCGCGCGCACCGGTTACGTGTATTGTTGTTAGCATCTGGTGCTAGCTAGCTGCGCTAACGGATATAATGAGCTGTTTCAACAACAAGGTGGAGGGAGGGTCCTTTGCTGTCAGACTGAGAGGCTGAAAACTACAGCTCTGGTGAGGTAAATTTACTCTCTGAGTCTTTAGATAGTTAACTTAGTTTAAGTTATCTCAGTGGGTCTCAAACGGTTCGGTCACCATTTATGTAAACACATATTTCCATTTGAGGGGGTAGTGATTAGTAAAATATGCATGAATAATACAAACAAAATGTTAACTAGGTGAAAAAAGGTAAGATAAACTTGTTGAGAGCTAAAACTAGTCTTTGCTGTTGCCTCAAAGAGGAGCAGGGGGGAGAGGAGGGAGACAGGAGAGGCCGATTCAGGAGCCCAGACACACTCACAACTATAAATGAACCAAAAACAAATAAATAAACAAGTTTCAATGTTTTTTCATATTGGATATTGTATGTTATTGGTTATGGCCATGTACTTATGATTTTATGATTATTTAAATGTATACATTTTTGTTTCATATGGGTGTAGTTTCTTTATTTCCCCCTCAAAATGCACCAGATTGATGCATTTAAGTCCAACATTTAAAAAAAAATCTTACCGGGGGAGCATGCCCCCGGACCCCCCTATAGGATTTGAGGCCCAGCCCCACTGTTCCCAAATAGATTTGCAATTTTTTTTAAATAGTAACCCATCTCCATATGTTTCTTTTTGGGTAGTAGATTTAAACTAGAGGGCTATCACTTTGTGCAGCAACGCTATTGACAAATAAATCCAGCAAAATGGCACAAAAAACTGGTAGTGACCTCAGGGACGAGGAGTCATTTAACCAGCCAGTAGGAATCAAGCTTTACTTTCTTTTATATCCATAAAGAAAAAGTAAATCTGTTTACAGTTGTTTCATTATGGATGTTGAGAGGTATCCATATATCTCTTCATTTTGCTCTCAAAGTGCACCAGATTGATGCATCTAACTTCAATATTTAAAAAAAAATGTTCCCGGGGGAGCATGCCCCCGGACCCCCCTAGACTAGAGGGTGTCAGGTCCACTCCCCACTTATAAAAATAGCACTTTACCACTGCACCCCCTCTAATCTCAGATGCACCCTGAGTCATTTTGTTTAAGTACAGTGAGCCTTTCTAAAATATACAGTAAAGAGACAAACCCACCAGCATTATAGGATATACTATGACTTTGTGCCAAATACTTGTTGCTGATTTAGAGTACTGGCACCTTTTTTATTCCAATTCAAGCACTGCATATGAGACAGAACTGTACAAATATTTTCTTTTTCTTTATGGATATTTTACAAATCACATTAAACTGTATTCTTGTTTTACTGCCATATAGTAGGCTATTTCATACCTGTTTTTCATTTATTCTCTTATTGTTTGTATAACTATAATGATCATATAAAGGTGTGCCGCGGGAATAATCTTTTGAATAATTTGTGACAAAACTGTTCTAAACACTCAAGAGTCCTTTAGCTCACCTGAGCCCCTCAGTCTGACAGGAGAGGACTCCTCCAGCTTGTTGTGGAAACAGCTCCTTATGTCCGTTGGTGCAGCTAGCTAACCAGATGCTAACATCACGGTCCCCGCTAGCACCGGTCCCTCTCTCTCCCTCACTCCCTCTCTCCCTCTCTATCACACTAAATGCGCTATCGCCATACACACACAGAGCCGAGCTTGAATGACACAAGCACACGTGTATTTCCATGCAACTCTCTGATTGGTCTGGTGTGTTGCCTCTGTTGCGTTCACTGAACACGGGAAATTACAGTCCTGCCGTCCTCTCTTGTGTCATGATGAAGTTCACGTAAAGCACGGTTAATGTATTATATTATTGAGGTGTCTCAAATATACGTCAATCAAGTGGCACCTGCTAACGGGGTGGTGGATGATAGGTTTACATCTAAAAACGTATTTTTCAAACATTATTATTTTAATTTTCTTTTTCTTTCTTTTGTTACTTTTTTTTTTAACGGTCCGCGATCTACCCGCACCACACTCGCGATCGACCGGTCGATCGCGATCGACTGGTTGGCGACCACTGGTCTAGACTAAATAGTCTCTGAGAGAAAGGAAAAAAGTGATGCAACTGTCCCAGGGTTGTGGTCAGTTGCAACATCTCACTTTCTTTTCTTTCAAATGTATATTATGGACGATATGTCATCTGAAAATGTTATTGGTTATTTGCCGACATATGTATGTTTGATATATGAAAAAAAGAAAGCAAAAAGTGTTGCAACCAACCCTGATGTGTGTTGCAACTGTCCCAGATTTGGGGTCACTTGCAACATCTGCCTTTTTCTTCTTTTCAAATATCAATTGTGAATGATACGGTACAGTAACTATATGTAAATAATTGAATATATAAACATTTGGTTGGTCTAGACATATTAGAATCTGAGTAATGGAGAAAAATGCTAAAAGTGTTGACACCATCCGTGTTGTGTATTGCAACTGTCCCAGGGTTGGGGTCAGTTGCCAGATCTGACTTCTTCCTGTTCAAATATATTGTGAACGATATATGGAATAATCTTTAAATGGTATGGCTAACTACAAGAGATATGTACGTTTAATATATAAAACAATGATTCAGTTAGATCGAATATTTTCTGAGTAACAGAGAGAAATGCAAAAGGTGTTGCAATCCTCCCCAGTCTTCCCCTATCTACGCATTGTGCTCGATCTTACCGAGATATTCCGTGGACTGAGCGAACTCTGGGAGTTTCCGGATGAGGCGGGAAGGCTCCTGGTAGTCGGAGCAGAGGGGGAAGATGCTCTCGTAGGTGGAGTTGGAGGTGGAGCCGCTATCGCTGGTCAGAGAGGAGTGGAGGGAGGAGAAAGCCTGCGTCTGCACCGCCAGGCGAGCGGTGAGTTCATGGTCCAGCAGGCGACGGGAGGCCTGTGGAGAGAAAGTGGAGGTTTGTTGTAATGGGAAATCGGTATTGGATGTCCGACTTGTTCAAAAAAGAGGACATTCTTGGAGATAAGCATTTATTGTAACTCAAAGTGTTCCTAACCTTTTAAAGCATCATAATCAAGGACTTTTTAAGGACAACATTGCATTGCTAACGTTTTCTTTCTCTCTTGTTTTCTGCTGCTGAACCCATGTCTTTCAACTTTGGTTAATAATGCCCACATGTGACTTCTTGAGGCAGGAGCGAAGACATGATGCAGACAGCAGAACCTAGTCTATTTACTAATATCAAGTACATTTGACAATAGTATAAAATAAATCCTTTTTCCAGCAATTTAAATCACTTTGAATGACCCAGGTTTATTTGTATGTATTTTCCCAAATTGTAATAACAATATTTTAAGGATTTAAACTATGTGTGCAAGAACCAAAGCTAGTGAGGTAGACAATAACAACAATTCAACCTGCAAATAAAGAAATATATATATACAGTATATAGACATTGTTGATATATTGTTGTGGAATTTGTGTCGAATACATAATTTAAAGTATGGGATGACAGAGTGTGATGCATAAATACAGAAATATCTTATGCTTTTGTCTCCACATCACCACCTAAGACTCTACAAAAGGTTACTTAATGCCAATACACCATAGGGTGCTGATGGCATTGTCCGCCTGCTTGAAATCAACTTCCATGTGACTGCAGTCAATTCCAGCTCATAAAGCTGTCTTATAAAAACAATACAAATAAAACCTAGACCTCTTATTGATCTGTTTGGTCTCAAACGAATGGAATGAATAAATAAAATACTCCTCACCTTCTCAAGCATCTTTTGCCAGACCTGCCTCCACAGGATGATGACGATGATAGCCAATAAGATTGCTATAATAGCTACCAGGCAGCCAATCAGGATCCTGGTGTTGCTGTCGTCCACTTTATGAAACGGATCCTCTCCTAACAGCCAGAGGAGGTTGAGTTATTTCATCTTATTAAGAGTACATCCAACACAAATTACATTATCATTGCATAATCTGCTTTATGTTTCGTTGAAGATACAGAAAGAGAAGTGACATCTATTTCCGTCAGATGTCTTCTTGCCTCTCTTAAAAAAGAATAACTTAGTATGGGAAAACTTTAATTTGATCTGGGAGCCTTCTATGGATTTGATGGAAAATAAGGATATGTCTGAAGCATTGAACAGCGAGGAAAAATAACCTTTACATTTATTATTATTATTATAATTATTATTATTGTATTTACTATGTATTTTCTTTTACATTTATTTAATTCAATATTAGTAGTACCTTACCATTACGAGTATATCTTCTTTTTTTATAAAATGTTTTGTCAATCAGTGTATTTTGTATTCAATCCTTTATTTTAGCGCTGTTGTTACATTTGTTTTCTGTTGTTTTATTATTTGTCTTTTAATGTGAAAAAATAATAATGACAATGGCAAAAAAAGACAATTTCAGATACTATCAGCAGGGGGCACTGTTGGACCAGAGAACATTTTAGTTCAACTTGGAAACTAACCCACACTTTTAGACTGAAATAAATCACTTTATTTCAACAATCCCAGCTTGACTTTATTCTACATTTATAGTTTTTTAAAATTATATTTGTAGGTGACTGACGATTATACTGGACCTGTGTTTTGTTTACCACTACATCACTTCCTAGCATCCGCATATCAAACCAGCCTCCACTCCCTCCTGCCAACATTTCTCTCCCCTGCCTGAAAGTCACTTCACCAAAATTACAACTTTTACTTAAAGGAAAACAAATCCTAAAGGGTTTAGTTTCTGACCTGGCAATAGGTTTGTGGGGTGTCCATGTTTTCGAGGAGTCAGAGATGTGTTGTACACGGCAGAGCCTGAGAGAGAAAGAAAGAGAAGGGGAAGCAAGGTTAGACAAGAGGAATGGTGCAGTAAACATGCTGCCAGGTAAAAGCACAACATGTCATATTGGGCCACTCGGGGTCTCTCAATCCAAACAATAACAAATTATAAGGCTTTGTTGTGTCCAAAGCTGTCATGGAGGTCAGCTTCAGTTTAGGATTTCTTCATTGTTTTCCATTTAGGAGGTTTTTACCATAAGCCGAATTACCCCCAGAGATCTCCTGCTTTCAAAAACAAACAGACCGACTCATTAAAACGGGGGGAAATAAGGAAAAAAGCAGTTGCACATAAAAATCAGTGTTTCTCCAATCCTGCTCTGAATATAAAGGATGTCCTATGGGCTGCGAGCCAAGCTGTCGCTAATGTTTGTTCAGCTTTTTGTCTAATAAGATATAGTAAGATATAGATGTGCATGAGATTTTCATCAAGAGCTGAATTATCCCCAGAGGTCTCTTCCTCTCCAAAACAAACAGATTTGCTGATTAAAAATGGCAAAAGTAATACAAACAGCAGTTTCAAATACACATTTTTGTTTCTCCGATGCTGCTCTGCCTATAAGGGATGTCCCAGCCGCGAACAAGATTACCACTAATGTTTGTCCAGCTTTTCCTCTGAAAGTGTAAGATGTACAGTACATGTGCAGGAGATTTTAACCAAGAGCCGAATAAACCCCAGAGGTCTCCTTCCATCTAAAACAAACAGACTAAGTTTGTGTTAAGTTAAAAACAACCAAAATGTGTAAATTCTATCGAAAAATGTACTTAAAACGGGTTAAAAAGTTGACAGCGCTGACACAACAGACCAATATATTGAGTTTTAATACAATTGGAAGCCTTTGGAATAAGCTTACATTACAACAGCACATTTACCAAAAGTCTAGCCATTTTCAAGACATTTGAATGTGTAAATATCAGATATTACTGATATTATACTCAGAGAGGACTTCCTATCTCACCTGACTGGAAGGCCACCTCACTCAACAGCATCCACCCATCGCTGAAGTGGAAACGGCATTTGATGGCGCTGGCTGTGCGGTCGCCAAGGGGAACGGTGATGAAACGGGCGCCTTGGCTTATGCGGTCCAACTCGGGCCTGAAGGTCACCGGGTCAGACTCCCAGTCCGGTCCCGAGCGGAAGTAACAGGTGGCTTGACGGAACATCCTCACCCCTCGGCTGAACATGTTATTACAGTGGACCTGGGGGGGTGGAGGCGGGATATGTAGTTCAAACCAAGCAAGATCAGAGTACTAAGAGATGTATCCTGCAAATATTATGATGATAAAACTTACAAGGGAATTAGCTATGTTTTGCTATACCAACTGTTAAGTTATGAGGTTATGACATAATTTGATTAGTACAACATTCAAACCTTAGACTTTATACATAGGACATATTTTCATATTCAACAAGACTTGAAGACTTTAAAGCGCTTTTGTAATTTGTTTTATTTCATTAACCTGTACTTTTCTGATACTGCATGTTCATGTGCAATGCCAACTATAATATGTAAAAGGTTGAAGTTATTAAACCTAGACAGTATGAAGCCATGCTGCAGTGATGAGCTTGTGTTTCTGTATTTTCAGCTAAGCTATATGTAGCGGCCAAAATCATATAGAAATAAAACAGGTAATTAACTTAAAATAATACAGCCGCTGAGGCACTAGTTAGCGGATCTTACGCAGGGCAAGGATCCAGGTCCAGACAAGATTCTCCATTTGTGCAATTTATTCCAATTACAAAAGTACAACGAACAGGTTTCCTATATCCCTTTTCCTTAAGCCTTTCCTATGGCTTTCCTTTTGCTGTCTTGAAACACCCTGTGGCTTGGAAAACACTGTGGCTCGAAACACCCTGGTTGAAAACCGTTTGCGTAGGCAAACGGTTTTTTACTGTCCAAAATCATATAGAAATAAAACAGATAATTAACTTAAAATAATACAGCCGCTGAGGCACTAGTTAGCGGCTGTATTATTTTAAGTTAATTATCTGTTTTATTTCTATATGATTTTGGCCGCTACACTATATTAGTGACACAGATGTATATTTGAATGTGTAAGTGTAATAAATTAGCGGTAATGCAGATCGGACATTATTCACCAACTTGACGAAACATGCGCAGCATTTTCTGTAAGTCTGATATTATTGCAGATCTGCTGAAAGCTTTCTTACCTAGTAATATATTATGGAGTCTTGGATAACATTGTTAAAATAAGCAGATAAAAGTGTCCAGTGATAGTTGGTAACTCTATGTTCCCCAAACGTCAACAATCGCTCCGGTCCCAGCTTTGAGCACCATGTTTTAGTGTCCCGTTTCTGTTGTGTTTTGAGCTTCTCGCAGTTTATTTATGTGTTGCTTGTTGAATGTTTTCCAAATGCTATGCATGTGTTGTCAAGTTTCTTAATTTGTATGTGTTTTAGCACATTTGTTATTGTTTCTGGTGCTGCGGCGTGTTTCCCCTAATGGACGTGTTTTGGGCCGTTGTAGCGCGTTTGCACCTGCCGGCCACCGTACTGTACCTATCCCTTTACTTACTTTTTACATGCCCCATTGCCTTTGCACATTATGATCCATTGTGTGGTTGTTGCTCAAGGGGTAATGGGTGTCTACCAATCAGATGGTTGGATCCCCAGCCCCATAATCTACATGATGAACTGTCCTTGGGTATAATTCGATTTCCATATAGGTAATGTAAAGTGGGATTCATCATTCAGCAGCTGGGTAAGAGAAGATTGTTGCAATCCACCTGAATCCATCTTCTTTTTTAATGTATACACATTATCTATTCTAACATTTGGGCTGTCTATGTTGTAAATGTATTATCTTTTTAAATCTCACTGAGATCCACTTCCCTTTTTTTCCAGTTAATTGTGTTTTTTTAGGAGCTTTTTCTTGTACACTGCATGGGTCTTATAGGGTGTAGTATGGTGTTGTAAAGCCCTTGAAATTGTTTTGTGATATTGGGTCATATTTAATTAAATTGTATTGATTGATTTGTCCTTAAAATGGTGGAGTAATATCAGAGGAATGTATCAGAATGTTTCTGCATATGGCCAATGAAATCTGATCTCTACCACAGCACGTACCCATGATAAATAGTCCAATTAAACTGAAAATATAATTTTCATACTGCAGGGCTATTTTACATGATTTTATACATTTTATGTCTCAATAAAATCTACAGCAGCTACAGGAGATGGGTGCTTTCCCGGCACAGAATGTTAGTGGCTCAGCATTTTTTAAGTTATTCCACTTTTTCACTATGAAACCGTTTACTGTCCCCTACAACGACTCCTCCTCACCTTCATGGAAGTGAAGTTTCGGACACGGTCGAACTCAAAGATCATCTCCACGTAACCTTTGGGGAGGCTCTTGTTGTTCCAGCCCAAGTAGTCATACCCAGGCCACATGCCGTATATGTGGCTGTGCAGAAAATCATCCAGTCCCCAGGTGCCATCTGTCAGCTGGCCCAGGCCCTTTGTCAGTCTGCCAGAGGGAGAGGGAGAGAATATGAAGAGTGAAAACACAAGGATTGAGAATTCTATTCATTGAGGAGTCCAGAGATCCTTTAATTCATGAATCAGAAATCCTTTTGTCCGTCCCACTACAGGACATTTATAGTGTTACAGCAAAGGGCAAAATACAATTATTAGAGTAAAACTAACATTTTTTATATAAATAACACAAAATTGTGTTGATAAAACAAATTAAAATAACTACAAATCCAATAAGTAAAAGTGCAAAAAGAGCAAGTGTGCCATCCATGCTCACAAATAAATTAAAGATAGCAGCTATTTACACTGTTGTCTCATGTAGTTCAAAAAGTACTTTAAACAAAGGAAAAAAAACACTTGGCATTGAATAGTAATGGCTATACCAGGCTGCTACTCGAGCAGCACCAGAAGTACTCGGATATTTAATGATTACCGGTATCAGAATGTGGTTTTTGCTTATAAACGTTTTTTATCTCTTCGGACAACTTCTTTCCTTCTATTGATGTGTCCTGCTTCTTTGTTTTATTGTGCGAATAAATAAAACCTTAAAAATCAAAAACCTCTACATCAGATGATAAAATGATGTGGACGACCAAAATAAGGCCGACCTTTCAGCTGATGCTCCGTCATACACAGAGTCATTGAAGTAGACATCCAGGCCTCTGTAGATCATTTGGTGTCCCTCTGGAATGGTGTAAGACATCAGGCCATCTACAGGGGGTAGGTTAGAGGTCAGATATTAATTCACTGAATGCTTATAGTGGTGCAGTGATGACATATTTCTGAAGGCCGACACAGAGGTTAGCATAGGCTCCCTCGACAAAAAACGATGGAATCTTTGCATTGGAATATTGCAGAAAACAAGGTAAAACGTGTAAGATATTTACATGTTTTCTTCTGCAAGTTAATCTTTACATATTAACCCCACTTTAAGAATTTTAAAGCATCAGAAGTTAAAAGCTAACTTAGCTAAGCTAACGGGCGGCTAACGCGCGGCGTGATGACGTTCAGTTGTCTCATTTAGCCACTTGTTTGCAACCAATGTTGCCAAGCTTTTGACAATCACCAGTGGGGTATTAGCTGATGTATTTTATGTTGTAGAAGAAAACGTGAAAAAGTCTTAAGGTTGTGTTTATCATAGATCCTTTTTGAGGAATCTAACCAAATACACGTTAAAAGAAATCTTGAGGGAAGAAGAAGTGGTCAACTGATTTTTGGGTTTTAGGACTCATTCCTGCACCACTCTAAAGGATATAATCCATTGGATTGTGGATTTGTCAGATCATTCAGATTAAAATGAATACAATTATTTTGAAAAATATTTATTTTTGAATGAATCCTTTATTTAGGCCTAACGTGATTCTTGTATCCTCCAATTGTTAAAATATGTAGCTTACACACAGAAAAAAGGGTTTAAACATGTGAGGAGACCAACATTTGCATCATAGCCTACGTACATCTATAACCCGGCAGTTACCCTTTAATTTTAAATATTAATAGCAGTGGAGTTTGCCCTGATAAGATAGCTATGTTTTTGTCATTCGAAAACAAGGCTTGAAAGAAAATAGATTCTTTGTGCATGGCTAGATTTGTTTGCTTTCCAAGCCAACGCTGTATACTGATTTTCAGCAATAAAATAGCAAATGACAAAAAAAATACAAATAAATATTGAAAGACATTTGATTAAAAGGCACATACAGTAGCATTTGCTTAAAGACAGCTTCTCGCCATATCTGCTGAGACCTCTATTCAGCTTCCTGCACCTTGTTACGTGCATTAGGAATAATAGCCTCCTTTTATTATACAGTAGGGCTTAATTATGTTTAACGGCTCTAGACATGTATGTTGATTTGCTGTTTTGATAGTAGAGGTTGCTGAACCTTGGCCTAGGTGATGTTTTCACACTGTGTATAATGGACATGATGACAAACCCAGCCATTGGCAGCCGTAAAGCTCCACTCTCATGCACACTATCATGGAGTGTCAGTCACAGGCATGAAGCGGACGTAACGCGCTATGATGGGCGGCTCCAGGTCCTTCAGAACCACGTCGTACGCATTCCTGTTCCCCTCGATGACCTGTAGACACAGATTGCACAAATATGAGGGACTGAGAGAACACATTCAGCATATAAAGTACTCTATTTTCCTATTGTTTGTGAAACCTTAAAAATCAGTAAAGAAATGTGTTTCCTTTATCTCATGCCAGCGCTTTGGCTATTTCCTCTGTCTCTTAATTTCTTCATATTCCCATGAACTCTGCTACTTTCTGCTACAATAAAGACGTTATCTGCTTTTCATCTCTCACCAGTGACAAAGGGAGTATTCAGATCAGATCCTTTGTTTTCTATATATATACAGTATATAGTACTCAATTACATGTTAAATCACCTCATGGAAAAGGATAATTGACTAAAGTACTAATAGAAAAATGTACTTAAAAGTGTTTTCAGAAACATCGCACCTCTTTTACTCTCATTTATTCATTTTATTTAATTTTGTTAAAGCTGATTGAGCTGGGGCAAATTTTTAACTATTTGATATATTGTTGGGTAAATTAATCTATCTGGTTAAAATATATAAAAATGAACAACATGTTATAACTTTATCTATTAAAAGTCAAATTTAGGACAGATTCTGCAGTTGACCTTGATTAAAATGACTAGGCTATAATATAAGTAAGTTTACAACCCAACACAATATGTAACATATTTAAAGTTGTTTTGACTTTTTTTGTGGAGAAATGCTACATATACCTTTAACTCAAGCAGATGCTAATTTCACTATTGCCTAAACTTCAATAACTGGCATTTAGATAAACATGTTTGTCAAGGTTGAATTAAGACACAAGATGAGTCCATGATTATTTATACAATATTACAGATTCATATTAGCTATCTATTTAAAATGTCACATATAATACTGTCATAAACAATGCCAGCAGAATCTCTCAGGCCTTCCTAATGTGCTGAATCAAATTATATAAGCGTGTCTTGAATGAGAAACACTGACAGACAGTGATATCTGCACATGCTCACCTGCCTCCCCTTCCTATCATGCCAGCCAACCCAGTTGCTGCCGTCGCGGCTGTACTTGATTCTGTATCTCTGGGCGAACTCATTACCCATGCCGTCGGCGTGGCGACCTTGGGTGCCCACCAGCGTGATGAAGTGCAGCGAACGCAGGTCCACCTGGAGGTACTCTGTGAGGCCGTCCGGCTCTGACATGATGTCAGGACACCAGGCCCCGTCCCCGTCTCCGTTATCTAAATCAACTCTAAAGAGGGGTGGGAAATAAGACAGTGACAGAAGGGCAAACGAAGATAAAACAGAGAAAGTTATGTTGCAGGAGGAAGAAGGAAATGATTAAATGTATCTGCTATGCATAAATACTAGCATGATCTTTTTTTGCTGCAGGACAACAGCAGGTTGTGTAAACACTATAATTATTCAAAATGGTGCCAGTTAATTAAATCTTCACATGAGGCAGAGCTACATTTGACCTTAGAAACAGCTGTTGACCCAACAATCCTACCTTAAGGTTTGTTTAATGACTGTTTGTAAGCTAAATCAATCTGCTGTAAACAAAAGAAGATATGATTAAAAGCTCTTGAATAGCTTCTTAATGGACCTCGAGTTGAGATTGCATAAGAGATTTGCTTAAAGGATCTTAAAAGTTAAAAGATTGTACAAATATTATAGGTAAAGTACATAAAATAGCTAACTAGCTAATTAGCTAGTTAGCTATCTTATGTATTTGATAATTGTTTAAATAATTGTTGTTATTAGAGTTTTTGTTTAAGTTATTATTTTTATGAAAGTACACATTTAATTGCACATCATTTATTCAACCTTATTGTATTTGATTGTTATTTATCAATATTGTTTTGATTTCACAGTGCTTTACAACCATTAATACTATTATATCCTTTATTGTAATTCATAACATTTCTTTTTAATCTATTGTCTCGTTTGAAGTATCCTTTGGCTTCTCAGTCATCTGTGAGAGCTCTTGAAACAGCACTCACCTGTATGAAAGGAGCCATACAAATAAAATGTAATGATTAACAAAGTATTGCCCACAGAAAAGGAAATTCAGTTTTAAGAATAGAACGTGCCTGCCGAATCTGGCAGCAGTGGACTCCGACCAATGGCTGGACGCAGAGATGTCCTCGTCCTGAATCTGCCCACCGGTCATACCGAGGGGATATCGACACATTTCTGCAAACACAAAAAGCATAGCTGATACACACTCCCCCCACAAAATCAATATATGTTTGTGGGTGTGAGACCTGTAACATCATAATAAAAAAAAAGAGAAATGAATTCTGTGTATTTGCAGGACAGTGTAAATTGGACACCCCCCTCCTCCACTTTTTGCAGCCCTGTAAGGCCTCTCAAGCCAAACAGAGGCATCACTGTGTATGTGCCAGTCTAAGCAGAATGAGACGGGAGTGGTCTCTGAGCTCATTTTTCATCCTTTTTCATAATCTTTACCACGCCGTGTGAGAGATATTTTGGGGTTTAAAAGCATTTGCATCTCCTGGGCATTAGCATTTACACATTAAAAGTAATTTTGGCATGAACTGATGCTACATTACAGGGTTAAGATGATTTAGGGACTGTAGCGTACATCTGTTTATTGCATCTACCAGAGTGTGACTGTTTATTCTTTCCATCTCTACCTGCTTATTAACACTCGGGTGTGTTTTAGTCATCTTCTTGCACCGAACGTCTGATTTTAGAGGAGAGTGGGAGAACAAATAAGCCTTTTACTGTAAACATATTCAAAGTGGGAAAGTCCAATGAGTGCATGTGTGTGCGTTTGAGAAAGAGAGTAAAGGTGTGTGTGTGTGTGTGTGTGTGTGTGTGTGTGTCACCTACAATTTCTCTTACTTTCTTTTTCCATGAATGCCCCCTGCTTG
This sequence comes from Notothenia rossii, assembly GCF_949606895.1. Classification (NCBI taxonomy): domain Eukaryota; kingdom Metazoa; phylum Chordata; class Actinopteri; order Perciformes; family Nototheniidae; genus Notothenia; species Notothenia rossii. Next base: position 51,854,261 of record NC_136907.1, on the reverse strand, counting down.
TGAAAGGTCTGCCTGTTCTGACCATATTTGCTGTCTGACCATTAGGCAAACCACACCCACCCGCCCACCCACCCACCCACACACACACACGCACGCACGCACGCACGCACGCACGCACGCACGCACGCACGCACGCACGCACGCACGCACGCACGCACGCACACACACACACACACACACACACACACACACACACACACACACACACACACACACACACACACACACACACACACACACACACACACACACACGCACACACACACACACACACACACACACACACACACACACACACACACACACACTAACACACACTTTTAGGCTTTCTTATCCCCTCAGAAATATGAGGAGGATCTTTGAGCGATATATATTTTAAAACTGATAGCTTCAAACCGACATTACAAATTTAAGGCAAATAAACTCAAAATTTCCTTTTTAGCAAACTTTAACCCCTATAACATGGATGTAGAGTAAACATTTCTACTATACCTGGGTTGACCTGGCATTGCACAGCGGCAGCCAGCAGGATAAAGACGACATGATGAGAGATCGGTTCAACCTTCATGACCTTCATTTCGTCTCAGGAGCTGCACACCTGAAAGTTGTATAAAACTATAAACATCAATAAAATTCAACATAAGAAAATATTTAGGTTTTGGTATATTACGTCCTTAGAATCACAGCAGAAAATCCTGTGCTATGATTATGAATACCTTTGAGTGGTTCAGTGATGACGTTTTTTCGTATGCTGACCTGGAAGTTAGCATTGCAAGAGCTACCTCAATCTTTAAATCATTTGATTTGGAGTATTTCAGAGAATAAGATTTTAGGCAGACAAATGTTTTATTCGGCAGGATTATCTCCACATAATATTACCACTTTTATTTAGGATTGGGAAGTAACTAAGTAGATTTACTCAAGTAATGTACTTAAGTTGAGTATTTTGTTCACAGTAGCATGTTGTAAACAGTAGCTTGTTATGCTACTGTGTATTTTTACTCCAGTACATATATTTAATACCTTAAGTTACTTTACAGACTGGATTAGTAATGTGAAATATAACTCTTAAATCAGACTTGGAGTAAATTCACAAGCTACCCTGCACAAATTCATTCAAACTAGCTGCTCCTTTACCAGCTTTGAGAACACTTTAATGATCAATCATTATAAAACATATCATATCTATTATTCTGAAATGGACCAATCTGCACAATGACTACTTTTACTGTCGCTACTTTAACTATATTTTGATGATAATACTTTTGTACTTGGAACATTATGATTGCAGGACTTTTACCTGTAACAGAGTTTTCCTACACTCTGGTACTTCTACTTTTACTTAAGTACAAGAGCACTTTTCTCACCTCTGCTTTTATAGAAGTTGAAGCCAAAATCGAATTGCCAGAATTGAAAGCTAACCCTAGGCTATAAACACCTACATCAAGGCTGCATGACTTAACGTCACCACCACTAAACTAAAGGTGGCTAATCTTCAGCTTTATGGCGTTTAGTGGGCTTACAGTATTTAGCCACATACACAAATCGAAGCTTCAGGCATTCACTAGTGGGGTATTTACTGACACATTCATGTCGTAGTAAAAACGTGAACACTCTTGTAAGCTTGAACAACAAAGCCTATTTCAGGCAAAACCTCATTCAAAACAGCTATCGACGTTGAGATAAGGGAACCCAAAAGTGGTAAAACAAGGAACTCATTTGCAGGATTAGGACTCATCCCTGCACCACTTTATACTCTTGCACATGCCCAAGAACTGGAGAGCTGCCACCAAAAATGATGCACAACTATATGAAGAAAAATGTGTGAAATTGAGGTTATGTTCATAACTTAAACAAAGTTAATTAGACCAGAAAACATGTAAATCAAAAAGCATAGAAGCATAAAGCAGCTGATCTCACGTTATTTCCCAAAAGTGTTTAAAGTCTTCATTACTGAAAGAGACAAATTGTATTTATTTAGCCCAGATGTATCATAATACAACTATTATAATTACCCTCAAGAACGTAATAATCTAAATGTGATTATATGATACTTTTTTAAAAAAATTTTTAGATGGTTTTCTTGCATTGCACAATTATCGGTCTGTGAAAAACAAGATGTTATTTTGTTATCTTGGCAAGAGTGCTCTTCATCACTCGTAAAATGTTATCTCACCTAAGGGGAAAGCAAAACTAAGATAATTCCATGAAATAAAAGGGTAATAACAAAATAGGAACATATCATGGATCCAATACCATGTGTACTGGAATGTAGGATAAGCATACTTTTAAATCTATTAAAATACACTAATAATAAAGAATAAAAACAGGATAAAGCATTTGTAGTAATATAACAGTCACATTTCAGGAAAGTCTGATCGTTTTATAGAGTTAAGCAGCCCTAAAACCCACAGTGGTAAACGCAGACACAGCCCTCCTTGTAACCCGGAGTCTTGCTCTCTCCCGCCGCAGTAAATGTATTTTATTTACCTTGTAAAAGTCCTGTGAGTGTGAAGGCCTCAGTGACTTACGTCTCTGACACACTCGGTATACTCTACAACAACGGCCCCTACAGTCTTTCACATGGTGGGTTTGCCAAATATTTGGGGGGACAGTGTGGTTCTATGTGTAAAGAATGTTAGAGTATAGCGTATAATAAGTGAGAAACCTATGTCTGGAATAATATTTTAGTAACATTTCCATTTTTGGAGAGCTGACATGATGATCGCTGTCTTCTGGAAAATCTTTTTTCTGTTTATTTTTAGGTTTATATTACAATAAAACTGACAACATTTTGTGCCTCATCTACTTTTATGTTTACTTTTTTTCTATTTAAGCCTATTTTAAACCCATACAATGTGTTTTCCTGATATTCCCTCTATACTGAGCTGAACTGACACAAACTTCCTTCAGAGTCAACGTGGACACTGGATTTAATAGCCATTATGAGAAACATATGGAATTGACTTACTTTCGCAAGTTCTCCGCTTGTTATTAGGAAATCATCTGTCTTTAGGGATATTCCACATCTACTGAGACTTAATGCATTCAGCACTGCGAGTCGCTGACCTTGTCTTCCATGGACCTTCTGGGAATGGAAAAGACAGACAGGGAGAGAGAGAGAGAGAGAGAGAGAGAGAGAGAGAGAGAGAGAGAGAGAGAGAGAGAGAGAGGGGGAGAGGAAACGGAGGCTGATGTAACAGCCTGACTGGCGGTAGGAAAGAAACAGAGAAAATAACACGCTTTTGGATTTTGAGGTGAGGCCAAAGTCCCAGAATTCCACCTGATCGACAAATGGTTTCAATTATGGCCCTCGGAGGAAGCTGTGAGCACCAGAGTCTGGCAGCTTCTACAGCAGCTACTGACAAAAACAGAGTGGAGTTCATTTTACTGAACAAGGGAACCTGCTAATTAGTTAGGGAGAAAGAGAAAATAAATCTTGCGCTGCATAAAAACAAGCTGAGTCACAGCTGGGATTCAAAGTTAAATGGAAACAGCATCTATAATAGAATGAGTTTAGGCAGAAGCTTTTGTCTGGTTATCATAAATCAACATGCGGATCAGAATAGTTTAGCAGGGAAAGCACATTATGAATTCTATTATGCCCTTATATGTTTTTTTCTAATACTAATCCTTGATTGGATGCACACCCAAAATGTGCGGTTCTTTCAAATGTAGGCCTATATATTTCCATTTTTCCAAAATTGGATAGAATTAGTAAATGTGTTAGCGTTTCAGGTTCACTGTGAAACAAAATTGACGTTTTTGTCTGTGGGCACAATTTTAAATTTAGAACTAGAGAATGCAATTCCTGAAGAAATTGCTAGTGGGAATGCTTTATGCTGAAAGCTGACGCTAAACTGCTATGCTGAAATGTAATGTGTAAGAAGAAAGTGAAGAATTTAGATTGAAATTATACATGAACACTGGGGTCTTGAATGTGTGATGAGAGAAGAAAAGAAAGTAAAAAGGCTTGGAAAAGCAGCAGAACATTTGAACTGCAAACTTTTGAACTAACTTGATGGTGAATGATCTGTTGCCATGCCAACAGCATTTGATGACATCCCATAATACGCTTAGATGCATTGATGGCTGCATCGTTACCAAACCTGTGAAGTTTTGGGCCATTTGGAGCATTTTCACTGTTTCATGGCGAGCATTGTGTTGCCATTGCAACGGCATTTGAAGAAATCTCAAAACTGTCCCGTAGATGTCTTCACGGCTGGACTGTTGGCACACATGTGAAGTTTGAGCACTTTTTGAACATTTTCATAGGAGTTATCGCGTCTCTTATGGCGAGGCATATGATGACACCCCATAATTGACGTAGAGCTGTTGAGGGCAGGACCATTAACCATTATCTGAAGTCTGCTGCTCTGAGCATTTCAGTTGGAGTTATGACATCATCGTGTTCCATGACACAGGTGTTTATATTTGAGCTAACGAGGTGTCCAGAGATCAAAGGTTTCCATGGTGATCAAATAAATGTGGCAAAGGCTCAAATTTGTTGAACAACACATTTGTAACATTTTTGTTAATTGACCAACAAATATGAACAGTTGGAAGATTGAAAATGGGATTATTATTAGGATTATTTGTAGGTCATTGAAAAGTAGAATCATTTAGAAAGATGTGAACATTGAAGTTTCTATTTTAGAAAAGCTGACACTTTAGTGCATCGCTGGTTTTAAAAGTGATTTATAAGAGTCATGTTTAAAGATGTGCAATGCTTAAAACGTTTATAAAGATCCTCTGAGTGTGTGTCATTAGTTAGCTGATAAAATGTTAGGGATAAATACCTTGACATAATAACTACAAGAGCTTGAATCAAACAAGCAACCTTGCATTTGAAAGATTAACTGACATAGCAACAGTCGCAGTGGTATATATAAGAGTACTTTAAAGGCTTCATGAATAGAGGGGACTTGAATGTGAAATAAGAACAAGAAAAATAAAAGTCTAAATGCATGAAAAAGCAGCAGAATATTTGAACTGAAAACTTTAGAACTAAAAGCATATGTCACCAATAATGTCTAAAATATGTGGAACATGTTGAAGTCAGTTTGAAGTCTCCATCAGACGGAAAATAATAGGCTGAGACAGTCTGTTAAACTCCAGTGACCACGTCATTAGTCTGATACTCTAATTATGTCAATTGGAGTTATGACATCATCGTGTTCCATGACACAGGTGTTTATATTTGAGCTAACGACGTGTCCAGAGATCAAAGGTTTCCATGGTGATCAGTGAGAGGAGAGCATTTTCATTGTTCTGAATGAGAGATAAACCTGTTACATGTGAACGTTTTGTTGAAGAACCGTAACAGATATCGGTGAAATTTCAAAGCGTGAAGCATGTCAAGGAACTTGAGCATCTGAAGTGTACTTTTTGTGTACTTTCGGGTTAATAATGTGGCCTTTTTGGCAGATTAACTAAAGGTGTGCGGCTGCTGTGGTGGGGAAAGGTGAGGCTGAATTTACAGTTTAATGGAGACATGTTGAAAGTTGTTGTCACTTCATGCCCTCAAGAGGCATTTTGTTTAATTATTTTGCTTAATTTTTTTTTATCTTTCAAGCTACGAGATGTTTTCCTACGTTTGTCATGAGCAATTATGTCTCAGGAATGTAGGGTTTGGGAATTATGGCAGGTTTAAAAGAAAATATTAAGGCATAATTAAATCTGTCCTCCACTCTAGCTGTGACATCACGCACTCTAAAATCTGAAGAAGGCCTCTTTACCAAGGTCTGAACAATGTTTAATATCTCTAAAAGTAAGAATCACATTTAAAAGTTGTGTTACACAAATAATGTCAGAAACATGTGTAACATTTTAAAGTTGGAATTAAGTTTCTGAGTGAAAGTATGAAGGAGCAGTTAGCAGTTGAAGAAGGAGCAGTTAGCAGTTGAAGTTGCATGGAGATGGTTGAAGTCTGAAGATTTCTCCATTGACTTCCATGTTAAAAATGTGATGAATTATGGGATGTATCTCTGGAATTATGAAAGTTATGAATGATAAAAAGTAATAGCCATCGATTCCCGACCGAGCTGAACGTTTTGATGTTTGAACGGAGTTTCTGCGATGTTCAATGTGTCAGAATTCCCACAAAATAACAACATAGGGACATAGCTAAAGTGTAATGGCTGTTGAAACAGGATTTTATTTATTATCAGTTCTAGGCCCCAGGCCTTCTCAAAAATAAACAGATCAAAAATAAAATCTATGCACATACGGGAGTTCTGCTGCCAGATCAGCACCTCATCACAACCCTTGGTGAGCATTACAATTTAAGTATTTTAAACAGAGGTGGGAAGTAACTAAGAACAATAATTTAAGTACTGTACTAACAATTTTGATATACTAGTGGTTCTACTTTGTACTTCTAACCCACTACAATTCAGAGGTAAATGGTGTACTTTTACCCCACAAAATGTATTTAATACCTTTAGTTACTTTACAGATTTGGTTTAATGATGTGAAATATAATCAAGTCTTAAATCAAACTTTAGTTACACCTGGATTAAATTCACAAGCTACCCTGCAGTATACAAAGTCATCACATTAATTTACATTACATATCATTTAGCTGATGCTTTTTATCCAAAGCGACTGGTTTCCGACTCGCCCTGACCGGGAAGTGGAGTGGAGACAGAAGTGTTGTGCGTTAATGAACTGGCAAAAACTGTTTTACAGTGGTTGGGCCAACAGATATGGTGAACCTATCTCCCCAGGTTGCCCCTCACCTGGCTACTCCTCTAACCCCTCCCGGAACAGCACCCAAAGTTCCTCTCAAAAGTCTCCTCTGAAAGAAAGTATCTTTCAGAGATTTCCAGTGAGACTTTCAGATTACCCTGACTGAAAAAAACTTATAGCACACACTCCCAGACATGTGACACCCAGTGGGCCTTTAACAAAAAGCCCCCACTAAAAGACCTGCAGCAACCAGTGAGCATCTGAGAGTATCCCGGCTAAAGGACCCAGTTTGGCAGCTGGTGGCAGGAAAAAGGCGCAAAACCACATATAAAAAGGTACTAATTTATGTTTTGAATATAATAATATAATACAAATTCCATTCTTGTTGTTACAATTGTTATGATTATATAATATAATCTTTTTAAACTATAACCCCCCCATTGTCTTTTCTTTGTCTTTCAGATGCAATGCAATACGTTTTCTGGGATCAGTCAATACAATATTAAAAAGAAAAAAGGAAATTAAGGTTTTAAGGTTTATGTTGGCACTTCAAGTGCCAAGAAATACAATGTTGACATCTTGACATTGAGAAGACTAAAGTTGAAATCTTGTGAATCAATTTTGAACTTTGGAAAATAAATAATACTCACAGTGTTATACGTACACAGAAAGTTTACATTTATTCTTGACATTTCAGATTCATCTATGTCATGGAGAAAAATGTAATTCCCTGGCCCCTACTCACAACAGAATAGTACAAAAGGCCAAAGAAAATGTAATATGGGCGACTGTGGCTGTGAGGGAGTGTGGTCGTCTTTCAACCAGAAGGTTGTGGGTTCGATCCAGAAGGTTGTGGGTTCGATCCCAGCCCATGCAGTCAACATGTCGATGTATCCTTGGGCAAGATACTTAACCCTGAGTTGCTCCCGATGGCATGGCCAACGGTGTGTGAATGTGTGTGAATGTTAGGTCCTAGAGTAGGTCCACTGCTCTGTGTGAATGGGTGTGAATGGGTGAATGACATGTAGTATGTAAAGCGCTTTGAGGGGTCTTAAAGACTGGATAAAGCGCTATATAAGTACAGTCCATTTACCATTTACCAATATTGGAAACCGAAACAGAACTAAAGGAGCAAAGACTTTTACTACAATTTTACCCACACTCTTTATCTTGAAAACGTCAATCCTTTGAATGGTTTTAAGCCTATATGATTCCGAAATGCTAACGTTAATCATTAAAGATAAAAGCACTTGTTATGATAATGTAACATCTTACTTTTCTTCCTGGTTTTGTCCATTTTATTGACCTTCGTACAGTTTCCCCGCTTTCACTATTCATGCTAAGCTAAGCTAACTTGTAGCATGCTCCACCCAGAGCCATGTAGTATATATATATATCTCTCTCTATATGGCGCTGGCTCCACCTATTGATGTTTCTGGTGGCTGCCTGCCTCAGTTTCTCAGGAATACATAACACACAGAGACATAAACTGACTCACATACTTGCTAACCTTGGTAGGAGTCTGATTGGAATAATGACTAATAATGATTCACTGTAAAGCAGTTGGAATTCATTTTGGTAGGTTTTGACAAGTCTAAAAAAAGTCTAGAGCCTTGCTAGCAGTTCTGTGAAGCTCATTGCTTTAAGCTAAATGATGATGTCAACAGGCTTACATGCATTAAGTGACAAGGCTGATATTTAGCATATATAGCATACAGTAGGCTATTCTGGTGTGATTTATGTATTAGTTGTGTTTGTTAGCATGTTAACATTTACAATTAGCTCAAGGTATAACTGAGGCTGATGGGAATGTCATCAGTTTTGCAGGTACATTTTTGGTCTAATATGGTGCTTCAGGGATAGTCCGAGGACTAAGAATGACAATTAATGGTGAGAAGGTTATTTCCAATATAGGCTACTATTACATTGAACCCAATACAACAAAAGTCACCTCGAAAATGGATAAATAAGAAAAAACAACATTTATGACACTTAAAGAGTTTTGTTGAGCAAGATAAAAAATCTTTACAATTGAACCTTTCCTTTAGGATTTTGTGATTCATGTGTTGTGGCTAGACGTAAAAATCAAACGTAAGACTACTGGTGCAACAACGTTTAGTAGTCTCCTAAAATGTTTTTGGCAACATGTACAAACTCAAAAACGAACGAGTTGGGTATTTACTGACGTATTTAATGTTGTACAACAAAACGTAACATATAGTAGCCCTCCATTAGAATTTGTCATCTGGGAGCTACCGTATAATGCCCATACAAATGTTGTACAAATTCATATTCATATTTTGATATTTACTTTATTAGTAAACCTTTAGAAATTGTAATGACATACCATCTATTAAAAGATGTTTCAGTCTGGACAGATGTGGTTGATGTTGTCATCCCATGAGCAAAGTTGCCCCAAGGGACCATCTTTACACTCCATGTACTGTACTGTAAACTATGTTTTTTGAATTCATTTCACCTGCTGAACACAAAGGGGTTGAGCAGAATGACACTACAGAGCATTCGTCATTATAATGAACCAAACTAAGAGGCCGCCCATCTGTGTCCGCAACAGCTACAATACTGGAGCTGCTGGATGTCGTGGCTGGATGTGGGTGAGTAATGGCTGATATGCTTCATCATTTCCAGCTTATCTGCACCGTCATATGAAGCCGCTGCTGTCTGTATACAAAGTGAACTTAATGAGAGATGCTGTTTAGCGGCCACAGCCGGTGTACCTCGAATAATAACAACAGTGAGTGGCACACAAAAGACCTTCACATGCCCACATCTCATTTTCTCAACCAGTTATAAATACTAATGAGAAAAACATTTTGAAAAGGTCAGCCTACAAACCGGTGCTGCTTCTCATTATGTACCAGATATATTTCTGATCATATCACAAAACAATTAGTAACTCACACCGAATTAACCAAATATGACTCCAGACAGCCTTTTAGAAAGGGCATATATGTCCAAAATGAGAAACATTGATTTATGCGCATTTTACTTTTTACTACACTTTGTGTGAACGGACATAACCTTGGAGGGAACTGACAGAAATATGGTCACAGCAGACGGATTGTGAGTGCAAGAGAGCGGGGAAGAGGTGGCCAGCTTTGGGAAGAAAAGGGGAGGGGGGGTGAGAAAGAGATTTATCGATCTTGGAAAGAGCTCAAAGACATGTCCCAATTCAGTGATTCAGAGATTTGGCTCACAGTCAGCAAGGTCGAGCTGGTGCTACTGCTGGTCTGAAGAATATGAAAGAGGGCAGGAAGTCTTACATACCTCCAAACTTTTCTCTGAATTGGTACTTCAGGACTTACTTTGAACTGGTAATAAAACACTCTCAATTTTATATTGATGCCTTTATACGACATACATTGGGACACAAGACCATCAGTGAGAACATTGGCTTTTTCTATATGGTTCTCCTAATTCTTGTCATTGGTGCCGATATCAGTAGCGTGGCGTGGGGAAAAAATTAGGGGAAGCCGTATACGTCCTTTCTTTTGGGGTAAGGGGGCGGTGTGGTGGTCAATGTAACGCTGTAACCAGAAGAGTCATTACAGCGCCCGGTATCATTTTACACACATTTGTATCATACAGATGCAGGACTTACACACGCCTGTTATCTGACCGACAGGTCCGCACGCACTCTCCAGCTGGAACTCTAATAAGCATTCATTCACAAAATAAATCAGGAGACCTTTAACGTTTTACGTCCGGTTCGCTCCTTTGTTCCTCACTGTACACAGCTCCAGTTTGGGCATTGGCCTGTCATCAGATTTTATTTGTTTTTGCTGCTATTGGAAGTTTAGTACAATTATTTTTGATTAAATACTCCAAATCTCAACCCTCCATAATTGCACTTGCTCTGCTTGCTACTTTCTAACGGCGGTGAGAGTGGCAGTGACGCTATCTATCTATCTATCGATTAGATTTATGATTAGAAAATTATAAAAGTAGGGTAGACATGTGGATATTATCCGGCTGAACAAAACGCGCATTTACCTAACAGGTTCGTTTACCACTGACCTTATTTCGAGCTATTTTCCAAAATCCTATGGAGAAATCTCATTGCTTTTTTGTCGAGGGAAACCGAGCACAGCTTACTTCCTGGTTTTAGGACGCGTCACTGCAACACTAAATTGATGCGATTTGATTGGATTGTGAGGCAAGGGAAGCCAGCCGCCTCTGGCTTCCCTTGGCATGGCCCTGACTCATCACAGGTTGGCAGGGGCATGACGTGGGCCTTGTCTGATTCGTCAATCCCTCCATTTTTTTTCACCAAGGAAAGCCAATTTCGGCTGGCCTCCTCTCACAACAGAGAGTGCAATCTACTGTTTCACCATAACATCTAGAGGGACGCTGTTTCACTCTTTGTAAAATAGTCAATGAGAATGGGGGAGAGACGGGCCGGCAGCAACACACAACAAAGAATTTCCTAAACTAAACGAAGTGTTTTTATTTATTTATTAAAATTATAACTACAATCCGAAAAAACAGGGGCTTCCCATGGCCTCCAGGAGAAAACGCCACTGGCCGATATAGAATTTCAAATATGGCCCTTTAGATTAACAGTTTTTCCCAACGACTATGTACTGGTATGACCCTGATAGTTGATTTGGACTGCCCAACACATTCTAAAAACAACCTCTTCTTCAGATGATAACAGGACAAAGCTGACGCACAGTGAGAGCAACAGGACATCCGGGAGTCCATCTTATCAGGTGAATAACAGTAATTGTACATGTACAATGACAAATTAAATATCTAATCTTATAGCTCCCTGGAGCCAATCTATCCTTGCTAGGAACAGAACTTGCTTTGAGTTATCAAATGTTGATTATTCTCTTTGGAATAGAATAGGTACATATTTAGGAGTGACCAAGAGAACTTCAGAATTGGTTGGGCAGGAGCTGTATCACTTCGTTGCTGCAGCAAATTTCTTTGTCAATTCTCCGGCCGTCACTTCCAATAAACCTTCAGTGTCTGATATTAGTTGGAGCTCTTCAGTGTTCTCCTTGTGTTTCGAGTCCATCGGTTTTATCACAGGTGCCCAGACCAATTTTGGTGAAATTAGATGCAATCCTACAGGATTACCAGAAACTTCTTCCGCTAAGACTTGCAGCGAGGCAGTGAATAGCCCGCAACAGACAGACCCAGATCTAACTTTGCTGTCACCTTTGACCGACAATCGAACCTCAGACGAAAATATTGTGGGCTCCACGCCTAACAAGCTACCGTTTTTGTCCAAAGATTTGCCAGATTAAATTCAAAATGAATGTTCTTCATTCAATCGCGGCTATGTTTTTAAAGCACCAGAGACTATGTTTTAGCACCTGCACACAGTGAGATGTCTCCCACTAAGAAACAGTTTCACAGAATCACAAATTGTTCTTCAATAATGTCAAACGACTAAAATAGTATGAATAAAATCAATGTATATTTACAGATGATGTGTCATGACAAGCACAGTTTTTAATTGTCTCAAAACATGTGTTAGCATATCCAGATAGACTTTTCCTCCAAAATCTTCATTGGGTGAACAGCAAAAATGACCACATTGGTGCCGAATGTGTCACAACTTCATAAACACAGACACAACCACAGTGTAACAAGCCCAGCGAATCAAGGAACCATACTGACCAGCACACAGTATGCAACACGTACAGAAAGCAGAGATCTTCGGAAAGGCGGAGCATGAAACACCACAGAGATTATACTAATTTAAAGGGCTGCACTGTGCCAAATTCTTATCTGAAAATACATGTTTTGGTCTTAAAAGCAGCAACAGAGCAAAACATACTTTCAGGCATGGAACATTTTCTCAGTTCACAGGAAGTAGCAAACCGGAACAGAAGAGTAGTAAGTGCTATGTCGATTATGTATTTTACTGATGTCACAATACATGATTGCATCTGTTTCCCGTTGGGGTGGTGGATAAGTGCAATGCTGCTTTGTGCAGCCATGTTCCCACACAGTTTGGTTTTGAGTCCGTAATTAGATACAGTATGCGGGGAACGCCCCTTAGTGTTCAACACAGGAAAATGCGTGTTGTACAGATTGATAGAACTGCAACTGCTGCACAATTTTCCCTGTCCGGTGTAACAGAAAAAGCATCTGGAGCATTACTGACTGATAACTGCAAATACATTAAATAGGGAATTATTGTACTTTCATTTCAAATCTATTTGAGAAGTGTAGGCTTTGCTAATCATACATTTAGGCAAATAACATTACTAAAACTTACAATGTGGTAAACTATCTGCATTAGTTAATGGTTCAATATACAATATCAATTTTCAAAAATGTGACTTTCAACATAGTGAATCAACTGAATTGAATGAAATAGCCAGTTAACTCATTTGCTAATACTACAGGAGGTTAGCATTTGATGCTAACATGTGGCATACAGTGTGTGTGGCCTGTCTAAAAACTGTTGCAAAAGTTCCCATTTTTCATTGTTCTTGACGTTAACTTCCTGACCAGAAAAGTTCTGAAGGAGTTATTTTGCAAACACATTGGGAATTACGGAGGTTTCAAAATGGTTTTACTTTCTGGCGACTTGCATATTTACAGAGATAAATGTGGCACTGAGGCATAAGAGCGCCACTACACCGCCATCTCATCCCCTAAGCAGTCCGGAAGACTTTCTGCGTTCAGTACGTTTAAGAGTCGAGCAGCACCGTCAGCCCCCCCCACTGCATCCCCCTGCCCCAAACTGTCCCGGTCATCACTCTCATCTGTGTTCGACTCATACTCTGACCCGATACCTGACTCCCTGAACCGGAGCAGCTCCAGAGCTCCCAGGACCTGTTCCCCCAGCGGCGAGTAGTCGTCCGGGCCTCCGTCGATGGGGGTCTCCCCCGAGTCCTGGACCTGCTCCTGGCTGTCCGGCTGGCGGGAGGAGAAGCGGAAGCACTCAAGGCGAACTCCACTGCCGGGGAACCCCAGAGGGCTGGTGTCGGTGCACAGGGTGCCAGGAGAGCAGGGCCCGGGGAGGGAGGAGAACCAGGGGCTGTCAATAATCTGGACCTGGGATTGAGCTGCAAAAGAGCCCATCGATAAAGAAGAGCTGGGTGGTTTGGTGCGGAAAGTGATCTCCAGAAGACTGTCCTGGGAGCCCACTGAAGAAGGAATATAAAATTATAAAATTAAGAATGTGTAAGATGAAACTACGAAAATATGTATATTTTTTTGGCTGATAACTTTCAGAAGTTCATCTCATTACGTATGGGATATTATTGTATCTCATACGTCGAAAATAAACAAAAAAACACTAGAAAAATAATACGTCCAACATTTCCCGCAAATTATCCTTTTTAAACTTTGCCTCTCAGGGCTTCCATATGGAACAAAGCAGAGCGAGATTTAGTAGTTATCGCATTAACAGAGATACAAGACATGAGAAGTGAGGTTTGAGCCAAGACTAGGAGATTACACGGACAGGGATAAAGTCTGTGCTGACAGGATTGAATAATTCATGACTATAAGGTAGCATATTGACACTGGCTAAGTGCAGTAAAGAGAGAGCAGAGAGCAGTATCGAACCCGCTGAGAGCGCTGCCATTGGATAATTAATTGCGTGCCAGAAGTGGATGAAAAAGGAGCCATGACGACAGGAAGGAAGCAGGGATTGAAAGTGGGAATAGGGAGGATTTGATGCATCCAAACTAAATATTAGAGTGAAAATGTCCACTCACTAGATGTTAAGTGACCCGCAGCTTTCAGCTCCAGCTCCTGTATCTGTTTGACCAGCAGGGAGATGTGTTGCAGCAGGTCGGTGTTCTGCAGCAGCAGCCTCTGCACCCTGGCCTGCGTTTCAGTCCGCGCACACACCTCCACCGACAGCTGTTCCTGCAGTAGATGGACCTGGACGGGCCAAAGCTTATATCGTTAAGAACATACATACCATCCTGTCAAGAGGAAACCTGCTTATTAAATTCCACAGTGGCTCAGAAGTTTGGATTTGACTCTGCCTTTTTCAGACAGTATTGGCTTCAAGGAAAGTCTCTCGTTTCTCCAGAGGGCATATTCGAAGAGACATCAGCATTATGAATGAACTACTGTCAGGAGATCGACCGATGTAAAAAAAAAGAAGCAAACTCTGAAAAATGGTTTTCTTTCAGATGTTCAAAGACCTTTAAACCACTGCTCGGGCATTTTTTATCTAAAGTTAAACTTTTCAAAAGTCTATGTGGTCCTTTAGAGCAGGGGTTCCCCAAGTTGCGCGCCCCCCCCCCACCCCACACACACACACAAGGGGGGGGGGGGGGGGGGCATCAGCGGTAATTAAAGTTTAAAAGTCTCAAAAATGCTACAACTACTGTCACAAACTGGATGAATGTGAATTATTTCGTTAAAGGAGGATGAAAGCGTAATTAAGGAGCACTATTGGAGTGACTTTGATGGTTATTGGACTCAGGATTCATTAATTTGGATTCCCGCTGTATGAAGAAATGAAAGGACGGAAGACAATGGAAGTGGAAAAAATTCACAAAGAGATTCAACTGTTTAAAACACATTTTCAAAGTAAGCCAGATTTTGCCGATGTGTTTATGTGGATTCAAAAGTCGTAAATATGGAGGAGACCGATCTGATCGGAGCAACTATGACAAATAATCCAACTGAAACCGGCATGGACAATGACTATGTTTTAAAAATGCGCTTATCCAGAAAAGCCTGGTTTAGACACTTTACGGGCAGAAGAAACATTTCTATTAAAGAAAGAATTATACATTTCTTTCTTCTTATGCCTATAATAGCTACAGTAATATTTTGAATTTTTATTAAAATTAATTAATCAATTATTTTTAATATGTTATTTTAATGTAGAGACAAGGCTTTTAGTGACAATCATGTATTGCCTTACAATTATATGTCAACAATTTTTTTTTTTTTTTTAAAAGTCTAAATATGATATTTGGCCTCAAATCATCTGAGGCCCCCCCAGGTTGGGAACCACTGCTTTAGAGGAATGAAGGGTGAGAATGTAATCACCCAAAATGTGTCGCCACATCCTATTTAGCACAGCACTGATTGAAAATGGAAGAAGCACATCACGTCACAACATTTATCAATTATGCTGATGAAGGGATTTTGATCTGCATCTTTACGTCATTTGAATTGTGCCTTGGACTTAAAAACAAACATGCTCATAACATTATTTTAAATAGATTCTAGTCTATGATCAATATGTTTTTAGCCAGACAACAAAGCTCCCAGTGTGGCAATGTCACTGTGATGGTCCTTGGTTGATCCACCACTTTGGTGAACAATGTCATCAACTACTGGATGGATTGCCATGAAATATTTTACGTTTCCTCTTCCATAATGTTTTTATGTCCTTAGGTTGACTTGACATTTAATCAATGTTGACATTATTTAATGTTGACATTATTTAATATCAACATTTGCAAAAATGAATTTACGTAAAACTTTAAAGAGGCCCGATTATCCTATCTATCACAACAGAACCGGCCAGCAAACCAATCAGAGCAGACTGGGCTCTGGTTTCAGACAGAGGGTGAAAAGAGGTGCTGCAGCACAGGCAGTATGAGAAAAATAAAAACCTTTTTGAACATTAAAGCATGGAGACATGTCCCAGTAGAGGAATAAAATACAAATATGAACCTGAAAATGAGCAATCTACTGTAGATGCCAATATGAAAATGTGTATTTAAAAAACGTACATTTTTTAACATATATTTAAACCTATATTAAGACTTTTGCCTTTAAACTCAACGCTAAAATACATATTTCCTCATTCATCTGCCTGTATGTATTTGCATAAGTCTTACGATGACTAAATTGTTTCCCCATGGAAACCACATAAACTGCAGCGAAGAGCTGATTTGATTGGTTTCTGAACTGCCTGAACTGTACACCTTTACACCAGTAGAGAACAGACGGATCAATGAAGACAAGTCTGTTACCAACATCAGCTTCAAAGTGTCATTATCCGGTGCAGACGCAATGCGCCAGCTGCTCGCTGTCTGAAAACACCTTGAATCTTGTTGATCTATATTGGGGTCCAATATGTTCTATGCTATAAATCAGGCTATGAATGATTCATAAACATCCTCCTAGGTAAAAACCTCCAGAATATAGATTAGGAATTAAACCTGGTGTTTGTTGTATGTAAATGCTATAGAGAACCGCAGTGACGCGTCATAAAACCCGGAAGTAAACTTCTTCCGGTTCCTTTGTCAAAAACCAATGCAATTTCTCCATAGGATTTTGGAAAATAGCTCGAAATAAGGTCTGTGGTTGACACACATTTAAGAGAGGGATCACGTTTTGTTCAGCCGGATAATCTCCACATGTCAACCCTACTTTTATCATTTTTTAATCATAAATCTAGTCGCCAGAAGCAAAATGCTAACGTTATGCTATAGACCAGTACAGCAGCAGGGTCGCACGACTTCAACGTCATACCAACTTAAGATCGTTTCAACTGACTTGCACTGAAACTGCACTTTGAACACTTTAAATATATTAACATTTTAAACTGTATACCCCGGTTATCTAGGCCCTTTTTGTTTTGTTTAATGTATACCACGTTTATCTAGGCCCTTTTTGTTTTGTTTTATGTATACATGTCACACTGTGGGAAACGATATTTCGATATTTCTGGATGTATAACACATGTAGAATTTTTGACAATAAAGCTGATTTTGACTTTCGCGCGCTTGCATATTTTAACAAAGCTTTTCATTTTAGCAACACTGAATTTAACTAGAAGTCATGGCTGTGTCAATTACCAGTCTGATATCGTTTTACAAAGATGACAAGAAGAGTGTGGATAGGAGAGAACCACTACAAGTCAGGACACCTAAAACAGTGCAGCCTAGATGAAGGTGTGCTTACCGGTGTTGCCAGGGCTAGCATGAGGGACAAGGTTTATAGTGTCGGTGAGTAGTGATAGCAAGAGTACCCTTAACCTAGAGTTAATTTATTCCCATTAATTCCCATCAACAAATCAATTGTATGTGTCACATGAAATCTTTATTAGGCAAGGCAAGTTTATTTATATAGCACTTTTCAACACAAAGCAATTCAAAGTGCTTTACAAAAAATGAAAGACATTAAGAAAAAGAAAATTATAAAAAAAGCTAATAAAATAAAGATTAAAAGAAAAAATACATGGATAAAAGTGACAGTGCAGTCTAAGATATGAATAGTTCAATTAAAAGCAGCGACAAAAAGAAAAGTCTTCAGCCTGGATTTAAAAGTAGTAAGAGTTGCAGCGGACCTGCAGGTTTCTGGGAGTTTGTTCCAGATATTTGGAGCATAATAACTAAACGCTGCTTTACCATGTTTAGTTCTGACTCTAGGGACAGAAAGCTGACGTGTCCCTGAAGACCTGAGAGATTTGGATGGTTCATAATTTAGCAGGAGGTCAGAAATGTATTTTGGGCCTAAACCATTCATTGCTTTATAAACCAGCAGCAGTATTCTGAAATCTATTCTTTGACACACAGGAAGCCAGTGTAAAGAATTCAGAACAGGAGTGATCCTCTTTCTTAGTGTTAGTGAGGACTCGAGCAGCGGTGTTCTGAATCAGCTGCAGCTTTCTAATAGATTTTTTAGTGAGACCTGTGAAGTCACCATTGCAGTAGTCCAGTCTACTGAAGATAAAAGCATGGACAAGTTTTTCCAAATCCTGCTGTGACATTAGTCTTTTAATCCTAGATATGTTCTTTAGGTGATAGTAAGCTGATTTAGTAACTGTTTTAATGTGACTGTTGAAACTCAGGTCAGAGTCCATGACTACACCTAGATTCCTGGCTTTATCTGTTGTTTTGAACATTGCAGACTGAAGCTCAGCACTAACTTTTAAACGTCCTGCCTTGGCTCCAAAAACCATTACCTCAGTTTTATCTTTGTTTAATTGGAGAAAGTTCTGACACATCCAGTCATTGATTTGTTCAATGCACTTACTCAGTGTTTGAATTGGAGCAGTCTCTTGGTGAAATGGTTACGTAAATGTGTGTGTCATCCGCATAGCTATGGTAACTTATTTGGTTGTTCTTCATTATCTGAGCCAGTGGTAGCATGTAAACGTTAAAGAGAAGAGGCCCCAAGATTACAAATATTACACACCAGAAAACACAGAAATATCCATGAAATAAACATACAGTAGGCTATAAACAATTAAAGGGATAATTGCGAAGGCATTACAAATGTAAATATATTTCAAATAATAAAACAATCCCACCACCACAGGTATCTACAGGAGAAGAGGGAATTCTCTCCACAAAATGTGAATGCCCAAGTGGAGAATGGAAATACAGTCATGTGGCTGCATGAGCCATCTTTGCCATCCACAATTTCAGCTGCACTGACACCCCCTGTCAGTGTAAGAAACCAAAGGCAGCTAAACGTATGCATTCAGTGGAGGATGTTGCAATGTTGTGGTTGTTAGAGTGTTAGGTTTCCTGTCAGCTCGTCTGTTGGGAAGATCTAAAATATTAGTTTCATGAAAGTCACCCCGTCAAATATAAGACCATTAAGACATACAGTACATAGGCTAAAACAAAACATCTAAAGATATAACCTTGCACTTTGATAAGTCTCGTGAACATTTTCACTATTTTGACATTTTTATAGATCAAAATTGAACTAAAGAAATAAATGGTAGATTAATCCATATTGAAAATAGGTGTCAGCTGCTACACTAATTATAATAGTTATATTTCTTAATTAATTAAGATAAGATATTACTGTATTGATCCCAATTTGGGAAATGTTTGTGTTGCAGCAGCATAAAAAGAAAAACAAAATATAAGTTATTATATATACAAAAGTATGTGAGGGATGGGATATTAAATTGAATATAAATGTAAAATGTACATGTGATTTTACATCCAAGAGAAGCTATGGAGCAGAGAGTTCTCTGCCAGCCAGAGGTGATTTGTTATTAGTTCAATATGTCAAACTGATTTCCCTGACTACAATCTTTAGTTACATGGGGAAACGTTATGCTGCTTGTACTAATTAGACTTACCATATAAGCCACACAGGTTTTAATAGGATGTATTAATTATCTTTACTTATGTTGCGGTCTTTTGAGCAGCGCCATCTCTAAAACGGCGATACAGTCACTACCCATCATTTACATTTCACCGTGACATGGACAAAAATGTAACGTCAGCCTACCTCATGGCACGAATCCAGACTCTCCTTTGGAAAACATTGGCCGGGAAACGATAGAACAAGCACGTTTCATGCGAAGACCTGTGGCTGCAACCCGGAGCAAAGCAACAAACCATTGCGTAGCTAACTAGTAGCGCTAGCTTTAGCTAACGTTAGCTAACGAAACGAACTGCCGAGTAAAATTATAAAACACTGGTAATTAATTTTTCTATAATTTGTAAAACTACGGTGTTAAAAACGTAAATTTCAAAAATACAGATTCTAATGGTCAGATATAGAAATACAGATACTAAAGATAGGCATGTACTTGCTTTCAAGCAGAACACAGGGGAAAACAAACTTAGCGGGAGTGTTTACGTATTAGGCGTAATGACGTACAACGGCCTCGACAATTTCTGTAGTCCTATTCAGCCACTCGGTAACAACCATCGTTTTTCAGACACGTAAACTCTTCAAAGATCACCAGTGGGGTCACTGCTGATGTATTTAATGTCGTAGAACAAAACGTGATTCATCTCTTAAATTTGTGTCAACCTCGAGCTATTTTCCAAAACCCTATGGAAAAGATGCATTGCTTTTTGACGAAGGAACCGGAAGTGCTAAAAATGCTAACTTACTTCCGGGTTTTTGGACGCGTCACTGCGGTTCTCTATTGGATAGTTATGGCTCAGACTTTGAGAAGAAAAATATTTGGCAAAAAACCCACTTAAATAATAAATAAATCAAAGACACTAGTGAAAAAGTGAATAAGCATAACATACATTGTAACTGATAGCAACCATTAAACATCTTCAATGGATTATTGATATTTAGATATTTAGGGAATCATTTAATTACAAATCTTCTGAAATGTTTTGTTTTCAAAATTGAAAAAACATGTTTCACCTGTATTATCTGGCCTGCATTTAGATAAAAGGCTTGATTAAATAAGAATTTAACAAACTGTAAGCACTTGAAAGGTATGCAATAGCTGTTGTTCTACTGGGAACAAGACTGGCCCTCAGTACCTGCTCTGAGGCAGCCAGCGCTTGCTGCTCCTGCTGACGCAGCTGTTTCTGCAGCAGATGGACCTGGTGCTCCAAGGAGCAGGGGGCCTCCTTTGCAGACAGACCCGACGCAGAGGCTCCGAGGAGGGGGGAGCTCAGCAGGAGAGACGGGTCATCTGACACCTGCAACAGATAGCCCAGTTAATGGGGCCTAACTTCTTCTAACACCCTTAAAAAAAAGAAAGGAACAACAAACTACATTTTCAAAACCGTGATGGTGATATAAAAGTAAAAACTTGATGGCTAATTTAAACCTTCACGACAAGGGTCTCATTACGTGCAGAGCGTGAAATTGGAAGAGTAAAATAATCTTGCATATTAGCACTTTAAATGATGTAACTCAAAAACATATCACAGCAGGAGTAGAAATAGTTCTGGATAGTTTGTACAGTAGATGTGAAAAAAGTGTTGGGTAATATAGCTCCTAAAGGATCCTAAATAATTGAGTAACAGTGGAAAGTAAAACATCATGAAAGATTGTGTGTAACACTTCAAAGACGTGGCTTAAAGTTTCTCAGCCAATCTAAGATCCCTGGGGAGGAGAAAGAGACTGCAGAGACCGCCAGCAGCATAAATAAGTTTCATTACTGCATGATCTTCACCCTTAGAAACTCCATGTGATATCCGTTTTCTGGTGTGCAACAGACAACAGTTTGTTACATTGTTTCATTTTTCAGAAGGTTCGGTTTAAGTTTCACACGGGCAAAACTCAAACGGACTATAAACTTTAAACACAAGTCGTGTGCACGGAAATGCTGTTCAACCATTGGTCAGACATTAAGGGGGTAAAAACGCAAATCCTGGCAATTTCTACCGGAGCCTCCGCCATGGAGCATCGGCAGGTTATTTTCATGCTGCTGTTAATCTGGAGATCAACAGACACGAGCGGCACGCGCATATGATTATATAGTCAGACAACGTCCGTTAAAAAACATTATAACACATATAATGAGAGACGTTCTGCAGTCAGGAGGGGCATTTCACCGACGACAGGTGTTCTTACTTGTATGTAGCTGACGGAGAATTTTTACTTTACACGACACTGTTCGACACTTCATTCTGCTTCACTCTTTAACTAAACAACCGCGGATGTCTTGAAAGACTCTTTCGCTGAATATTCAACCCAGTCTAAAAAAAAAAACGTGTAGTTGGTCCACAACTTGGGACGTAATATTTCTACAAAAACACCTCTGAAATTGTAAGATCCCTACGTTTTTTTTCACCATTCATTTCCAATGGCTGGCATCTATGTCACGTGATCTTCAAATTTCTCCCTGCAGAAAAAAAAAACATGGCCGACATTTGTTTTATTCTCGGTGGAAAACGCCTATTTTAAGGTTAGTTTGGCCATTAAAATGCGTTTTGATGTAATTTGATGCGAGAAATATGAGTTGTTATTTCAGATTATGTGTGCAGTGGATGCACATGATCTTTAGTTTGCTAGTTATTACAAAGATTACTTCAGGAAATTGTGTCCATTCAACGTTTTCATTGTTACCAAGGTGGTTGCTAGGGACGCTGCTATCGATATTATTTCTGTTATGTTGTGTAACTGTTTAATGGTGTTATCTTTATTGCTACCCCCTTCCCCGTCCATTTATAGTGTTGGTCCACAGCGCAAACGTACTAGTTTAACAAAATCCGCATCTAAAATGGTGGCTCCAACCCAGTTTCACATCTCACATCACATCGCCATAAACAAATACCGGAAACAGACCGAAATTAAAAAAATAAAAAATAAATAAATAATACTTTATTCCGAGTGTGCTTGCTTTTCTTTTTGAAAGTCATCACATAACGGCATTGTAATACACGGTTTGGCTGCATTAAATATTACATATCTGCCGTAGTTCTCTATTTATAGAGCCCTGATGAGAAGACTTCTAGACAAACATCAGGAACTGCCGCCAAAACTGAAAACGTGACGTGGATCACAAATATATCAGCAATTAAACAACATCTTACATTTCTTTTCACACAATACGTCTCCTTGCAGTATCAACACTAATTCGGCTGACTTTTATATTTGATCCAATTGGTAGGTAGGCTGTATTTACACCATAACGGTGCACAGCTGATATAAAGGGACACCGAGTGGTTAAAAGCATGTTATTGAATTTCATTATTTTTATTATTAGATATTAATAGGATCCCTATAAAGTATATTCATTACTTGTTATTCTCTACTAATAGTTAATTAAAGACTGTATATAATGACTATTTTGCACATCCCTTTCAAGATTTCAAGATTTTCTAAGGTTTATTGACATATCATATTATACACAACTACGGTGTAGTTATGCATTGAATTAAAAACTTGGGTCACAGGTTCCTCAACAGTGCATTACAAGACATCTATCAATACTGTATGTGTGTATACCTCCAGCAATGTTATGTTGAAGCACTTATTTTAACTGATATTATACATATTTATTATACTCTTATAAGATGTATGTAGATAGTATAAGAAAGGTTATAATAAAGAAGAATATGACAGTTTAATGGTGGAGGAACACACATATTGAGGGGGGTGGGGGTGGACCCGTTCAAATCCAGTTTTGGACAGTCTGCAGGTTTGTAAAGCGAAGCGGAGAGAATACTTACTTCCGGGTATAATATTCTCTAAAACCAAATGAGCTGCTCCGACCCTCGGTCCTGACGGACTCCAACTTGTGTTTATTAATCAAACAAATAAATAAACACAAGGATAATTATGTGTTATTGTTGAGTAAATGGAAAATTGCACAGGGGAAAAAACGTATCTAGCAGTGTCCCTAGCAACCACCTTGGTAACAATGAAAACGTTGAATGGACACAATTTCCTGAAGTAATCTTCATAATAACTAGCAAACTAAAGATCATGTACATCCACTGCACACATAATCTGAAATAACAACTCATATTTCTCGCATCAAATGACATCAAAACGCATTTGGCCAAACTAACCTTAAAATAGGCATTTTCCACCGAGAATAAAACGAAGGTCGGCCATGTTTTTTTTTTCTGCAGGGAGAAATTTGAAGATCACGTGACATAGATGCCAGCCATTGGAAATTAATGGTGAACAAAAACGCAGGGATCCTACAATTTCAGACTCATTTTTGTAGAAATACTACGTCCCAAGTTGTGGACCAATGTAGTTATTACACGTTTTTTTGTGAGACTGGGTTGGAATATTTTGAAGATATCCGCGTTCTTGTGACACGTAAATAGGCTACTACGCTTCCTATGTTTTGGTGCGGACTGCGTTCACACCAGCAATGAACCGCTCCGGAGTTCGCAAGCAAGCGCTCCGAGACCACCTATTTTAGCGGACCAGAGTCCGGTTATTTAGTTCACTTAAGAGGTCTCGGATTTTGTTCACACCGACCCAAAATGAACCGCACCAAGCGGCTAAACGCACCAGGGTTCGATTCAACCGGACTATACAAGGCAGGTGTGAACGCAAAACCTGCTTCGTTCATTCAATGCTACGTTAGCAAGTTATATGATTTATTCTGACATTTCCCCCAAATAACTTCCAAAATCTGGGTGTCTTTGTGTCTGGATGAATGCTGGTGGGGGGGACTGATAAAAATGTTTAAAAGTGTTATGATCAATGCTATATCTATTATGTCAAGCTGCTTGAATAAATAATAAATAAAGAAGGAATTGTTTTTCACACCAAATGAAGATGAATGAAGACACAGTGGTTTGTTTAGCGAGGCTGCTGTTGATTGATGATCTTGTATTTCTGCCTGCTCATGTGATACATTTCCATTTGAATTACAGCTGAAGTGCTTGTGATGTTGAGAGGCTGACACACAGGGGTGGAAGTTACATTACTCTTGTTATTGTAATAATGTAATGTTTTTGTAAAGGCTAAACTTCTCAGACTATTTTTAAATATCATGAGGGTGATTTTTGCTTTTACAAATTAAACTATTTAGTAGTCTAACTATGTCCCTAAGCATCTCCATTACTTCCTGTCTGAGATATTGCAGGGACAGACGTAGGTCAACTTTGACCACTAACACATTACTAGTGCATCCTTAAATCCGAGTGGAGGTTTGTGCCAAATTTGACAAAAGATTCTCTACAAGCGTTACTGAGATAATACAGCCTGAAAAAACATTATGCCTCACCAGCCAGATGTTTTAATTCATACCAAACAGATGCATGCTGGGTAAGGCTAACAGGCTAAATGCTAAAAATGCGATTGTTGGCTCTTCTTGGAAATTCCGCGTTTCTCAGAAGCTGTTTGACTGCCGTGAAGGTTTGCTCAGCTTGTTTCTTTGATAACTCTACGTTCAGGTATAACATATTTTATTTGGTTAAAATACGAAATACGTCGAAACGACCAAGATCTAAAAGTTGGTTTTAAAACAGTATAAAAAATCTATTTATGACTTCTGTCTGGCAGACAACCAAAACCAGACAATACATGCCATTATATGGGACCAAATGGAAGGGAACGTACCTTGAATCAAAATACAGAATTCTCTGGCTTTGACAATTGTTGGAAACATTTAGCAGGGGTTTTTCTAGAAAAATATAGTATAGAGAGCCTAAGTCCCTCCCTTTCAGGTGGTCCACCATGGGACCTTATTTCGGAAAAAATATGTATCGTAGTCAATGGCGAGAGAAGTAATTTTTTGATCCTGTTTGAATTTTGCCATGAGTTACACATTATGATGTTTGTCATACATTTTTTTATTTCCAAGTCAAGAAAGTCACAATTTGTCGGAAAACTGTTGAAATATAAGACTGAAAATACGCAACTAGAAAGACCACAAATCCAAGCGTATGTGATGTCATAACTCGTTTAACCCTCACCAAAACCTTGTACAGCCGGTCCCGCATTCTGGCTCTTACGGAACCGACTTTCTTCCCTTTTGTGTAATAACAGCTCACAACATGCCCAGACGTGTAATGATTTTCAATGATTTTCATTCTGAAAGAAAGCGGTGAAATGTGCCAAGGTGACGGCCATCTTGGTGTTGGTGACGTTTATTATGCGAGACCAGAGATGTAGTTCATTGAGCGGTTTCACACAAAAATAAATGTTACTTCACAGTTTTACGACAAACTCTTTTTTGTCACATCATATGTGTAATTCATGGCACAATTCAAACTGGATTGAATAATTATTTCCCACTCGCCATTGACCATACATATTTTTTCCAAAATAAGGTCTCTATAGAGTGGCGAAGTCCCTCCCCTTCCGGGGGAGCTCCATGGGACCTTATTTTGGAAAATTATGTATTGAAGTCAATGGAGAGAAAGATTATCTTTCGATCCCGTTTGAATTGTGCCACGAATTACACATATGATGTTTGTCAATTTAAAAGATAATTTTGCAAGTCAAAAAAATAAAAATGTGTCGTAAAACTGTTAAGTAACATTTTTTTTTGTGTGAAACGCTTAATGAACTACATCTCTGGTCTCGCAGACTCTCACAACAACACACGTCACCAAGATGGCCGTCACTACTGTCTTGTCAAAAAAGTGATTGACTACCCTCACTATCAATACTTCCAGAAGAATGTTATGCAAAGCTGCCTGCCTGCCTGCCTTCGATTCTCTCTGAACTGCCTGATCTTTTTAATGTTTAATGTCAACCATTTGTGCAGATAGCATGAAGTACAACAGATCGCCGGTGCTAATGTAGCGTTAGCGTTAGCATTTCTCCCCCGGGCTTAAATGGTGTATTATAGAATGATCACACCGGTGTGACAGTACTCTTCAAAGGGTTCACAAAATATGACTACTACTCTTACTGTTTAACATTTTGGGTTACTTGATGTTACTTCATGTTAAGGCTAATAAAAATGACAAGGCTAAGATAAGGTGACCAGATTTTCAAAATGAAAACCGGGGACAATTTGAGTTTTGAAGTCAATATCTCATTAACATATCCAATTTTCTTCACTGTTAAAGAAAAAAGGGGGACAATTCTGGTTTAATGTAATTCGAACATTTTAACTGTTGGATACAAACAGAAGGAAGACAGCTCATATATGAGACTTCAAAGGTCTTTTATTTTGAAACTCTAAATCAGATTGTCCTGATTCTCTCTGAGTGACTAGATGGGGTGTCCTGCTATCACCCTGGAGTGAAATAAGTCTTTGATAATTTGAAAGTTTTTTATTTATTCTTGTATAAAAACAGAAGGACGATAGCCCATATATGAGAATTAAAAAGTATTTTATTTTTTAATTCTACATCAGATTGTCCTGCTTTTCTCTGATTGACTAGATGGGGTCTCCTGCTGTCACCCTGAAGTGAAATAAGTATTTGATTGACTTCGAATGACTCTTTGATTATGGACAGTTTCCATTAAATAATAATCAAAATATAGATGGACAATAGATCTAATTTGAGATTTTAAACAGCATACATTTTAAATTGTGCTTCAGAAAGTAATGTTATTTTAGGAGTGTTGTGAGATGGTGTCAACATCAATTGAAATTAGTCACCCAGTGGAAATTTCAGATATGTCTTCATAACTGTATACTTACATTTGACATTCACTCAGTTATAATGTGGTAGTTATACTTAGTTTGTTTTAAATTATTATTGATCACATTATATAGTACATATTTCTTAATGTAAGCTCCAGTATATATAAATATATTTGATGTGTTTTTGTAGGTATATTTGTTATTGACCGAGTAATCGCTTTTGTTTTTACAGGCCTCTACCGTAATGCATAGGATGTTCGCGCACCGCAATACAACGTGCAGGCTGGCTTGACTGTGTTTTCCGAAGTGGGGGCTGGCTTGACCACAGTCTGTTTACCCAGTGTTTCCTGACATGAAACGTTTTATTCCACGTTGCTATGTGTTTTTAACGTATATTAAAAAACGGGGACATTTCCGGGGACAGTTTCAACCGGGGACAGGCCAATACAAACGGGGACTGTCCCCGGAAAACGGGGACGTCTGGTCACCCTAGGCTAAGACTGTAATGCTAACTAACGTGCTTGCTACTAGCTAGGTAGCTAACTTGATCCAGCCACTCCTGGTCCTTTCATCAGACGGGAAGCGAAAGAACGAGCCAGACCCATTGCTGGTATGATTACAGCCTGGTACTAAGCACACAGGCATCTTGTTAAAGTTATCTTATCTTAGCTATCTCTTATATTTAGCGGAGGAAAACAATTGTGACATCAGTTATGACATCACTTACGCGACTCTGGGATTTGTAGTTTTTCTAGTTGCGTATTTTTCATAGTCTTATATTTCAACAGTTTTACGACAAACTGTGACTTTTTTGACATGGAAATTATTTTTTAAGATTGACAAACATCATATGTGTAATTCGTGGCACAATTTAAACGGGATCGAAAGATAAGTTTTCTCTCTCCATTGACTTCAATACATAATTTTTCCGAAATAAGGTCCCATGGACCGGAAGTAGATGGGCGTGACTTCGCCACTCTATGAGGGCGCTAACGTCCCTTCCGGACAAAATTACAGCCCCGCCCACTTTCCAGCGAAAATAATGCATTAGAGCGAAGCGAATAATAATAGTTTCATAATTTCTTAAAGCTGCTGAGTGATATATTCCACCTCAAACAACAAACAAATCCTCCTTCTTTACTTCTTTACTTCTGTATAGAGGTTTCATACATAATAACCTAATAAAAGTAAATGTAACAACTACTACAGCGCAACAAAACAGGAAGATTAAATGTGGTCTCTTAAACATAAGATCTCTAGCATCTAAAGCAATATTGGTAAATGATTTAATATCAGATTATAATATTGATATATGCTGTCTCACTGAAACTTGGTTGAGACATGAAGAATATGTCAGCATAAATGAGGCCACTCCACCCAGCCATATCAATACTCATTGCCCGAGGCACGGGCCGAGGAGGTGGAGTTGCAGCAATCTTTGACTCAAGTTTACTTATCAATACTAAACCAAAATTAAATTATACCTCCTTTGAAAGCCTCGTTTTTAGTCTTACGCATCCGACCTGGAAAACTTTGCAGCCAATCTTATTTGTTACAGTGTACCGTGCACCAGGTCCTTATTCAGAATTCTTATCAGAATTCTCTGAGTTATTATCAACTTTGGTACTTAAAACAGATAAAGTAATTATCGTAGTTGACTTTAATATTCATGTTGACGATGATAAAATAGCCTTACTGTTGCATTTAACTCTATATTAGATTCTGTTGGTTTCTCTCAGAGTGTAAATAAACCAACCCACTGCTATAATCACACTCTCGACCTTGTTCTGACTTATGGTATTGAAATTGAGCAACTTTTAGTCGAACCGCATAATCCTGCTTTATCCGACCATTTCTTAGTAACTTTTGAAAAACTGTTACTAGACTAGAAATCATTAGTCAAAAGCTCCTGCAGCAGAAACCTATATGTTAGTGCTATAGCCAAATTTAAGGAAGAGATTCCACCAATACTTAACTCGATAGCATGTCTGCATGTAAGGGAGGAAACTTATACAAAATGTACACCACCCCAAATTGATCATGTTGTTGATAGTGCTACAGATGCGCTGCGAATAAAATTAGACTCTGTTGCTCCTTTGAAAAAGAAGAAAAATAAAACAACATAGATTAGCTCCATGCCATAATGCCGTAACCCGCAAAATAAAGCAAAAGTCGAGACAACTTGAAAGGATATGGCGTTCCACTAAACTTGAAGAATCTCGTTTAATTTGGCATATTACTCTCAATGTATATAAGAAAGCACTGCGTAAAGCGAGAGCAGCCTACTACTCTTCATTAAAAGATGAGAATAAGAATAATGCAAGATTTCTTTTCAGCACTGTAGCCAGGCTGACAGAGAGCCACAGCTCGACTGAGTCTTCTATTCCCATAGCACTCAGTAGTAATGATTTGATGTGCTTTTTTAACGATAAAATTGTTACTCTTAGAAACAAAATCAATGACCTCTTGCCTTTGACCAGAATAGTATTATCAACAGCTCCCGGAAACGTAAGTTCTAATATTACACTAGATAGTAAACTAGAATGCTTTTCAGCCATAAACCTTGAACAATTAAATTCAATGATTCTCTCTTCTAAACCGTCAACGTGTATCTTAGACCCGATTCCAACTAAGCTGTTAAAAGAAGTTTTTCCATTAATTAGCACTTCTTTATTAAATATTATGAATATGTCTTTATTATCCGGCTATGTTCCACAATCATTCAAAGTAGCAGTGATAAAACCGCTTCTTAAAAAGCACAACCTCGATCCAGAGGTTTTAGCCAACTATAGACCTATTTCTAATCTTCCGTTCCTCTCAAAAATTCTTGAGAAAGCAGTCGCAAAACAGCTGTGTGATTACTTAAAAAACTATGATTTATTTGAAGATTTTCAGTCTGGCTTTAGAACACAACATAGCACAGAGACAGCTCTGGTTAAAGTCACAAATGACATTCTAATAGCCTCAGACAAGGGACTTGTCTCTATTCTTGTCTTGCTCGATCTTAGTGCTGCATTTGATACTATCGACCATGATATCCGATTGCAAAGACTAGAGCACTTAGTTGGCATACAGGGAACTGCTTTAGGCTTGTTTAGGTCCTATCTATCTGAACGCTCTCAGTTTGTACGTGTCAACGATTAATCTTCCATGCAAACCAAAGTTAGCTATGGAGTGCCACAGGGCTCAGTGCTTGGACCTATTTTGTTCACACTATATATGTTTCCGTTAGGCAATATTATAAGGAATCATTCTGTAAACTTTCATTGT
Organism: Notothenia rossii; assembly: GCF_949606895.1. Taxonomy (NCBI): domain Eukaryota; kingdom Metazoa; phylum Chordata; class Actinopteri; order Perciformes; family Nototheniidae; genus Notothenia; species Notothenia rossii. The sequence continues at coordinate 51,823,648 of NC_136907.1, read as the reverse complement.
TATGCGGATGATACTCAACTATATTTATCAATCAAGCTTGATGAAATTAATCATCTAAATAAAATTCAAGACTGCCTCAAGGACTTAAAAACGTGGATGACCTTAAATTGTTTGATGTTAAACACGACCAAAACTGAAGTTATTGTACTTGGCCCGAAAAAACCTACAAAACAAATTATCTAAAGATATACTAACTATGGATGGCATTAATTTGGCCTCCAGTGAGACTGTAAGGAATCTTGGTGTTATATTTGATCAGGATTTATCCTTTAACACCCACATAAAATCAATTTCGAGGACCGCCTACTTCCATCCACGCAACATTGCAAAAGTCAGGCATATCTTGCCTCAAAACGATGCAGAGAAACTAGTCCATGCATTTGTTACTTCAAGGCTGGATTATTGTAACTCCTTATTATCAGGGTGTACCAAGAAGTCAGTCAAGTCCCTTCAGCTGATTCAAAATGCTGCAGCTCGTGTACTAACCAGAGTTAGGAAAAGGGACCACATTACTCCTGTTCTGGCTGCCTTACACTGGCTCCCTATAGAACACAGGATAGAATTTAAAATTATTCTTCTCGCCTACAAAGCCCTTAATGGGCAGGCGCCATCTTACCTTAAAGAACTAATTATACCCTACTTTCCTACAAGGGCATTGCGTTCCAAGAATGCAGGGTTGTTGGTTGTTCCTCAAGTCTCTAAAAGTACAATGGGAGCCAGAGTCTTTTCTTATCAAGCTCCACTTTTTTGGAATCAGCTTCTAGTTTGTGTTCGGGCGGCAGACACCTTATCCGTTTTTAAGAGTGCACTTAAGACCTTCCTTTTTGATAAAGCTTATAGTTAGGGTTGATTAGATTCAGCCCCTAGTTTTGCTGATATAGGCTTAGTTTGTCGGGGGACATCTTACTTCTTCCTTCTCTCTGTTTATACCTGTGTACTCTCATGTTCCGATTAACCCATCTTCCCCAAATGTCTTTCTTTTTGGTGTCTATATACGCCGGGATCCGGAGTCATGGATGATCCTGCGGTTCTGGATCATAAGTCCTGGATGGATATCCTCATGGATTCATCTTCCTATTATACACACATGCATTTCCAAACATTTGGTCTACCTATGTTGCAAATGTATTATCTTTTCAATTTACACACGGCATCTATTGCACGTCTGTCCGTCCTGGGAGAGGGATCCCTCCTCTGTTGCTCTCCCTGAGGTTTCTCCCATTTTTCCCTTTAAACTGTGGGTTTTCTCTGGAAGTTTTTCCTTGTACGATGTGAGGGTCTAAGGACAGAGGGTGTCGTATTGTCATACTGATATTCTGTACAAACTGTGAAGTCCACTGAGACAAATGTAACATTTGTGATATTGGGCTATATAAATAAACATTGATTGATTGACTTCCTCTATAGAAAAGAGGACAGTCAAAGAAACAATCTAATTCAGAAATCACAGTTTCAGTGCAAGCCTGCCACCCGTCCACCGGCAGACCGAATGGACATCGATCCCCTATTTATCCAGAGCTCCGTAAAAACAAAGATGTCTATGTCGTCTGAAGGTCTATCTGACAAGATTTATTTCATATTCTTGGAGTAATTATTCAGTTTTTGACGAACAGAAATATTGTTTTCTGGCATTACTTTAAAATGTTATGAGGGCGCATGCCAAAAGTAAGAGGGCGTTTTGTTTAGACAAAACCCTGTTTAGGGAAATGTAAACAACAAAATAAAAAAAATCGCTCTTAGACATTTTACTTTTAGGGAAATGTTACCTATTAAACATTCAACACACGCATGACAAATCAGTCATATTGTACATGTTAGTCCCATCATGCTCAAGAAATCTCAAGAGTACAGTCATTACATCTAATTGTTAGGAGGGCTTACTAATGGGGATTTAATGAGTGGAATCAATACAGGTTGAATGGGCTGGCTGCTGTCCCTTCGGGAATCATGACTCACACAATGATGTTAGAGTGCTCCTGTGGGAAAAGGCATGAAGGCAAGGCTTAGCCGTCTTATACCTGAGATGGGAGATCAATATGGTGGAGTCTTTTGTCCTTAATGCCTAAATGTGAAGGACACTTGACCTTCAAATCACACACAAGGGAGGGAGAAATCGTGACATCAGACATGAAATACTACTGTTTGAGTTGCAGGGTTGCATTCACTATTAGAGCAAATGTTCTCGGGCTCACATATAACTCGATGTAATATCCATTTAATATAAACCAATTAACTTCTCGCCAGCACAACACTATAAAGCTGAGAGTGCCACAGAGGCGCAGTTGGAAAATGAGCTGACAAATATCAGAGAGCATCGCACCGCTTGTTCAACAGGATTAATGGAGCGAAGCTTGAAAGCCACGCTATGTTTTCATTAATAAACCATATGATCACATGAATAATGAAGAGCTTGGTCGAGCGTTTTTTCACAAACAAGCCTTAAAGACGCCATTGGTTCACTCCCATCATCATCAGTGCCATTTTCTGATGTTCACACAGCTCCTTATGAGGCCAAAATGTCCACACTTTCTCTGTGAGCCTGGCAGAATATTCATGTTAATGCAACAGGGAAAAGGAGATTGATCTTATCAGTTGTTTGTGTCATGCTGTATGGGGGAAAAGAAGCAATTGGTCAATTAATTGAGTAGGCGATCGACAGAAATAGATGAACATTTAGAGGGATAATACAGTGATTCAGCAGTTATCCTGACTTTCAGTTACTAGAAAGGGCCAAACTCCAAAATAAAGTGGACCGTACATTTCCCATAACCCCCAACCTACAGTAATAAGCCTCTTTCATTAGACCCTCTTTAACCCTTACCCTTTAACTATTAGTTTATGTATAGCTCATGTTTTCTGCTAATCTAACATTAGCGCTCAACCTGCCAATGCAGTTTGTTGCCTCTCAAATATGTTTTGTTTTTAGTCTTCTATGAACATTTATATAAGATTTGTGGCATTTTGACTGTAGGTCGAACAAAAGCAAGTAATTTGCAAAGAGCCTTTTTCACTATCCTCCTACGCTTTCTTAATTTCTTTATTGTAAAAAAGAAAAATAATCGTTTCATTGTGAAAAAGATAGCAGGCATTTCATTCCACAGTACACTTTTTTTTCATTTTGTATAATATTATTATATTTTCCATGTACATCGTTTACTTACTTATTTACGCCAGGAAGAACACTGTAGCTATTAGATAATAAAGTGTTTTTATTGAATCAGGTTCATACTAATAATTGTTGATGTGAATGTGCTACACGTTAGCTGCTGTTTCACAGAGAGTGGAACCATATGAGTAGATGACACATTGCAGGCTTGTCTTCCCCTCTGCAGGTTTTACATGACCTCCCGTGTTTCTAATGGAGTGATAAATTGCAGGGCTTTGTATGACATGATCAAGGACTTCTGCACTTTACCTTCCCATCATTACTGAGGGCCTCGTCCTTTTTGCTCTTCTCCAGGTCTGACGAGGAGACACATTCAATGCTCTCCTCTGTAGTGGCTTCAAGGTCGGTCTCCTCCGACAATGCATACCTCTTCTTTGCTGCAGAGAGACCAGATACATATAAAGGGGAAGCTTTAATGCAGTTTTGAGCTTTATAGTTAGCAATATATCTAGCGGCAATGACAGCAGCCGCAGCAGCAGCCGGCGAAGAGCTGGCAGAAGCCCACACACAAGCAAGGGCTTTGATCAATGGCTGGCCAGATTTACTAAAACACATCTGCATCCAGAGTGGATGCTGAAAGAAAAGAAAATCAGCAGTGGTGGATAATGACATCTTTTCTCCAAGAGGTATGGGGAGGAGGATAGAGAGGAAGAGAAGGCCTGGAGTGTATGAGGAGTAGAAAGGAGATTGAGTTTCTGTGTGGGACAGAAAGAGAACGACGGAAAAGTATTTGTTGATGCAATTTTGTGTGCATGTGAGTCACCTGGCAACGCCTCAGACTCCTCCGCCTTGCCCTCCTCATCATCCTGGTCATCGCTTTTCTGCTGCTGGGTCAGCTGGTGACACACATCGAACGCCTGACCCACGGTGCGCACGATCCTCATGGCCTGGGACTGGAAGAGAGGACACAGTGAGATAGTGTGTGTGTGTGTGTGTGTGTGTGTGTGTGTGTGTGTGTGTGTGTGTGTGTGTGTGTGTGTGTGTGTGTGTGTGTGTGTGTGTGTGTGTGTGTGTGTGTGTGTGTGTGTGTGTGTGTGTGTGTGTGTGTGTGTGTGTGTGTGTGTGTGTGTGTGTGTGTGTGTGTGTGTTGAGAGCAGAGGCGGGTTAAGCAGCTGCGAGGCACAGTAAGGATAGGGTCAGAAATGAGGTGCCAGAAGAGTTGCACAGGAAGTGGTTAGAATGAACATGTGTGTGTTGGAGCACACGTAAATAGAAAGAAGATGAGAAATAGAAGAAGGATGAAAATGGGAGCAAGTGGAAATGAAGGCAGGGGGAATCATGAGGGGAGATAGAGACCAATTTAAAGTCAGAAGATATCACAGAGCTTCACCTGCCCGTCCTTGTCTATACAGTACATCTGCTCTGCACACATTCGCCTGTCATAGTGAAGGATTGGTCGATTTCAGAGGCAAGTAGACTTGAATGCATAGGAAGTAAAATAAAGTGTTTTGTTATTTCAGGAGGCTCAGTACGTGAGTCAGTCATCAGGTCAATAAAAAGGAAAAGTTTAATTGACAGTAACTCAACTCTCTTTAAGTGCGCCTCCCGGAAAACCCCAGTCTGCTCTGATTGGCTTGCAAGAAATAATGTAGTGCACTTTCGTTGGTAGGTCCATGGGTGTATTAAGAGAACAGGAAACGAATGTAGAGGGAAAATAACTTGGCTTAGCACATTTTACAACTTCCTCATTCCTTTTTAATTGTTAGAACTGGGTCTTAATGTATTTTAGAGCTTAATGGAATGGTTGATTGACGGATAATTTTGATGATTAATTAGAGACTTTAACTAGTTTCAGCTTCTCTACTGCAAATATGCGCTGCCTTACTTTGTCTAATGTGAAAATAAATCAATATGGGCCTGTTGGTCATACGCTATTATGATGTTGCACCTTGAACTTGTATGGAATTGTAGACATGAATTTAATAATAAAAATAATTGTAAGTTGGAGCCCTATTGCTTTTAAACGTCCTCTATGAAGTAGGTAATCAATATTGTTATCACATAATGTAAACAATTGATTGTACAGGCTCAAAAGAGGTTATTATCAGTGTTTCCCAAGTTGAACACACAGGAAATAAAATTCAATGCGGCTTTTTGAGAAAGTTGCAGTTATTTTCTTTATTTTTCTAAAGCCCTAATATGCAGTCATGTGGCAGCCTCCTAAATCCACTGGAATTAAACCTGTCCTCCCTCCTGCCCACTGAAGGTGCTTTTTTTGTGTTTTCTACATTGAATAGTGGCAGAACCAAGGGTTGAAATAAGAATGTTATTGTCGTCTGCCTCTGGAGGCCGATCCTGCCTGAGGCATTCAGTCAATAAGTCAAGGAAAGTCAAGCCTGAAAGCAGTTCAATCAAGTGAAAAGGCGTGAAAAATAACACCGCAATAGAGTCATGAAATTGATTTATGGAATTAAAGTAGGCTCCATAGAATTACATTTTGTTTGCAGTCCCTGTATACCCCGGATTGTTTGTACATTTATACACAATGCTGTTAAAAAGTGAAGAAAAACAGCTCTTTCACTTTAAATTATGTTGTAGTGCACATATATATATAGGTGCACTATAACATAATTTAAAGTGAAAGATATATATATATATATATATATATATATATATATATTATATTCTTGTTGTACTTACTTGGTTGTACATTTTTTATATTTATATTTTTAAGGTTAACGTTTTTTTATTGTATAATGCATTTAAAAATATTGTTCAAAAATGTTTTATATTTGTTCCTTTGTCCCTCTGTTAACAATTTAATTCTTCTATTATTTTTACGTTTGCCCCATTATACAAATTCCTTGTATGTGTAAACCTACTTGGCGATACACCTGTTTCTGACAAAACTTCTCATTTATAATAACTAAAAAATTAGCAAAGTGTTTCTTTAAAGGGGACATATCATGCTTATTTTCAGGTTCATGTATTCTTTTGGGTTTCTACTACAACATGTTTATATGCTTTGTTTAAAAAAGAATGTGTTTCATATTGTCGGTCTGAATATACCTGTATTCACCTTTTGCCTGAAACGCTTAGTTTTAGCGGCTGTTTCTTTAAGACCCCAGACTGAAAAAGAACAATCTTGTGTTTATTTCTTTAGGAAGCACTTTAGGTAGCTCCATGAATGCAGAGGGAAAATTAATCCGGATTTGTAGTTAGGGATTTCCTAAATTTTAGCACCAAAGGACTTCTCAAGAGTCCTTACTGGGTCGTTAAATTCGCAAAGAAAATAGGAAAAGGTCTGCTGATTTACATACATCTCTTTTCAATGGAAGCCAATGGGAAGGAATCTTTCGAACATTTCCTATAAAGCCAGGCTCACTTATTGGGGGCTAGGGTAGTATTCACGATATACAGTTTCTGATGTTTCTCTCCCAAGGCCAAAATCAAAAGTCTCTGACATCTGAGCCCAGCTGTGACGAAAATAAATCAAATCTCCTCCTATCAGCGGGTCCATCTCCTCCTACTTGAAGCGCACATGCTTGGTGCACCCAGATAAGGCTCCATGGCCCCCGGGGCTGTAGTCAGGCACCACTTACCGTGTCCCTGACGCTGTAGTGGGTGTTTGTTCGGCATTGGTGAAAATGTCTCCAAGCACCGAGTGTAAACAGCCCCTGTTCTTTTCTCTTCCCACCAGAATGATTAGTATTCAGCTTCACTAAGTCACTGTCAGTCTGGTATCCATGGTGAGGGTAATGGAGTCCAGCTCACCTAACTGATGCTCTGTCTTTTACGTCAGCTCGATATGCCCATATGTGCACATTCATAAGCATTTAAGCACATGAGGGGTCTATGAGTCAGATTAATGCGGGGTCCAACAGGACAATACATCACCCAGACACAGCCATAATGTCATCATTAGCAGTTATGCGCACAGCACAGTGCTGAAAACAAAAAGGAATGATTGACTTGCTGTGTATACTGGAAGGATAAAGCTGGAGATCTTCTGCACTTTCAACAAAATCCATGATAATACCAAAACCAACAATGTGTTTGTCCATCTCTTAATACTTCCCAACTTCCACGGCCAACTTCCTTCCCCCTGAATACGTCAAATTTTAAAGGAATAGTTTGACATTTAAAATGTTATTTAGATTTCTTGATGAGTTACAGGACAACATTTGACACCTTTATCGTTTCTGTACAAAAAAAAAACGGGTTAGCTTAGCTTAGTACAAAGAATGGTAGTAGTGTGAGACCTGTAGCTTTTCCAAAATGTGACAAACCCTACTACAAGTATGCCCTTAGCTAACTAGTTATAATATAAAGGGGCTATTGGCCACGCAGACCATAACTAGGAGAAAGACTCTGGGCCAGGGTTGCATGCTCATGGTTCTCAACATGGCTCCATTAGCCAACTGCTGTCTGTCAGTCAGCAGGATTAGAGAATAACTAATGTTCTGATTTTTGTGACAGTTGGAGCAAGGGTGAAGCATGGGCTGAGGAAGAACCCATTACATGTTGGAGAGGCTCCAAATCACAGGGAGGATTCACAATGTATGGGTTACTTTTTGTTAACATTGCCAGATTAGTGCAGTACTCATGGTGTACAAATTGGTTGCTAAAGATTCAAGTCAGAACGACAACTCGAAAAATAGATATCAATGGTATGTTTACAGGTTCAATGCAATTAATACCACATGTCATCTTTGTAGCGTCCATGTTGTTTCAACAGTACGATTTAAAGCTAATACAAAAAATGAAGTCAGAAGTCCATATAATAGACTAACCAAAGTTAGAAGAACGCCAATGTTGTTACCAAAGCACAACTTAGATCTCATAAACAAGTTGGAGAAACAACTTTCAACTCAGAAAAAAATGTGAAAGAGGTCATTTGAACGCACCATTATCCATGGCGGAGTTGTCCTTGCGTTGCATAATGGTTAGAGTACATAATATATCGGCTATAATGCAATACAAGATGAATTTAGCACCGTAACTCCATCGTCAAAGGTTTATGATTGGAGGCAAATTATGAATTTGAAAGAACGTGTCATAATGACCAATGTCAGTTCTTACATTACACTACATTGGCGTACGAAGCACCTCTACACCGTTTGCCAATTCAGGGTTCTGTGTTTTGCTCAAGGACACTTTGATATCTTGGCTGCAAGGCTAGGGATCGAACCACTGACCGGAGCCAAATCCAAACCGGTTTAGACTTGTACACTGGACCACACCATCAAAAAAGAAATCGGCTAGAAACTCCATAAGCTTCAGCTACACAGACAAATACTCGAAGCATCAATTGATTGAACAGTTACACTTACTTTCCTCTTTGACTTGAACACATTGCAGCGGAAAATGTTGCTCTGTCCTTCTCTGGCGATATAACTGAAGATCTTCAAGTCTTGGGCGTCATGTGAGACATAGAAGATCCTGTTAAAAGGCAAGATGACGGACAACATTTCAATGAGTTGGTTACAAAAGGCTTAGTTTTTTTTATTTGATTTGAACACCTACCTGTAGATGGGATCCTGTGTCACCATGACTGTATTCTCATCCCATGACCACCCTTTTCTCTGTCCCAACACAAAAACACATTGACGTTTAAAAAACGAATATTTTCTAAAAAACGAAAAGGAGTAATTTAAAAGTCACAAGACTGACCTTCCTCTTTTTGCGCAAGATGACTTTGACATAATCAGTGGACACGACAATGTTGACCTTCTTTTTCTTTATATTCTTCAGTTTGAATTCATACTGCAAAGGAAAAACGACATTTAAATTAACATTCCAGTTTGGAATTGAATACTATACAAGGTGTGACACACAGGCCCGCTGAAGGTAAAGCTCTTTACACAAGATAAAGGCTATATTGGAACAGAGGGGAAGAGATCATGCAGAGAGGAAGATATTTTTTGACAATCTTCTTCTTCTGGGAAATGTGAGATTGAGTAAACACTGTCAGATTCTTGTCCCTGGGAGCGGTTTAAGCTTTCAAAGGCAGCGTTCCTAGAGGGAGGCAGAATGTGTGCGACACTTTCATCCCTCTCCTTGATTAATGCTAGGGCGCAAACTCCTCTGCAAGCTCAGACTCAAACATGTAAGGGCCCAGTGATCTAAGAACCACATGGATTTTTGCGAAATAACGCGCCACGCTTTGAAAACACAGCGTCCGACATCAGATGATTAATTGATCAAGTCGAGTTCTGTGAAATTTGTCTGAAACGAACTGCCGCCCGCTCGGTATTGGATATTCTATGTCATCTTTCTTTGGTTTGTGTAAAAATAACAGCCTGCTGCCGTCTTGGAACTCTCTTTTCATTCGTATATTGACATTTCAAAATAACATGTCACAGAAAGTAAAGAAAAGGCGCAGAATTTGGTAATGCCGATAAGGACAATAATGAGAGGTAGTGAAATTACAAAAAAATGAATAATTTTGATAAAAAAATGTAAATTCAACCACTGATGTTTGTCAATATCTAGTAAGATAAGCTAAGGTAAGGTTAGGTATACAATGTAGGACATTATTCTCATTAAACAACTTTATTCTTGTTATATTCCTTTTCTTTTCTAAGTCCAGTGGTCTTTAAATGACTTTGTATACATTTTGGAATCATGACGTGAATAGGATCTATACTGCAGGGACAATTAAAGCAATACCTCTCCAAAACATTACACCGACATTCACAAAGGAGTGAATCGCTTCGACGTGGTTCTGGCAGGAAAGCATGAAATGTGAAAAATTCATCTACAGGAGAGTAATTGAAAATCATTTGAAAGTAATACAGAATGCCAGAGAGCCTTAATGCATTACATTCTCAGTAATTTATTTGTAATTATCTCCCAGCGCATGCTTTGTTTAGGTTTAAATAGAAAAAGACAGTTCCGCCATAAAAATGTCCCTAAAATGCAGGAAATGTGAGTTTGACATTTAAACTGTTGACGTGTCTCCCCCAATAAGTAGCAGATGAATGTTATGGATGTTGTTTCAACAGTTCAGGTATTTAGCAGATGTTGTTTCAACAGTTCAGGTGTTTAGCAGATGTTGTTTCAGCAGTTCAGTTGTTTAGCAGTCTTATTGCCTGTGGTATGAAACTGTCTCTGAATCTGGTGGTTTTAGTCCGGATGCTGCGAAGAAGGTGTTCATGTTACATTTTCACGCATCATCCTCAGCCCCCAATCGCAACTAATGCTCTACAGGTAGTGACAACTCACCTGTCATTCTCCCTCTAAGCTGCTGTGAGTTAGTTAGCTTTGAATATTAGTTTGTCTCCCAAGAAGCAGAGAGTATTACTAGTTAATTCATTTAATTAGTGGTTTTTCTTTCCACATTTGTATCAAAAGCTTCTTTATGAGAAATTTGATAAAAATCTGACATTTAGAAATCTTCGAGATTCCAATCCGGAAATCTGCTTTTGAGTCAGGAAATGAAGCATTATAGCTTCTCTAAATCTTTCCCGGTACAATCAAATGGCCATTATACTGCACTGTACACGAGGGATCAGGATTAAGTGCGTCCGGGGTGTCACTGGGGTTGGGAGCGACCTCTGACCGACTCAATTACTCTAGTGTTGGATTAGATCCAACAGCTGACAGACAGCTAAATCCCCTCCTCTGAAACATGATGTGTAATACGTGGTCTTGTCTGGCCTACAAGAAGGGATCGAGAGCTGTTGTTTTTTCCCTTGAACAGTACCACATATAAACCTGCACGCTTTACCTCTCCTCAGACATAAAATCCCTGAGAATCCTGCCGTGATTTAAACCGCTCCTGACAGCCAACTGAATCTGCAGAGTGAGGAGTTGTACGCAAACTGTTGTTTTGTGTGTAAAGAGGATGTTGAAGTGCACCGGCATCAATCCTAATGTGTTGGGACTGCTTGACAAGGGTCAAGATCAGTGGCGGGGTTCAGAGTCAAATATATTTCTTACTCTGATTCTCCTCATTGCAGCGACGATCTCCATCCGGCTGCCGGGGCGACCCACCTCCAAACTGCCAATGTACTGAAGAGTGTAAGAAAGAGGTTTTAGGATTGGTAGTTTGAAGGAATTAATGGCAGTGATTACAGGGGGGTGCTGGGCTGGCAGATTGGTGATGACCATTGTTGACTGCTTGTTCATAATTCTCTTTAATAATCCTTAAGGCTGCAACTAGCTATTCATGTTATTGTTGAATATCCTATTGATTACTTTCTCGATGAATCATTGATTTGGCCTATAAAAAGTCAGAAAGATGGTGGAAAAACGTCAGTAAGTTTTCCGAAAAGAATACATGTCTTCAAATGTCTTATTTTGTCAACAGATCAAAAGATATTCAATTTACTGCAGCCCCAGTTCTCCAGTTATAGGTTTTTCAATATATAAGGGAAATAAACAGTCAGTATACATCAATATACAAAGAAAGAACCACATCTCAATGCAAGCAAGGTAAAAAAGATGAAACAAATCTAAATTGGGCCCAACATTCAATCGATTAATCGAGAGAATAATCGTCAGACTAATAGTCAAAAAACAATAGATACACTTTATTTGCATCTCCGGTTGTGAACTTATGGATTTGTCTAAAAAAGGGGGGAATGAATAATGCCTCGGACATCAAGTCATCAGCTAAGGAAACACATCTCAATACAAGCAAGGTAAAACATTATAAATATTTTAAGCCAACATCTAATCGATTAATCGAGACAATAATTGTTAGACAAATGGTGATACAAACAATAAAATAAACTTTATTTGCAGCCCCAATGCTGAAATGTAAATAAGTTAGTAAATAAAAAATAAGTTTGTCTCAACATCTAATCGGTTAATCTAGAAAATAATCGACAGACTAATAACAAAAATAAAAAACTCATGGTTTTTCCCCAAAAATGAATCAGAGAAATAAATGATGTCAGCATACATCAAGCTATATCAGCTGTATCTCTATGCAGATATGGTGAATTAAAATCAATGGCAAACATTTCAAAGTCACACAAAGTGGATAACATATCTCAATTATTATTATAATGTACTTTTGAACACAGAATAAACCCTTGGATGGAAATATCATTGACTCAGTATCAGTGGGATGTCATCTCAACGCTGCACACACACACACACACACACACACACACACACACACACACACACACACACACACACACACACACACACACACACACACACACACACACACACACACACACACACACACACACACACACACACACACACACACACACACACACACACACACACACACACACACACACACACACACACACACACACACAAAGTAGTGGTTGGTTGTTAGTAGAAACAAACAAGTTGATGCAACACAACCAAAAAGAAACACAAAGCGACGAGAAAGTTAGAGAATGTAACAACTACTGGAAACAAAACAACAAAAAGGGAAACAAAACAAACCAAAGGATGACTGTATGAATTCTGCAGTGGATGAAATGGAGGTTTCTGGGAAAATAACAAAGAATGACAGAGGCTCCTGTTATTATCTGTAACACACACACACACACACACACACACACACACACACACACACACACACACACACACACACACACACACACACACACACACACACACACACACACACACACACACACACACACACACACACAGAGAGAGAGCTGCCACACAGAAAGTATATGTTGCAGATCTCCTTACCTTTGCCTCGAAGCACACCCCATGCTTGAACACCTCGTCGTTGTGCATGGGGATCCTCAAATCTTGCGCGTCATCCACTAAATTGTACTTGGTTACCCCTGGCATCGCTCTGATTATCGCTGCCTCGCCGCCGACTCCCGTTTTACGACAGCGCTAGAGCACCTGCAGATATGCGCATCTCCTCCGGCGCTGACTCCCCCCCGCACTGTCCCCTCCGTCACTCCGGAGGTCATCCGTGTGGATTGGCACGCAATCGGCGCGTTTTTTTAATTCAATTAAGGCGCTGATCGGTGATCGGTGTGCGCACTTAATGACCCCTTCACGGTCTGAGGCAGCACAGCAAACACACCGCCTCCGAGGTCCCTGTGACGCACGGATCTCAGCACCTGATTGTTTTTTCCTCGAGGCACCGCGGCACCAAACTGGCACTAATTTATTATAGCGAGCGATTCATATTCAGCTGCAGCGCGCGCCTATTAGCCGGTAAACCGGGTGTGTGAGGAGGACTAACAGATGAAGACAGAGTGTGCTTGTGAGGACTCTATCAGCACACACAGCTGCTGGGTGTTTGTGGGACACCTAGTGGCTTCACAGGGAACAACCCCGAACCTACTGCTGGGGGATTTACTTAAACTGACTCACTCTAAAAATAAATCCTAAAAGTACAAGATGAAAAAGGATTATCGGCACTGTGATATCCTGGAATATTCCTCTATTTTTATAACTTCTTATATTACTCTGATTCATGACTGATGGTTGAAATGATTCACAATCTTGCTCCTCCTCCTTTTAGAACAGGGATATTTTTGTTTCCATTAAGAGATAAAGCAGAAAGTGAATGGAGAGATATGTGCCACTGTGTGATCCTCCCTATTATTTTGTTTCCTCAATTGCTCCAAACTGACTTCCTGCTCACAGTGTCACTCTGCTTGGATCAACACAAATAATAAATGATAAGGGATTGTACATATTGAAAAGCAGTAATACTTCAGATAAAGAAAAATTGTATAAAAAGTGGTCTTTATCAGAAGCACTTTTTACAAATGTATTGGTTGCAAAAACATACAGTTGGCTAAATGTAACATGCCCGGCCAACTTCGCGCCACAGGCCCCACTTTGTGCTGCCCTGTCCTAAAAGATGCCCGGCCTTCCCAGTCACATGCATTAGGATTTGGGTAACTAATTGGTAAAGTTCAGAAAGACAGCCTAAGGTCAGTTTGCTTTCTCAGTTAAAGTGTTTGGGAGGTGGAATTTCACGCACACAAACATCCGAGTCTCAGGAAGCTGCGCAGTGTTTAAAACCAGCTTTGGCTAAAGTCAGCATATTGCTGTCACCAGCAATGATGCCTTACTTGCCCCTCTGAGCAGTAGCGTGGTGTGGGGAAAGAATTAGGGGAAGCCAATAACACGTCCATTCTTTTGGGTCGGGGGTTTAGTGGTCAATGTAATAACGTAACCAGATGAGTGACTACAGCACCCGGTATCATTTTACACACATTTGTATCATACAGATGCAGGACTTACACACGCCTGTGACCGACAGGTCCGCACGCACTCTCCAGCCAAAACTCTAATAAGCATTAATTCACAAACTAAATCAGGAGACCTTTAACGTTTTACGTCCGATTAGCTCCTTTTTTCCTCGCTGTACACAGCCCCAGTTTGAGCATTGGCCTGTCATCAGATTGTATTTGTTGTTGCTGTTGTAGCGGAAGTTTAGTACAATTATTTTTGATTAAATACTCCAAATCTCAACCCTCCATAATTGCACTTGCTTCAGTTGCTTGCTACTTTCTAACGGCGGTGAGAGTGGTGCAGTGACGCTATCTAGTGATGGCAGTTTGACACTGAAGCTTTGAACGGAGCCTCAACCCTGGACTTCCAATTCCATAGAAGCAGTGCTTCGAAGCTTGCTTCAAATCAGGTGACATGTGACCTCCGAAGCAGCAACTGCATCAAATCACGTGACATGTGACGTCCGAACCAGCAACTGCTTCATTTCCTGCATGAATCAACTCACTGGTTCGCCATCCAATCAGGTGATTCAATGCACTGCCTCGTCTCGATTCTGACTGGTTGAAACTGTTTGAATTTGAGCGTCACTTAGTAAGTGACAATTTATAACCGCTCAAAAAAATGCACACGTTTGGATCATTATGGAGCCAGCCAGGAAGAGAGGTCGTTCTGAGATGTGGGATCACTTCAATCTGATTGCGCATGATAAGGTTGGTCAACTACAGTATTATAGCTATGGTTTATCTCAAATCTATATTAAGTAGCATTAAAGTACAATTATGTATATGATCAATGTAGCGATTAGGCTATAGCTTTATAGACTGAAATTGCATTTTTATTTACAAATGCCTTTCTCTACAGGTTCAGTGCTTGGTGTGTTCAACTGAACTGAAGTATCATGGGAATACTTCCTCCATGAGTAGGCACTTCACTGCCAAACATGGAGCTGCTGTGAACCAGGGGAACATACATGGTATGTATTATATTATTATTAACTAGTAACACTAACACAATATGCTATGACTGTATTCCATGACCCACAAGCATAGACTGCTCACAAGTCTGCTTCCTTTGAGTGCAATTTCACATAAATTCTTATTTGCTTTTTTTGGTTTTGTTTTTATTCTTTATGTCTTTATTTCTTTGTTTTAGTGGACCGGAAGCGAGAGCTGGATGGGGCTCTTGTGAATATGGTGGTGAAAGACTCGCAGCCTTTTTCCATCGTGGATGACTTTGGCTTCAAGGAGCTTGTGGCCTTGCTTGATCCTAGATACACTCTTCCATCCAGACGGGTTCTAAAGGAGATAGTGGTCAAGCGCTATGAGGAGGAGAAGACGAAGGCCAAGGCTGTCATGCAGAGGGTAGAGGCTGTGAGCCTGACTGCATGCTGATATGTGGACATCCATTAATATGGACGCATATCTAGCAGTGACCTGCCATTATGTGGATGACTCTGCGAAGTTGGCCACAGTGCTTTTGGGAGTGCTGCCTTTCCCTGAAGCTCATACAGCGGTTAACATCACTGCTGCAATGAGGTCTCTCATGGAGGAATGGGGCACTGAAGGCAAAGTGACTTCAATTGTGAAGGATGCAGGAGCAAATATGGTTGCCTCTGTCAGAAGTTTAAATCTAAGACATGCACTTTGCTTTGCTCATTCACTAAATTTAGTGGGGAAAAAATCTCTGGATGCAACTCCTGGCCTACAAGACCTACGCACGTTCTTTAATACCAGCACAACAGCAAAAGAGAAGCTCAGAGAAGTGCAGGAGCAGATGAATCGCCCTGTGCTGAAGCTTATTCAGGAAGTGGACACCCGCTGGAACAGCACCTACCTAATGCTACAACGCCTTTTCAAAGAGAGGCAGTCAGTGGGAGCAGCTCTTGCGACGCTGAAAACAGATGTGAGACCTCTGTCCTCTGAGGACTATGAAACAGCAGATGCATGCCTGCAATTGCTCTCCCCCTTTTTCCAGGCAACAGTGGAACTCTCCGAGGAGAAGAGAGTCTCAGGGTCCAAGATCATCACAATGACGAAAATGTTAATGCTATACTTGTACGACACAATTGGAAAAACAAGCCACGACACAGCAAAACTACTGGGACAGAACATGGTGTCAAATATGCAAAGCAAGTTTGACACCACGGAGAGCCAAACTGCATTGACCCTGTCAACACTGCTGGATCCTAGATTCAAAACTATTGGATTCTACAATCAAGTACAGGCAGCGGCATCAGTTAAACGACTGACAGCATTTTGCACACAACTGAGGAAAAACGCACAACCTGACACACCTACAGAAGAACAGCCCTCCACATCAGCTCAACCGGCACCAGCAAATGTTGACAATCCATCATCCACAGGTAATGTTATAAATAGTTAATTGATAAAATGCAGGACAAAATAAGTACAAGTAAAAAAGGATACACATTGAAACCTTTCAGTACTGATGATTACAGTCATGTTTGTCTTTCAGGTCTTAACATTTGGGAAACTCTGGACAGAGATGCTTCTGAAGCGAGGACGGCAAGGAATGCCACAGCAGATGCTACAGTGGAGGTGCAGGGGTACATGACTGATCCACCGCTGGAAAGATCGAAAGACCCACGGCATACTAGGTGGACCATCAAAATGTGTATCCCAATCTGTTCAAACTGTCGAAACAATTTTTATGCATGCCAGCATCATCGGTTCCATCTGAGCGAGTGTTAGCGTAGTTAGTGTAAGCAAGAAAAGAAATCGGCTCAATCCAAAAACTGTTGAAAAAATAATGTTCCTGAATACAAATCTTTGAGTGTTCCCCATCCCACATGAACACAAAGTTACACAAGCACACCATAACCTATGCCATATTTTGCCAGAACCCTCTCCTCAGTAACACAATACACGCATTCATCCATCTTTATTTGTAAATGATATTCATGATACATACAGTTTATATATATATATATATATATATATATATATATATATATATATATACATATTTATATTTATTTATAGTTCTATATACACATATTTACATTTATTTATAGTTCTATATATATATATATATACATATTTATATTTATTTATAGTTCTATATATATACACTTTTATATGTATTTATAGTTCTATATATATATACATATTTATATTTATTTATAGTTCTATATATATATATATATATATATACACATATTTATATGTATTTATAGTTCTATATATATATACACATTTATATGTATTTATAGTTATATATATATATATATATATATATATATATGTATTTATAGTTCTATATATATATATATACACATATTTATATTTATTTATAGTTCTATATATATATATATATACATATTTATTTATACCTATTTCCGACACAATTGTCCAAGTGGTTCGACTGCTTCAAATCACATGACATGTGACGGTCGAAACAGTAATTTTGCTTCATTTCTATGGAATGCCATTTAAGCCAAAATTAAATAAATAAATAAATAACTAAATAAATACATATATATATAAATATGCCTATGAAATAAATTATGAAATAAATAAATGAAGCAATAAATATGTATACATGTACATTTAAATACACATTTATTTATTTCATGGGACTTTTATTTCATAATGAGACATTTATTTCAAGAGACTTTCATTTCATAATGACACATTTATTTATTTCAAGAGACTTGTATTTCATAATGACACATTTATTTATTTCAAGAGAATCGTATTTCATAATGACATCTTTATTTATTTCAGATGACTTGTATTTCATAATGACGCATTTATTTATTTCAGGTGACTTGTATTTCATGATGAGACATTTCATGATGAGACATTTCCATTCCTTATATGCAAATGAACGGGGCGTGGTGTCTAGCACTCTCTAGTCTCTTCTCAATAACCCAATACACACAATTATCAATCTTTAATTGCAAATAGAACATGATATTCAGTCTTAGTGTGTGTGTGTGCTGCGTGCATCGAATATTTTTCAAGGCAAAGATACGTTAAACCCACTGCAGCCTTGCACTTCGCCAGGAGAGGTCGCTGTAACTGAAGCTTCGAGAAATTAACCTATTTCCGACACAATTGTCCAAGTGGTTCGACGCTTCATTCAAAGCTTCATTTTGCCATCACTAACGCTATCTATCTTCTATCGATTAGATTTATGATTCAAAAATTATAAAAGTAGGGTAGACATGTGGATATTATCCGACTCAACAAAACGTGCATTTATCTAACAGGTTCGTTTTCCACTGACCTTATTTCGAGCTATTTTCCAAAATCCTATGGAGAAATCCTATTGCTATTTGTTCGATTTGTCATATTATAAATCCATGAGGCAAACGGTTATGGCTAGAAAGGATCCATCTTGTGTAAATATGACGTCACGTTCTATTTCGTATATGGCTTCGCCCTCCAAGGCTATCGCTATTGGGCAGTGTTGGGACTAACGCGTTACTGTAACGCCGTTATTTTTGGCAGTAACTAGTACTCTAACGCGTTATTTTTTAAATTCAGTAACTCAGTTACCGTTACTACATGGTGCGTTACTCCGTTATTTTTTTTATATAGTCTCGGCTCCCAGACGTTGGTGAGCGGCGCCAACAGCGAGGCGAACAGAGATGAGAACTGTACTTAAGTACAGTACTTGAGTAAATGTACTTAGATACTTCCTGTGTCACATGCGGAGACGCTTTGTGGGCGTGTTTGTGTTTAGTTAGCCTACTAACAATACTATCATGGCGACGGCGGAGCACAAGTCGAGTTTCTCCGCATGGAGATATGCTCACTATTTTACTTTTCTCGAGCATAAAGAAAAGAATGTGTTAGTTAAGTGTAAGTTGTGTCTTGGCGGGTCAAAGATCCTATCTACTGCTCAAAACAGCAATTCCAATCTGTTAAAACATCTGCAAAAACAACATGCTGGGACGAAGCTATTAGTTAAGAGCACAGACCCAGAGCCATCCGACGCCACCTCACCTCCACCTCCACCCAAGCAACAGCGGCTGGATTTCAACCGAGGGACTGCTAGTCAGGTGAAAGTGGATAAAGCCATTGCACGGTATGTTGTTGAACACGTGCAGGCTATTTCTACAGTGGAGTCACCCGCTTTCAGGGAGCTAGTAAGCATGATACCATGTCCGGGAGGCACACGGCATATGGGACGCAAAACGTTTTCCAACTACCTGGAGAAAGAATATACCAAAAAGGATAGCGAGCTAAAGAAAACATTTGAGGGGCTGGAATACATCTCGACCACCGCAGACATTTGGTCTGTCCACAACAGAAGCTTCCTTGGGATAACATCTCACTGGATAAACCCCACCACTTTACAACGCCAGAAAGCTGCGTTGGCCTGTAAAAGGATAAAGGGTAGGCACACGTACGATCTTATTGCTAGTGAGATTGACCACATTCACTCTTTGTATGGAGTGTCAACAAAAGTTACCTCCACGGTTACTGATAACGGCTCTAACTTTGTGAAAGCCTTTGCCATGTATCAACCGGAATCGCTCTCTGACGACGATAAATTGGCACTTTGAAACATATCTTTGTTTTTGTATAGACCACATTGCTTAGCAGAGTTCAGTGATGCAAATGCATGTCAAGTTGATCAACAGATTGTATTATTCTCCAATGCAATAACAGTACTTAAATGAAGGCTATAAGGGCATTAATGGGAGCTTTTCTTTTTTGGGAGACCTTTTTTTAAGTAACTAAAACGTTACTTTTCACAGTAACGCATTACTTTTTATGTAAGTAATCGGTAAAGTAACTGAGTTACTTTTGAAATGAAGTAACTAGTAATGTAACTAGTTACTGGTTTTCAGTAACTAGCACAACACTGCTATTGGGTAATCCCGCTGCGCCCCCGCGCAGCACTGAAACACTTGTAGTCCACGCCCCCCCGCAAGGTGGGCCCCACCCTTGGGCCTCCTTCCGGTATAAATAGGAAGGTGGCCCGGCAATCTGCTCCCTCTATTTTTCAGCAAACCAGCACAGTTACTGAAGCACAGCAATTGAGAATCATCATGAGCAACAACTGCGTCCGTGGTTATCCCTCATGTGGCTCTGGGTTCATAATGAGTTATGGCCTGCAGAGATAAAAGCAGTATGCGAATCCTGCCGGGGGTCAGAGCACGCGTACGCGGCTCTAAACCAGCAGGTAGCATGCACTGCGCTCGTCTCCCCTCGTGCGACAGGAAGCGGAGAGCGGACACTCTTGCTCCTGTGGCCGAGGAGGACGATTGGCCCGTCCAGGCTTACGAGCCCGCGGACGGGGCCTCGTGTCCCTGGGGCAGAGTGCCGGGCAGGAGTCCGAAGCAACTCCTGCCCCGCCTCCCTCCACGGTTCACCGTTCGGTTCTCCCCTCCCTCCTCTCCCCCGGACGGGGGAGACAGAGTCGGAGCAGGGTGCCAGCTTGGCGGCCGAACATGCTTTCCCCCTCTCCGTCACCACAGCGCGGCGGCGTCTGTTACGGAGACGGCCAGAAAAGTGCTACTGGACACTCCAATCAGCTCGGATGGGCTGTTCGGACCCCAGTTCATGAAGACGGCCGCGGAACAGGTGGACGGCATTCGCCAGCATGTACAGCTGGCTCCAGTCGGCTGATCTGCCACAGCGGCACCAACGCCCGCAGCAGTCGCGGCGTCCACGCCGGCCACAGGAGGCCGTAAGCGGAGAGACGCCCACGTCTCCGCTCCCCCGCCACCCCGGAGACAGGGTCTCCCGGTGGCGAGTCAAATGGGAGTGAGGCTCCCCCGCTCCTGGTCGGCTCCGCGAGAGCCTCCGAGGAAGCAGAGCCGTTAATTAAGCCGGCTGCCACTAATCCGTTGATTAAGTAGGCAGCAGGGCTCCCTGCAGAAGCCTGCTGGTTTTAACCTATCGGTTAATAAACCTGCAGAGCTCGCGGCATTCCTCTGTCCGAGATACGCCTCCTACACACGGTCATAACCCATGAGCGCCGGTATAACGCCTCATGTGGACAGCACTGCACACACCTCCACTCATCCCCTGAGCGTGTACACGCCTCATGATGACAGCCGGAGTGAAAAGCAGCGTGTGGAGGTTTCCTCGCAGCCCTTTCGCCTCACGGGCAGCGGCGGCGAGGGCAATGCCCCGCCTCCCTCCACGGTTCACCGTTCGGTTCTCCCCTCCCTCCTCTCCCCCGGGCGGGGGAGACAGAGTCGGAGCAGGGTGCCAGCTTGGCGGCCGAACATGCTTTCCCCCTCTCCATCACCCCAGCGCGGCGGCGTCTGTTACGGAGACGGCCAGAAAAGTGCTACTGGACACTCCAATCAGCTCGGACGGGTTGTTCGGACCCCAGTTCATGAAGACGGCCGCGGAACAGGTGGACGGCATTCGCCAGCATGTACAGCTGGCTCCAGTCGGCTGATCTGCCACAGCGGCACCAACGCCCGCAGCAGTCGCGGCGTCCACGCCGGCCACAGGAGGCCGCAAGCGGAGAGACGCCCACAGCAACCGCCCCGGCGGCTGCAGGGGCTCCGTCCCACGTCTCCGCTCCCCCGCCACCCCAGAGACAGGGTCTCCCGGCGGCGAGTCAAAGGGGAGTGAAGCTCCCCCGCTCCTGGTCTGCTCCGCGAGAGCCTCCGAGGAAGCGGAGACGGTAATTAAGCCGGCTGCCACTAATCTGTTGATTAAGTAGACAGCAGGGCTCCCTGCAGAAGCCTGCTGGTTTTAACCTATCGGTTTATAAACTGCAGAACTCGCGGCATTCCTCTGTCCCAGATATGCCTCCTACACACGGTCATAATAACCACGAGCACCGTTATAACGCCTCGTGTGGACAGCATGCACACACCTCTCATCTCCTGGGCGTGTACGCGCCTCATGAGGAGAGACGGAGTGAAAGGCAGCGTGTGGAAACTCCCTCGCAGCCCTTTTGCCTCACGGGCAGCGGCGGCGATGGCGTGGCTCGTCACCATGAAGACCATTACGGCACTTCACAGAGAAGCCTCTCCCCCCGGCAGTTCCATGGGATACAAGACACACTCCTGTCATCCCAGGAACAGTGTCTTGCGTGGTTTTTACCCCCGCTATTTTTCTAAATCTCCTCTGTCCGGTGCGCGCGCTGTCCTGCTATGTGGCGCGCACGGCGGCCTGGCGCCGTTCTCAGCGCCTGTTCGTGCACTATAGAGAGAGCTCGATCGGGCAACTTCTGTCTGCACAACGGCTGTCACACTGGCTGTGTGAGGCTGTGTCACAGGCATATGTCTCCTCTGGGGTGGAACCCCTGGAGAACATCAAGGCGCACTCCACCAGAGGAATTTCCTCCTCCACGGCTTTGCACGGAGGAATGTCAGTGGAAGATATTTGCACGGCTGCATCTTGGTCTTCCCCCTGTTCATTTATTCATTTTTAGTTGAGGGATGTCTCCCATTCCTCTCTGACACACCCTGTACTGGGTGTCCTGTCGGGGTGAGTGACGTCAGGGAGCCAGCTGTGCGCCTCTCTCCTGCCTTTTGGCACGCGGAGAGTGGCCCATTTCCCCTCTTATAGGAGGGATGTTCCTTTTTCCTCTAACACACTTTGTACGGAGTGCCTGGTCAGGGTGAGTGACGTCAGGGATCCAGCTGTGCGCTCTCCTGCCTGTCTGCACGCAGAGAGCTGCTGTTCCCCCACTACGATCGCAGGACGAGGTGGGACTTTCGTCTCTACTTTCTCACAGCGGCCGGTATGTATTGTTCCCAGCCTTCACCCCGTCGGGAAGATAGGCATGTTTTGCTATGTTCCAGGTACGGTGATGAGCCATTACGCATGGCACATCAGGCAGGGGGGTGTTATTGAGCAAGTATGTCTGT
Source organism: Notothenia rossii (assembly GCF_949606895.1). Lineage (NCBI taxonomy): Eukaryota > Metazoa > Chordata > Actinopteri > Perciformes > Nototheniidae > Notothenia > Notothenia rossii. Next base: position 51,800,537 of record NC_136907.1, on the reverse strand, counting down.
GCTTCTAGTGCCGGGCGGACCCAGTGGGGCGCAGACTACATCATGCTTCGCCCTTAACCCAATAGCGATAGCCTTAGAGGGCGAAGCCATATACGAAATAGAACTGAGGTTACCTACTGTAACCCCAGCTTCTATGAGTAAATGGCGCAGCCCTCTAAGTGCGGGGCCCCACTGGCTCTACGAATAGCTGAAGAAAAGTTATGTTGTATGGGAGCAGATTGCCGGGCCACCTTCCTATTTATACCGGAAGGAGGCCCGAGGGTGGGGCCCACCTTGCGGGTGGGCGTGGACTACAAGTGTTTCAGTGCTGCGCGGGGGCGCAGGGGGATTACCCAATAGCGATAGCCTTAGAGGGCTGCGCCATTTACTCATAGGAGCTGGGGTTACAGTAGGTAACCTCAGTTCTCGTTGTAACTCTCGTTGGAGCGGCTCGGAAACACACCTACAGCAGTAACATGCAACATACACATTAATGCAGCAGTAATATTAATAGAGAAACATCAGACATAATAGTAAAACACTGAAAGGGAACATTGTATTGCACCAGGAGCTATCTTTGGACTTTTACTGCGACAACGTTGACTTGCCTGTGAATAAAAAATAAACCATAGTGTTGGTGATCTACAGTGTTGTCATTCTTCTTTGAACACCAACAAGACCGCTAACACCCTATTTCAACAATCACACTCCCTGTCATTGACATAATTAATAGATGGTTTAGCTTCTCACCATCATTTCCTGTGGCCCACTGATATTAACGATCGTAACTGAAAGGCTGCCTGCCAAACGTAAACATTCAGCCACGTGACTTGACAACTATCGCGAGAGTTTTACACGAGACGGATCCTTTCTAGCCATAACCGTTTTCCCGGGTTATGGCTAGAAAGGATCCGTCTAATGTAAATATGACGTCACGTTCTCGTTCTAACTCTTGTTGTAATCGGAGCAGCTCGGCTGTAATCGGAAAGGGTCGGGGTGGGCGGGACGCGGGAAGAGACGTCGTTCTAACTCTCGTTGTAATCAGAGCAGTGGTAACCACTCAAAGTCCTCAAGAGATAGGAAACGACAGCAGTGTGGGACCTTATTGCGGGAAATTACTGAGCACACATACCACCTACAGGATGAGACGTTCATGTGTACAGTGATATCAAGACTAAATGATCTTATGGAGGACGTAAAGCAACACACCCCACATGACAGTAGTCTTCCTCTCACCTTCACGCCCCCCAAACACAAAAGGCAGAAGAGGACCATAACACCTCTCAGTACCAGCCATCGTAGACACCCTTTTTAAGGCCGGGTGGGTCATAAAGCTGAGGTCATGAGATCCAACTACAGAGTGGACAGCTTGAACAAGATTTTAAAAGCTAAGTCCCCAGAGTCTAATGCGGGAGGAGCAGGCAGGGGTACGAAGAGGAGGATAGATGCTTTAGGTAAGAAGAAAGTATATTTACTTTTGCCATCTCCTCTATATTCACAAAACACAGCCAATCATCCATTCCAATCCTATGGGACATGGCACAGTTCATTTCACTTGTTAGAAATTAAAATCAATGTTGATATGGCGTAATTTGAATTAAATACACTATTTGATTTAAATCTGTTTTATTCTGAAAAACCGGAAGTTCTCACTATTAGATTAACACTTTTATTCTGAAAATGCGTCACTTCCGGTTAGCATTTAGCATCTGGCGGAATCATACGATTTCAAACCTTGAACCAAGGTGAAATTACATGTGATGTTGTACACTGAGCACACTGGGATTAGCACTCATTTATTGACACTGAATAATGTGTAGCAGGGAATGTTTAAATAACCACAGACGCCAGAATGATGCAATTTAGCTACAGAAAAAGGCAGGAATTGCATTGGACCCGCCCCCCGACAACGCCGGCCAATAGGAGAAGACCTCAGATGACAACAGGAAGAGCAAGCCAAGAATTGATCTCTTCGACCCCCTGACCTGAACTGACCGGTCGGATGTGGAGAGCGCCTCCACTCGCACATTTCATTTTGTACACCACCGCATATTTTGTGTAATTAAATGCTGTTAACTTTTATAAGCTTCCCTTGACTCTTTTCAGTCTCTCTTGCCTTCAGGGTTCTAGAATTGCTTTCACACTCCAATAGAAATTGGTATAAAAGAGACCATTAGTCTTCTCATTGTGCTTATTGCTGTGGATAGGTGTTAACTATTGTTGTTGTATTGTATCATATCAAAAGTTGTTTTCATCCAAGGCACCACCGCCAGGTGAATGTTGGAAGCTTGGAGTTGAATGGAGCTGTAAAGAGGTGGTAAGTAAAACAACGTTTTTAATCCATTGCATGTGATTGATGTAGTTATAAAAAGTATATCATAAGCTGTCATTACAGTCTAAATATCTAACAGCAAAAGGAGGAGAGTCTGAGGAGGAGAGGAGATGAGGAGAACAGAGGAGAGGAGACAGCAAAAGGAGGAGAGTATGAGGAGAGGAGAACAGGAGAGGAGAGGATACAGCAAAAGGAGGATAGTCTGAGGAGAAGATGAGGAGAGGAGAACAGAGGAAACAGGGAAAGCAGAGTAAAGAGCAGAGTTGAAAGAGAAGTTGAAAGCAGAGCAAACAGTAGCAGGAGAAGTAGAGCAAATGTAAAAGTAACTTTGAAAAGTATCAGCAAGAAGATCAGAGTTGCATAATGTTATTTTGTTTTATTCGTTACTGTTATATTAATGTTGTATGTTAATTTTTGTACATAGGATAATAAAGATGATCTTAACCTTGAACTCGATTCATGACCTCATTTCATTTTTAAAACCGTAATATCAAATTACAGACTGGATTCAAATTAGGATCTCCAAATGTGTTGATGTAATGTTTGTGATTAATTGAAGGATAAAGTGTTCCTTTATGTGTTGAGAAAATTCCCCTCCCTCTTAAGCCAAGTAAGGTGTTTAAAAAGCCTCTTGGATCAGCTGGAAAATGCATCATCACAAAGCTGAAAACAGCTGTTTCACTTTACTTTTGAGACAAAGCTACACATATATGATGATATTATAGAATATGATGCATTGCTGCAGATTAAACTACCCAACGGGATATATAACACATCTACAGCAGTAACATGCAACATACATTTTATTGCACCAGGAGCTATCTTGGTACTTTTACTGCAACAACGTTGACTTGCCTGTGAATACAAAATAAACCATAGTGTTGAGAGGCGCACGCTCGTGAACTGTTAGCGCCGTGTTATGCATTCCCACTGCACCTCGCGGGAGTGCGCACAGCGTAAAGCCAAAACTCACAGAAATTTCAATGATTTTTAGGGCAAAGTTGGGTTTGGAAACGGTATCATTTCCTTTTTGACAGGCATGCATAACACCGGAGCCTCGCTGCGGGGAAACTTTGGCGCTGTTCCGAGTTTGTTCTAATCCATCAAAATGATGGACTGCTTTCAGATTTGTCCGTCATTGTTGAAAAAATCCATAATAGACGGAAAATATTCTGTTAACGCGACCTCTGGACCTGTGTCCGGAACCACTTCATGTGATTGTTGCACTAAAGCCTCAGTGTTAAGAACTCAATTCAGGTCAAAATGAACAGAATGTCTTGCCACTGTTTTTTTCAGGATACAAGCTTGTAGCCACTGTTTCTTCTTGGGACAAAATGTTCTGTGAGCTCACACTTCAACCGAACCGACATACTAGCCTATGTTTTGCTTTTTTCCTTTTCAAGTGGTTTACGTGTTGCTCCGGGCAACCAGTTCCTGCAGTTTGATTTGAGTTTTGATTTCTGAATGTGCCACTATAGTGGCATGGTGACTAAGAAAACATTCAGTAAAATAAATGATTTAGAGGGCTTTGTTTTTTCCACACAACTACTGTCCAAACACTGCCTTAGGTTATATGTTTTAAGCTAAAGGCTAATGCTAGCATGCAAATCACTGGTGCCAGAATACTTTTTGTTCATACAGTTTCTAAACAAAATATTATGTTCAGGGAACGGTGTCAATCATTTTAAAGCCTAATTTGTCTAACATGACTTGCCAAGTGATTCAATACAATAACACTTTATTTTCAGAGCAATTCTAACAATGTTTCCAACAGAGGGAGTCTTTAATGGGACACACTCACAGAGACACACTTAAACTTACACATGTTCTATGTATTGCTTTCTTATATCTCCATGCCAGCAAAAAAGGTGTCAGGGTGAGTGAATCAGGCAGGACCCAAATGCAGATTGAACAGAGAATACCTTTATTTCAAGGTTAAGTGACAAACAGAACACTACCCCGTGAACACAGTCACAGAAAAACAAGGATCTAACAAAGACAGACAGAAAAACCCAAACTTAAATACACTCAGGACTAATCAAAGAAACAAGAGACAGGTGAGGAGGGAGGAGAAAACACAGGGGCACCAGGTGAACACACTCAGGAAAACAGGAGGGAAACACAGACAGGAAACCAAAGACAGCTCTAGACAAGACAAAACTCAACACAGACAAATCGTGACAAAAGGTTGCTGGAGACATTGGCAGTGTTAATTTAACGTTTACAATTAACAATTGAAAAGATGAAAGCACAAGTTACTACAAATGTAAACCATGTGTCCGTCATTCCATCTGTTCGTCCCATTTTGTTGAACATTATATTTCCGGAACGCCTTTATTACGAACTTGGATTCACAAGGGAAAAAGCACTCAAATGCACGACCCGGGAGCCAGAGGTATAGTATAAGCAATGTACTTTATTTTGCCAAAAGGATATACAAAAGAAAACGACACTCTTTGTGAGGTGACAAAAATAAAGGGCTTCAATAAGGCACAACAAAAAACGCTCACAACGTGAGGAACAAAAAACTTCCAAAACGTTTTCAGGAGCATGGATCAGGCATGTGACAAGATAAGTAAATGCTGATGAGCAGAGTTCTGGCATGAGGACAGGACAAGACGAACTGACAACAAACAAAGGGAAACTGGGGAATATAAACAGGAGATAACTGGGCAAAGGTGAAAACAATCAGGGGCGGGGCTGGTGCTGATGAGCGCGGGAGAAACACACTGGAGTAGGGAGTCAAGGAACCTGGAATGAGACGTAGCAAGTGAGTGACAAAACAAAACAGGAAGTGAAAGACAATACAATAATGACAAATAACAACATGAAACGTGACTGACTTAGCACTTTTGACGGTGCACAACAGTACCCCGCCCCTCTAGGGCCAACTCCTGATGGCCCAGGCCGATCATAAAAATCCTGGATGAGAGTCTTGTCTACAATAAACTTCGCAGGTACCCAGCACCTTTCCTCGAGACCATAACCTTTCCGATCCACCAGGAATGGCTTGCCCCGACCCCCATTGCGGACCTCCAGCAGCTTGCGGACCTTGTAAATTTGACCACCTTCAAAAAACTGGGGCAGTGGAGGGGGCTTGGAGGCGGGAACAAGTGTGCTCTCATACACTGGTTTGATCTTGCTGACATGGAATGTAGCATGTACTCTCATGGACCTGGGAAGTCGTAAGCGCACAGAAACAGGATTGATGACCTTAGACACCGAAAAGGGCCCGCAAACCTCGGAGCCAACTTTTTGGAAGCAACATGAAGTTGTAGGTCCTTGGTGGAAAGCCAAACCTTTTGACCCGGACTCTAGAGTGGAGCGTCCCTGCGGTGGACGTCTGCTACAGCCTTCATCCGAATCGAACTTCTGAGAAGAGACTGGCGAGCCCCAGCCCAAATTCGGCGACAGCGTCTAATCAAGGCATGAGCCAATGGTACCGTTACTTCCCCTTCGTTTGTTGAGAACAGCAGAGGTTGGTAGCCATTGGTACAATGGAAAGGGGAGAGACCTGTGGCCGCTGTGGGAAGAGTATTGTGGGCACATCACAAAGAGTGTCGTTTTCTTTTGTATATCCTTTTGGCAAAATAAAGTATATTGCTTATACTTTACCTCTGGCTCTCGGGTCGTGAAAAAGGACTCAAATGCACGACCCGGGAGCCAGAGGTAAAGTATAAGCAATATACTTTATTTTGCCAAAAGGATATACAAAAGAAAATGACACTCTTTGCGAGGTGACAAAAATAAAAGGGCTTCAATAAGGCATAACAAAAAACGCTCACAACGTGAGGAACACAAAACTTCCAAAAAGTTTTCAGGAGCATGGATCAGGCATGTGACAAGATAAGTAAATGCTGATGAGCAGAGTTCTGGCATGAGGACAAGACGAACTGACAACAAACAAAGGGAAACTGGAGAATATAAACAGGAGATAACTGGGCACAGGTGAAAACAATCAGGGGCAGGGCTGGTGCTGATGAGCGCGGGAGAAACACACTAGAGTATATAGGGAGTCAAGGAACCTGGAATGAGACGTAGCAAGTGAGTGACAAAACAAAACAGGAAGTGAAAGACAATACAAGAATGACAAATAACAACATAAAACATGACTGACTTAGCACTTTTGACGGTGCACAACAGCCTTTTCCTGAAGAATTTCTTCAAATAAAGAACAAACGTCCACTTGGACTACTTTAAGTCGTTAAATTTCAGTGTGGCCTCACAAAACTTCTGGCTTTATCCTTGAGAACACAATTGTTTAATAGGATCAATTGATGAAGTGGTGACTATTTGGACCTGCAAGGGACCTAATCTGCAACTTGGCTGGTCGCCTAACGCCTACAATACAACCACAAGGGAACAAACATTTAATGTACATCACAATACCTGAAGACAAAAAGATTCAAGATCCCTTATGGTACATTTGATCTCGGAATTAACTTATTTGATTTTAGGGTTGATTGATGCAGAACAGGGGGCTTCAGTCTAACTTTATTAAATGGTGTGAATCTATATCTCCAATTAAAATAGCAAGCCTCAGTATTTTATTACAGTAGGCTTGTTCATAGAGTTTCTCAAAGGGTTGACCTATAATCTTTGAGCAGATTTTCATTGATTGAAGCAGTATGGATTTTAAAGTGGTGGACAAACACTTGTCACAAATGCAAAACTGTAGAACACCGATTATATACACATAACACGATGTACAAGACAAAAGAAGTGCGTCAGAAACGTGCCAAATGCACATGCAGACAAATTCACTTGTCTAGTGCATGAATGCAGAGAAAGGTGCATTTTAATATTAAACTGGGTTACTTTAAGCACTAGGCTTATGTTTGACTTTCACTAACAGTGTGCAGTACTTTTAAAACTAGAACAACAGTCTCTTAAAACTTGTGTGCACGTTCCTGCTGTTGATACCCGGAACGTGACACACTGATATTTAGGCAGTCATTGCTCCTCATAGGTCAATAAACACATGGCCCGCTTTGTTTGTCAGAGTGCCTGAGTACAAAGATGACCTTCCCGCAAACCTAATTATCTCGTCACTGCGAACACCACACTGTTATCGCCACATGTGCTCCCCATTATTTCTCATTAAGTCATGCGGATGCCATAGAACTCCATCATACTATAGTGTCCTGTTTGTATTTCACATAAAAACAGACCTGAGGAATTGTTTTATGCATCAGTTAACCTCATAACTGTCGGTTGAGTTCATGAAAAGCTACAGCAATCCTTGTATTGAAATAAAAAAGAACAAGCTTATTGGTTTTCTTTATTAATCTCATTTGGCTCGTCACTGCTCTTTCCAGAGTACTTTGAGATGAACTTTGACCTCAAACATTTCTTTGATCCTTAAGCAATGTCAGGATTTTCTTCAAATTTGACAAAAAGGTCGACGGACATATCCTTAAGGATATGTTGTTTATAATTTGTCAAAGGTCAAAGGTCAAGGTCACTGTTCCCCCTGTTGAACCATGTACATAAACCCACATTTTCTGGAACACCTGGAGGGAATTTCATTATATCTAGCTAAAATGTCCAATTGGACTTTTAGATGGCCTGACTAGATTTAAGTGGTCGAAGGTCACTGTGATGCTTTGGGCTATGACTTGATAATTCATATGTCAATATTTCAAAATTCAAACAGATAGGTTACAAGGAAAAAGTTATGACCTTTTGGAAAGACACAGATGTAAACTGCAGCTTGTCTGGGTGTCGGGGGCATACAACCAAGAAGTGGTAATTATAGTTAGTGGTTAGGAGCATAACATGGCATTTAATCACCGCAGCGTTTAGCTGAGCTTCTCCCGGTAGCAGGGGAAAGCTGCGTGACGCTACAAAGGGGCGTGGCTAGCAGCAGAATCAACCTGTTTGCAACAGACCTGCAAAAGAGGAGTTTGAGCAGTATGAGGCATGGCTACAATGGGTGAACTGTTTGGTATTTTAAGCAACAAACTTCCCAGACATGTTTTGTATAGGTATGGCCCTACAATATATTTTTCCAATATAGCATAATAGGTCCACTTTAAGTCGCTTTGACACGTTGTAAAATGGCTCTGTGCTGATGTTGCTGTTGCGTTAGTATGAAGAGGGGGAAGACACTAGGCTGAAGTGCTACCCTCGGTTAGCGCACTATTTTAAATTGTTGCTTAGCGCTGCATTGGCAGTTCACATTTTTCAACTTTAATCTCGATCACCACTGACGATTTGACCCACAACCAATCAGATAACAGCTATGCTAAGCAGTGCAAGGTAGCAGGGGAGGTTACCATAGAAAAAAACTAAAACTAGCTGGTTGTTTTTCACGCAAGGCTCTGCGCCCTACTTCGCGCCCGTCTTTCTGTCAACCTATTCCAGACTAAATTGGGTAAGGGATTGAAATACCCATAAATACCGCGCCACATCCTCCCACATGCATACCTGTACGCAATTTAGGGTGTATGTTCCATGTGATCCGATCTGTATGAGGAAACAAAAGGACGGCAACAAAGGAACCTTAGTGAAAAGTCATCACTCCAGGCTCTACTTCTTTTTTCCCTGGAAATGTAAACTAATAGCAAACACGTGTGCCTTTACATCACAGAGGTGAGTCACTACTATTTGCTGTGCGTGGCTCAAGTCCATGCTGTCTTCACAGGGTGTCATGCGATGAAATAATACACACCAGATGTTGTTCTACTCTTATGCAGTCCCGGCGTCAAGGGGGCGTCGCCCCCTCACGCGGACTGTCCGCCCCCTCAATCCAAATAGTATTTTTTTAATTTTTTTTTTTATTGTTTTTAGTTTTATTACAACAGTTTATGATGTGTTAAAAACAACAGAAAACTCCACTGACAAACCAAAATGAACAGCATGGGTAAATAAAAAAACAGCTTTGCAATTTACGCAGTTTACGTCATGAGACGTAAATTGACGGTCACTGACGGTCAGTGCGTCATCCCGCCATAAAACAAAAACAAACGAAGCAACGTAGCAGCTATTTTAATTCAAGCGGACATTCAGAATATTTTATACAGTCTATGGACAGAATGGATATTCGCAAATGGCTGAAAAAGCCAGAAACAACCACACCGTCGGCGGCATCCCCGCCGCCTGGCAGCAGCAGCAGCAGGAGCACCGGAGAGGACGAGGAACACCTGCCGAGGGAGGAGCCGCGGGTTCAGCCTCGCAGTGAGGAGAGTGAGCCGGGTTCACTGGGAGCGGAGAGCCCGCCGTCGCACTCACAGCATGGTTTACCAGAGGACCTCGGAGTTGACAAGCCAGCTCAGGTTCATCTCAGGCAATTTCCAAAGAAGCAACAGCATAATAATGACTGTAAACGGTCATTTTCGGCTAATTGGTACAACGAGAGAGACTGGCTTGAATATTCGCAGCAAGAAGATGCAGCCTTTTGTTTTCCCTGCAGGAAATTTGGAGGGAGTGACTCCGTTTTCACAAGAACTGGGTATACTAATTGGAAGCATGCTAATGATAAGGCAAAGGGATTTAGCAGGCACAGTAACAGCAAAGAGCATCAAGCATGCAATGTTAGCTGGAAAGAGAAGGAAATGCGATGCAACACAGGCAGTGAAATTTCAACCATGGTTAACTCTCATCAGCTTGCGCGAAACCGCCTGTATGTGTCTGCAATTGTTGACATAATTGAATTTCTTGTCTCAAACGAACTGCCACTGAGGGGTGAAGTGGATTCAGTCAATAGCAGAGATGAACTGGGAAGCGGACTGTTTCTCTCACTGTTTGATTACACGCTGAGGCAAAACCAAGAGCTTGCAAAGGCTTTCAGTACAATTCTAAAAAACGCAACTTACACATCACATGATATTCAAAATCACATAATTGAACTGATGAGCACGATCGTAACAGAGCAAATTGTTAAAGATGTCGGGGAGTCATGGTTTACACTCAAGGTGGATGGAACTAAAGACCCGACAGGCAGTGAAAATGTATCTATAGTTGTGCGTTATATGGACAAGGACTACAAAATGCAAGAGAGGCTGTTATCAATGCAGACAACGGACAAATGTGATGCCCAGTCACTCACTAATGTTGTGCTTGATGAACTGTCAAATGCTGGCCTTGACGCAAACAAAATTCTTAGTCAGTGTTATGACGGAGCCAGCGTCATGTCGGGACGAGAGGGAGGCATGCAGAAGCTTATTCAAAATAAGTTAAACAGAGAAGTGCCTTACATCCATTGTTTCAACCACCAATTGCATTTGGTGATCGTGCATGCTATTTCCTCAGAGAGTGCAGTTGGGGATTTTTTTGAAGTGTGCAATTCCCTTTATAAATTTATGAAAAAGCCCACTGTAGCCGCACAGTACAAAGGAGAGAAGCTTAAAAGGCTGTTAGAGCAGCGATGGACCGGACACCTTGACACGGTGTCTGTGGTGCTGAAGTCACACACTGCACTGGTGGACTTCCTGAAAGAGATCGGAACCATGGGAGCAAGTGCTGATGTGAAAATTGAATCTGTTGGACTTCACAAGGCCATTACAGAACGGAGCTTCACATTTCTCACCGGTGTGATGCACAAAGTATTGGGGCTGATGGACCCAGCCAATCGGATGCTGCAAGCCGAAGAAACAGATCTAATCACTGCAGTCCGGCTCATTCAAAGTGCCTCTTCTTGCATAGAGGATCTACGATCAGATGCGGAATTTCAGAAACTGTGGGCTGACAGCGGGGATGCAGGTGAGGGCGCCGGCGCGCCTGCTCCTCCAAAACGGCAGCGGCAGGCCACCAGGACGCTACAAGACTACGTGGTGAGTGAAAGCCTTGGGCAGCGCGAAGTGGACATTCAACAAGAGTGCAAGCGGCTGTTTTTTGGCATCATCGACTCTATTCTGAGTGAAATGGCTGCACGTTTCAGCGAGCGTAACGGGATGTCAGCTTTGGACGCTTTGGACCCCGCCAGTGTGATTTTCCTGGAGGCTGAGAAAGTGAAACCACTACTGGATTTAACAAACACAGACATGGTTGAGGCACAGTTCACAGTTGCGCGAGAGTTTTTGAAAAGCCGGTGCACAGGCCAGGGAGTAGAGAGAGTGACTTTGAGTCACCTTGTTGCAAAGGAGTCCAGGGTATTAAGTGCCATGCCAGCGGTAATGACAGCATTCAAACACGCACTAACATTCGGGGCATCAACTGCTACATGTGAAAACTCGTTCTCCACGTTGAAGAATGTATTTAGTGAGCACAGACGCAGCATGTTGCATCGACGCAAAGCCCATCTCATCCAGCTGGCCTTTGAGAATGACCTCAGTAGGAAATTCAAAGATGAGTGGAAGGAGATGCTGCTGAGGAGGTTCCACTCGTCAGGAAAGAGGAGACTGCAACTCTACTGAAGGTAAGAGCTGGTTATTTTATCATTTGTATTGTTGCTACTGTTTGTTAGCAATGTGGTTATTGATCATCCGTTGTTGGATATGTTAGATCAGCGCCTCTGATCTGTGGAGTCTGTTTTGATGTTGCTCCGTTATGTTTTCTCATTCTATGCAGCATCATGTGACATGTCACCGGCGGTGACATGTCACATGATGCTGTGACTCACCGCCCCCCCTCGGTTTTCAGCTGCCCCCCCCTCTGTACTGAGCTGGAGCCGGGACTGCTCTTATGTGTGTTCTTTTATCACCTTTTATCAGATTACGTATTTATGATTCTATTTTCAAGTGGACACAAAGAGATATTTATAGGAGCAGGTTTTTTTTTTACCTTTACAAATCAAAATTAAACTAGTTGAAGCACTTGTCCTATAATTGAGTATTTTAGTTTGGATGGCTGTGCTGGGTTTGTTCCCTTGGCAACGCCGTTACCATGACTGCAGCTCTTTGTTTTGCACACCGCTTGTCAAACTTCAAGGACCACTGGCGACCCTATTAATCACCACTCGTACCGCAAATATGTATTCGCACACTGACTCATTTTTTCTACCAGTGAAGTATAGGTGCCCAGAATCCAGCGTTTAACAGAGCTCCACCTCTTTTGTTGCACATTATGTTTCCACCTCCTGACATTCAAAGCTGTCCTCTCCCATGCCAACTCATCCAGGAGTGGGATGGGCATGGATTATAAAAAGTAATGATCCTGCGTGTTTACAAAAGGTGTGTGAATAACTCGATCTCCTTTATCTTTATACATGTAGTGTAAACACATTATGCTTAATTCAGGCTAGCCACTATAAAAAAATCCATTTGAAACTGAAAATGGAGATAATACTTTTGTTTTCAATCAAATAAAAAAAGACCACTTTAGAGTCTTCTTTTATATTGCTTTATATGACAGTAATATAATGAGTTGGATGGAGGGTGTATTTAAAGTATTTTCAATGGGCATGTTTTGACCTTTATTTTTAAAGTGGGCATTTAAGAGATTACAGAAAATGAAAAGAAAAAGAGAAGGAATAACATGAAACAAAGTCAGTTTCTGGACTTTAGTCATAGATTTTGTATTCTTATGGAAGAGGAAGTAAAGATCCTTTTTTTCCAATTACGTGTGTCAAATACTAAGGAAATAAAGCCGCCCTTCACGTCATAGAAAATGTTAAATTTAAGAAAATAAACATTCCCAAGGACCCACTTTTCTTATTTTCCGGATGCATTTTAGTCATCATGAGTTTCCATTATAACACTCAGCTCTGTGTTGCTTAAAGCAGTTGTCAGAGGCCTCCAGTGGCTCCTCTGTTTTATACTTTGGCTTGGCACCAATTTCTCATTCTTTTTCCAAAAAAAACTCCTGCAGTCCAAAAGTGGCTTGTAAAGTTAAGCTCCACTTATGTAGATTTTCCAGGATGTGAACTTTCAATACCATTCAAGTTGTCTTTTGATAAGTGTGTGTAAAAAACGATTTAGGGGATTTACTGTAAATCGATGGCGGGGAAAAAACAGCTTTGTCAAAGTTTGTTTGATTAATGGATTATGGAAGGATAAATTGAGTACACCTAACTAAGACAATTCTCTTTATTGTACTGTTATTTCCCCCCCAAATAGTTTCTAACCTTTCTCTATGTTCATATTCTCTTTCTTCAAAGTGTTTGGACTGAAATTGAATGTAATTTCCAAATCAATTGTCCATAATAACAATGTAAAGCCATCACAACAGAGCCGGCCGGCTAACCAATCAGAGCAGACTGGGCTCAGTAGAGGCACTAAATACAAATATGATCCTGAGAATGAGCATTATATGTGTTCTTTAATAAAAAATACAGTACGATATTGGTAATTTTTCTGAAGTAAAATATATGAATACTTTTTCCACATTGATGTGGTGGGATTTCTTCAGGGTAAAATAATTACTTCTGTGAAGATGATATCAATCATATACTGAAATAGGGCTCTTCTCAAATTCACAAGAAAAATATCTCCTTTAGTGTGTCACTATGTAATTTTAGCTATGTATACAGATAATTCAATTCAATTCAATTCAAGTTTATTTATATAGCCCAATATCACAAATCATATTTGTCTCAGAGGGCTTCACTGATCAAATAATGAAAAAAAGTAATGTAGCACAGGAAATGAGCTTACGGTCATGCTGTGACTGGCATTAAACTCAATGTGATTCACCAGTAATTTATTTATTTCAGAGTTCTTCTTTCCCCCAGCTGCATACAGATACACACATCACACATAAATGTGCAGCATGGGTTGACAATAATTAAATGTTCTTCTCTGTACTCGATCAGAATAGGACCTTCAGCAAGAAATAGTTTCTTTAGTCCTTTGAATGTTATTTATTTTTTATGTTGATCCAACTTTGTGTCCCGCAGTGAGCCTATTTTCCTTCAGGCATTGAACAAATCTTCATCCAGGAAGCTTTTATCCTTGTCTGATGTGCTGTGATTATTTGTGCTTTTATTAATCTCTAAAAGTAAGGGCCAACACTGTTTTCACTTGAGTAATACAACAATCTAAAAGTTCCTCTGTAAAAATCTTTAACACTAATATGACAACAGAATAAAACAAAACAAACCTGGCTTCGCACAAAGTAAGGGTTTATGTTTCGCAAATGTATCTTTTTTGAAAATCAAAACAACATTTCAGAACTTGTAACTCAACAAATGATCACCACTTTCATAGGCAAGGCAAGGCAAGCTTATTTATATAGCATCTTTCAACACAAGGCAATTCAAAGTGCTTTACAAAAATGAAAGACATTAAGAAAATAGAATTTAAAAACAGTCATTAAAAATCAAAGATAATAATAATAAGATATGAATAGTTCAATTAAAAGCAGCGGATTTGCATGTTTCTGGTCGTTTGTTCCAGATATTTGGAGCATAATAACTGAACAATGCTTTTTCCATGTTTAGTTCTGACTCTGGGGACAGAAAGCTGACCAGTCCCTGAAGACCTGAGAGATCTGGATGGTTCATCATTTAGCAGTAGGTCAGAAATGTATTTTGGGCCAAAACCATTCAGTGCTTTATAAACAGCAGCAGTATTTTGAAATCTATTCTTTGACACACAGGAAGCCAGTGTAAAGACTTCAAAACAGGAGTGATGTGATCCACTTTCTTAGTGTCAGTGAGGACTCGAGCAGCGGCGTTCTGAATCAGCTGCAGCTTTCTAATATATATTTTTAGTGAGACCTGTGAAGACACCATTGCAGTTGTCGAGTCTACTGAAGATAAAAGCATGGACAAGTTTTTCCAAATCCTGCTGTGACATTAGTCTCTTAATCCTAGATATGTTCTTTAGGGGATAGTAGGCTGATTTAGTAATTGTTTTAATGTGACTGTTGAAACTCAGGTCAGAGTCCATGACTACACCTAGATTTCTTGCTTTATCTGCTGTTTTGAACATTGCAGACTGAAGCTCAGCGCTAACTTCAAAGGGTAAAAATGTAATAATAACAATGAATAGATATCGCTATTTAGCTGTAATCCAGATACCCTTACAATATAATGCAATATCAAGTTACATTAACGCAAAAAGTCTAGACAAGCTCTTGCCACCCACATGCAGCCGCGCCTGATCAGGTCTCTACACGCTTCTCTTTCCAACGTATATTCTGATTGCTTAAATTAGATCATGAACATCTGCTCAGACAGACTGATGTACTCAAAATGAAAATCATGCATGTATATACAGTATGTGTGTAACATCAGCAGACTCAGCAGAGAGTAAATGATATTCGAAAGTCTGGTCCATCTGTTCTTAGAGGTTAGGGGTTACAGTTTGCAAAACAACAAAACAAATCATTTACTCTTGAATGAATCTCAACGACTGTATATCCAGTAGAGGCCTCATTACCAATCACTACTGGGTGAAATGTCAGAGAGAAAGAGGGATGGAGTGGAAAGATAACCTCTGTCATTTACCCTGAGTGTGAGAGTGGTGTTAATGACTTGGCCCTCGCATCTTGAGGGGTGGGTGTTTGAACAGGAGTCGGCTGCATGGGCTGAGGAGAGTGTAGGAGGAGAGTGGGGATGATGTCTGATCCACGTAATGGGGGTGGGGGCTGCTGTGACTCACAGACAGCGAGCAACAGCAGCTCAGGTAGTAAACAAACTGGCTGCTGTCTCCATGGCAACTGGCCATTGCACTATTTCCTGGCAGAAAATATTGTTTTTTTGGACACACACAAACGCACATACATACTTAATTGGGACCGCCGACGGAGAGAGGTCGCACTGTTGGATCAAAACCAAGTGCACATGCCTGAATAAAAACATTTTCTTTAGAATACGGCCCTGGAAATAGCAGTTGTTATTACTTTTACATAGGCTAGATGTTTCCCCCTCTTTTCAGGCTTTAGGGTAAGCTAAGCTAACCGGCCACTTGCCGTAGCGTGATATTTATTGTATTTATACGAAAGTGGTATCAATCCTATTATCCAACCAAATCCATCAAATCCTCACAAAAATGTGTTCCAGCTACACAATTCTAAATTGTGTACAGCCTAAAAAAAGTGAACTGTAGACGTACTTTTAGGCGGATGTTGTTACTTTTGAGAGAACCAGCCTAAATGTTTCTTCTGTTTCCTGTCTTTATATGCTAAGCTTAGCGGCTGCTGGCTGAAATGTTTATTGTATTGATATGAAATCTATATCAATCTTTTCATCCAACCCACACACACACTAACACACATACGTTCCTGAATGTTTTTTCCTGTTACCCATCTATATGCTAAAATAAGCTAACTGGCAGCTGGCTGAGGTATCATATTGATATGAAAGAGGTGTCAATCCTCTCATCAAACTCCCTACAAGTAAGAGGATAAGTGTCACTTCCACATATGTTTATATATTTTTTGTGTACAGAAGATGATTAGGTACCCCAAAAAAATGTAAAATAATTCAAATATTGGTTTCACACGGCCCTTAATTCTCTTCCCGTATGTGTGTTGTCATTGTCGTCTTTTATACGTTGTGTAATCTGACCTGTCTGACTAGTGTCTCCTGTTTGTTACTATGCACCAAACTAGTTTCCCCTTATTTTTTATAAAAATAATAAACTCTTTTATTTATTAATGTATCTAAATGAAACACTTCTTCTATTACTGTAGATTTGAACATCCCTGTACGAGTCATAACTTATTCTTATGTGGCAAAAAGCACACTAACCGACACACTCACTTCAAATTTTCCATTGACTGTTGCTCCAGAGAAAAGGCGTCATCCAGTCACCCACGTGTGAAGTGGAAGCACCGAGGCCACAAATAAGTATTCTTCAGGCGTCCTCATACATCTGGTCTGATCTCATAAAACCACATCCCCATTCTGTGTGTGTGAAGTATATTTTCCAAGTTACAAAACAGTCATCTTTTTCTCTCTGAATATCTTTTATTCAATGCATTTATTTTCACATAGAAAAACATAGAAAAACAGAACAGAGTTGGTCATATATTAAATACTTTAAATAAATAGCAAATAAATAAACACTAATGAGCATCTTCGAGACAGTGGTAGATTGGTTGTGTAAACTCATTTCTGTCCTTCAGCATTTAATAAATTACGGCTGCGTCCATGCAGCCCTGTATGTACAGTACAGGTGTCTCTTTCAGAGGCAGACATCGCCTTCAGGGCCGTCTCTTGTCACAGCTTCACGTGTCCTTCAGTTTCCAGCTCGGGCGGCAACCTCCGATTGCCCATAGTTACTCCATAACCTGGCGTGCAACTCCAGGTTGCATTTATTCCATGTAAACCTTTCCACTGTGTCCAGTTTAATACCGTTTTTATTTTAGCCTGACTTGGCCTTTCTGCTGAGCTCCAGGTACGTGGAGGACTTGAGGAAGCGAGGGTAGCAGTCCTTCTCCATCAGGGTGTAGATTTTAGCTTGGGCCAGGCTGAAGGATGACTGGCTGGCATTCTCAAGGTTCTCCTTCGTGATGGCTTTGGTCACATGGTCAAGATTTACCTATAGGGAGGCAGAAGAGGTAGATGATCATCAGCACTTTGCAGCAAGATAACAGACACAGCATGAATAGTGTATTTGGATATTATTATATTTACCTCTCGTGGTGCGTCACAGATGATGAACTGGTCGTAAATGTGCTTGGCTTTGGCGGCCAGTTTCGATGGTTTCGTCGCCCGGTAGTCCTCGCAAGCCAAGTAGAAGGCAATATTTTCCTCACTGAACTCTGAGACCAGGAACGCTCTGAACAGGCACAGTCCATCTGGAAACAGAAGAGAAAAGCAGGTTAACATCTGGTATATCTAAAACATCTGGAATGACTGATACATTCTTATTAAGTGTGATGCGAAGGAGTGTGCGTACTTACTTTGACTGGACAACAGTCTCTCGAACGACTCGTTCCATTTCAAAGGCTCGTCGAGATTTAACCTGCAGCAACAGAAGAATATTGTTAGGAAAAGTTTTTAAATCCACAGATGTCCCCTTTGATTTCACTGACATGCTCGTAGAGACGATTTCAATCTGTGTCTTACCTCAGTTTGTCATTTTTCTTGGACAGGATGCTATGATCTGACTTTTGCAGTAAACTTCCAAACAAAGCTTTTAACTCCTTTGCCCTGCAAAGATAAAGAAAGAGAAAATGTTACAACAAAAAACTAGTATTTAAATCCACTTGTCATATATCCTATAAGAACAGGAATAGTTTAAGTTATTCCATTACAACACTTAAGGATCTCACCTTTCCAGGCAGGTGGTAGGCAGTGATTCCAGTCCTCTGCACATGATGAGATGTTTCCTGGATATTTCCCCAAAAATGTCTGGTTTTATTTTTAAAGTTCAGAGCTGTAAGAGCTACTGTACAGGAGGGAGCTCTCAGCTAGTCTGCCTCTTTGTGTTGGAGAGAGGGCTTTTTATAGAATAGTCCACTCTGTGATGTCACGCCTCTCAGCCAATGAGGAGACGTGTGGGAGGAAAAGGAGACTGGTTTTCCTCCAGACTACTTCCTCTCTAACTGAAGCATGTGTGTAAGAGTAATAGCGACTGAATCACTTCACAGCTCTTCAATGTCTTTGTGCTCAGTCAGGGAGTGAGAAGGTGTGTGTTTTCTTGTACTTTGTACCATTAGTTGTGAAGAGAACCAGACGTTCTCACAAGGACTGAAAAATCTCCCACAATGAGGACTGTGTACGATGTGACATGTGTACGATGAGGACTTTGCATTCCACAAAATGTTTCTAATCATTTTTTCACGGTCATCACTCTGTTTGTTCTGAAGAGGAGGAGACCCTTTTGGATAATTTGACCTCCGGTAAAAATCTTCTGAATAAAAAATGTTTGAAGAAATCTTGACAGGAAGAAGCTGACTGCAATGCCCAACTCCCATGATCCCATGCAACTTCTACTTCATAAATCTTTTCTTTTGCATTTATTTTGTTTTGGAGCAGGACATTTCCTATTGATTTTTGAATATGTTATCACGCTTAATAAGACATTTTGTCAACCTATACTTTTTAGGTATTTCAATTTTTTTATTGGATAATGATGTTATGATGCTCTACAAACTGTAAGCCCCCTGAGAGCCCCCTACATTAATAAAATCATTTTTCTGTTTTACACATTTTCTAAAATGATATGTTTAAATGTACAGATGAGGCATTATTTAATGACAACTTATGTGAAATTCCTGAGAAATACAGAGTGCAAAAAGTTAATAAAAAAAAAAAAACGTTACCTGGTGTGTGTTTTGGTTGGTTTCTTTTCACTAGACTATGTGGAAGCAAAATATCCCAAAGTCTCAAAATGGACCTGTGTATGAAAACCAATGTATTTGCTCATAGTGCCTCGTCGGAATACACTAAAGTAAATATTACCTTCCAGCACTGAACATTAGCAACATTGTAAAACTTTTGACAACTAAAAACCCGCATTATTAAAGTTTGGGAAATATTGTGTTCATGTTGAAAGACAGAGTAATATTATAAAAAAATTCAATAACAGTTGTTTATTCATATTTATTCTGTCCATAGTGTCTGTAATATACTGTATATATATATATTTATTATATTTAAATACCTCATTGTTGTAATACTTGTACTCTGTGCAATGACAATAAAGCTGAATATAATCTAAGTAACCTATGTAAAGCAATTTGCCCTGAAGTGGTACTGTTAAAATATACAAAGTATGAAAACAGTTAACGCATAAGTCAAGGAACCAAATATGTTTAAATTTGCTGATTTTTAGACATCTTAATATCTAAATGTAATCTAAAAATTGACTGTACAGTTTAATCTTTTAAAAACGTCTTTACTTGAGTATACAAACAATAGAAAAAGTTAAAGAAATTAAGACACTAGGAAATGATTACAATGCCATAAAATGAATACAAAAGCTATTTCCTCAAACAGCTTTATCCATACAATAACTAACTCATATCATCAACAATCATTATGTGGACCCAAAGCGTACATATTTGCTAATGTATTTACTTTATCAGCTTTAATATTTGTGTCAGTGGAGAGAATAGCAAATGGATGTCATCATATAGGTCCAGTAACAAAAAAGTGTGTTCTTTATAATATATGTCATAAGGGAGAGCTTGCATTCTTGCCTGTCTTATTATTCCAAGGCGCGACCACGCAAAGGCATTTGTGCCTTAATATAGCCAGGGTTCGAGAAAGCCATTGTGTATTGATTAAAATAAACTATATTTAGACTAGACACAGAGCCAGCTAACAGTAATTCCTGCTGACAGGCTTTTTCTTAAGAGACTTCACAGGGAAATGCTCAGGAAAGGAAAATCAGTAGGCCGGATGGAAATGTTGAGAGCTCATTGAAAGTGTCTGATCCAGCTTCCTTTACCGGCTGCCCCCAACAATACTTCCTGTCTAACTGGCTGCTTTGTCTGTCAGGTCGCTTTATCCTCAAATAATTGTAATAACAGCCAAAAAGAGATTCCTTAGTGTCAGACGCTCCAAAATGGGAAGTCCAGCAGTCTGGGTTATGAGTATACACTGAATATAAAAAGTGTACATAGTCACAGTGAAGTC
Organism: Notothenia rossii; assembly: GCF_949606895.1. Taxonomy (NCBI): domain Eukaryota; kingdom Metazoa; phylum Chordata; class Actinopteri; order Perciformes; family Nototheniidae; genus Notothenia; species Notothenia rossii. Next base: position 51,779,811 of record NC_136907.1, on the reverse strand, counting down.
ACCGTGGCATTTTGGCCATTTTTGCCATCTTGTTTTTTGTCCATTCCCATCTTGGTTAAAACTAAACATAACAATTAACTTGAATGAACTGAAAACACACTGTAAGTTTCAACAACTTACAAAAAGCAAATATGGACGACAACATAAAACACAAACAACAACTAAACTGGACAGCATTGTAGAAACGGAGGGTTACGTATTGTAACACTAGTTCTATAAGCACAGGCTCCGCCCTATACTGGACTCTATGGTACTACTCTCATCAATGACACGCGAGTGTTCACACACTGAAGTTGTATAAACGTAGCTGGCCAATCAGGGCGAGCCTACCTGAATGCGTGCGCAGGCTCACAGTATATAAGGCAGGGCCCCCTACACTGAAAAAAAGGGGAAAGTGGGGTTGTTCAATTTGCAAATATGCATTTAATATATGAAACATAATTTATTCATGTTTCTCGTCGAAACATGAATCAATCATGTAGAACTATGTTCATCTTGAGGGGTGTACGTTCTATAAGTCTCAGTCATGTTAAGAAATAAGAAAAAAGTTATGTTTGTCTCTGTAACTCCGCCCACTGAGCACATACGTCAGCAGCTTGCTCCGCGGCCGATTACTCAGCTTCTAATTATTATTTACAAATATTTTATTCACAAATGAATATGGTCGGACTCAAACCCGTACTTTAATAGTTTCGTAATTGAACCTGAACAATATGGCACTTTAATGGACAAGATGTAAAGCACAAAAAAATTGCAAAATATATTTATTTTCAAAAATGTGAAGCTTTTTCTTTTTTAAACAAAGGAGGGGGGGGAGGGGTTCTACAATTTTTTCTTCCCGCATCGGAGGAGTAAGCTGGCTCTGTCCCGAGAACATCTCTACAAGGTAAAAGTTATTTAAAGTTATTTGATGTCATCAAATAGTTACAGGTTATCACAAGACGCATTGTTTGCAAAAAGCAGAGTTCACATTTGCCGTTACAACGAGCAACGTAAATACAGCTGTCAATGTGTAAACATTGTCATTCACTGGTGTTAGCTAGGATAAAGCCATGAAAGTCATAAGGTGAGTTTATATTGATTGACTTGTGTTTAGCGTGTTTTTTTATACTGTGAGTATTTGTAGAGCGTAAGTCCGACAGTTGCTTGATTTACAATATGTAAAACTATGAACCTTGCCCAAAGTTATGCACATTAAACTGAGCTCAGTGGGGAGGGGGGAGTCATATCTGATGGATGAGCTTGCGGCATGTTTGCATGTCTATAGGCTACGTCTTGTTTGATTTATTTCATGTCTGCTGTCAGGCGGTGTAGAACTTTACTGCGTCGGTCCGGTGTCGGTACCAGATGTGTTTTGGGTACCAGATGTGTTCGGGGTCCGTCTCTTACCAGTGACGTCATGACGTACGACGTCATGACGTCAATGATGTCACGCATTGTGATTGGCTGTACGGTAATTTACCCACGCTGTCTAGAGTATAGAGGGTTTTTTTGATCATTACATTACATTGCATTTACCTGACGCTTAAGTGCATTCGACCAACAACATAAAAACTTGAAGAAATACAATACAAACTTGAAGAAAAACAAAGACGAATGAGGAGAAGAATAAGAGAAATCAAAGGTAAGAAGTATATAACGTAATATGGTAGGTAATATGTAATATGTTCACTGCCGTTGGCACGTTAGTTCAAACGGTAACAATGGACTATTTTTCTTAATTCGTTTCGATTGTTATATTTGATTATATTATATATTATCAAGAAATTATATATTATATATCAATATGATATACTTTTCTATATAATAGATTATCAAAAAAAGTATTTATTAAGTAAGGGATAATGTGCAGCAATCACAATCGAGTATTCAACTAAGCCATGTAATATGTATATATACGACATTTTCGCGCCATATGTAATATGTTCTTTTGTTATGTTCAGTGCCGTTGGTACTTTAGTTCAAACAGTAACAACGGAGTATTTTTCTTAGCGGATGCATGTCAATTTCAATCAATACACACAACTATTTTTTAAATCAATAAAATCATTTTCTAAATCCACAAAAGCATTTCAATTAATATTGGGAGTCATATCGTTACTTTGTTGAGAATGTGTCCATGTAATAAGCGGGATAATGTGCAGTGACTTGGTCATTATTGTGAAAAGAACACCTTCATGCCGATCTCGATCCCTCCGCTTCCCCATAATGACCGCGACATTTTCGCGCCATAGGTAGTATATAATATTTTCATTTGTTCTTAACTTTCATGACAGAAATGGAGAGCTTTTATACTGAGATAAAGCACTACGTGCTCAATGGTGGTTACCACAATCTCACCATCACCGCTGAAAAGCCTGATACAAGGAAGGCGTTAATTCGGAGGGCATCCAAACAATACCTGATCAAAGGTAAGTAACAGAATAAGACCATGGTTAAGTCATGAACATACGTTTTTATTATGAGGTATAAACCCCCTGTACATGTGACATCATCACATCCCTTTACTTTTAGGGCTCAATAAAGTATATATCTATCTATCTATTTATCTAATGGTGTTTTTTGGTGCAAAAGTGATCATACTGTACCTCTAATGGATTATCATATTCCAACATTTTTCAGTAAATCGCAAGGACTCCACAGCTTGTTTCTCCTTTTTCTTTGTATTAGTATACACACTATTACTGTAGTTGTTACGTCTAAACCCCATTTGCCACTGGATTTCTTGAGCAGCTTTTAGTCATAATGTCATCTCTACCCATGTCTAAATGATTGTTTTTTTGTTCTTGATGTGCCAGCTGGAGATTTGTACTACACGTATAAGGACAATGAGAGGATGGTTGTGTGCACCAAGGACCAAATTATCGATGTCCTGAAGGAGTGCCATGATAACCTGGGTTCCGGAGGTCATGACGGGAGAAGGCGCACCACCGAGAAGGTTTTGGCAACGTACCACTGGTCCACTATGCGGGAAGACGTGAAGAAATGGGTGGGAGTTTTTGACTGACTGATTATTGATCTACAGAAATGTGTTGTATGTGTACATTGAAACAGAGTGAGACAGTTTGAGCTCCATCAGAGCTGTCTAAAAACATATTTCAGAACTTGAACAGTTTAATTCTGTCTCCTCTGAAAGTTTTCTCTGTTCCATCATTTTTATACCTAAAGTTTTTTGTTTTGCTGATTGAAAATGTATGATATTTGCGAAGGTTGATGAGTGTCTCCGCTGCCAGCAACACGAGGCCATTAAAACGGTTGCACCCGTACTGCATCCGATTCATGTTCCCGAGGCATGGACTGTCCTTGGTGTGGAACTCATTGGCCCACTTCCCACCACAGCTAAGGGCAAAAGGTACTATCATGATGGGCTGAAGCATGTGTAACCTCCTTTAAAGGTTCTAAACGTGAAGATTCTGGTTTAAAAAGAAAGGAAATAATTGACAGTGATTCTGTATGTATTTACAACATTCTGCATTTCATATTGCAGATACATTCTAACAGCGACCGATTTATTCACGAAGTGGGTGGTAGCAAAAACTCTCTACCAGAAAACAGCTGCTGAGGTCTCAAAAAAGATCATCAACATTCTTCTCGATTTCGGGCTTGTCGAGGAGATCATTACCGACCAAGGACGGGAATTTGTGAATGAGGTACAATAATCTATCTAATACAGTGTATGTGTTATGTGTAACAATGTAATACGATCAGGGTAATTGGTTTACACTAAACCACCTGCAGGTCAACCGTGCTGTTTTCGATGCACTGGGTGTAAAACACTGCATCACTTCAGCCTACCATCCCCAGTGCAATGGCCAAGATGAGCGTACCAACCAAACCATCAAAAAGGCACTTGCCAAGTACTGCGGAGAGGACCAGAATGACTGGGATGAACACGTAAGGGGCATTGTGGCCAGCATTAACAACTCAAAGCAGGTACAATGTTGTAACAAATGCAGATGGAAACAATGCTCAACAGAGATACTAAAAGGAATTTTTATGTTTTCAGAGGTCAACCAAGTGCACGCCCTATTTTGCCCAGTTTGGGAGGCACCCTCGCGTTCCGCATGGTGATGTTCCAGATCACCAGCGTTTTCTCTGGAAGAATCCCACGCAGCTCACTAAAGAACATGTGTAGGTTCTCCTTGTAGGTATCAAGCCAAATGGAATGATACTGTCTCATCATGGCATGGTGATGTTCCAGAGGGAATATGAACATTTTTCATGAAAGCAGAACCCATTGTAAATGTCATGTTTTAGTTAAGCATTTCAAGAAGGAGAAGTGCTGATGAAAGCCTGTCCAGCTCCAGTCCCTGATACTGCTGTCCCCAAGGCCTTCTGGAACCTTTTTTAACAATGTGAGTATAAAACAATACATAATAATATTGAAAAAGTAGATATAATGAACACATACAGTATATAATGTTTCTCTCTCTTTTTCTCTCAGGTCTCCATAAAAAGTGCTACGTCTACATCATCCCATAGACCACCGCCTGGATTCCCCTGTGTCCTCCCTGGCAGCTCCATTGATTCCCTCTCTCCTTTCCTGCTGAAAGATGTTGAGTGTACTCAGGGACGAGGAGTCATTTAACCAGCCGCCAGTAGGAGTCAGGCTTTAGTTTATTTTACATCCATAAAGACAAAGTAAATCTGTTTACAGTTGTTTCATATGGATGTTGAGAGGTATCCATAGATCTCTTCATTTTGCTCTCAAAGTGCACCAGATTGATGCATTTAACTTCAATATTTAAAAAAAATCACTCCAAAGGGAGTGCTTGTTCTTCCTTCTGTCTGTCTGTATCTGTGTATTCTCATGTTCCGATTAACCCTACCAAATTTTTCTTCTTTTGTGTCTATATCGACGCCTGGATCTTGAGTCGAGGCTGATCCTCTTGCTGTGGTCCCGCATCCTGGATCCTCTATCCTCTATCCTGAGTTCTGGATTAAGTCTTGGACTTCGGGTCGTGGCTAAACCTGTCTCTGCGGTCCTGCTTGGGTCTCGTCGTGCTGCCTCCCTGAAGGCTCCCACAGGATTGTTGACATCCTTGTGGATTCATCTTCTTATTGCAGACACATGCATTTCCTAACATTTGGACTACCTATGCTGTAAAATGTATTATCTCTTCGATTTACACACGGCATCTATTGCACGTCTGTCCGTCCTGGGAGAGGGATCCCTCCTCTGTTGCTCTCCCCGAGGTTTCTCCCATTTTTCCCTTTAAACTGTGGGTTTTCTCTGGAAGTTTTTCCTTGTACGATGTGAGGGTCTCAGGACAGAGGGTGTCGTTTTCTTCTCATACTGATATTCTGAACAAACTGCTATTGTACTAGCTGTAAAATGTCTTTACTGTAGGGTATTTTTATTATTTGTACAGCACTTTGGCTCGACCAAAAATCGTTTATAAATGTGCTATATAAATAAAACTTGATTTGATTGATTTGATTTGAAAGGGTGTGCGCCAAGGTTCCATATTAGGACCAATAATTTCACCATATATGTAAATAATCTCTAATAATTTTTCAAATGCTGCTTTCCATTTTTATGCAGATGATACTGTTATTTATTGTTCATCCTCTTCTATAGAGCAAAGTCTTGATTTCCTCCAGTCTGCCTTTGATGTTATTCCATCCCATTTATCTCAACTCAAGTTAGTATTAAATGCAGACAACTCCAAACTCATGATATTCTCAAATGGCAAAAAGTTAACTTCTTTTCTCCCAACATTTGTACTGTTCAAGGGACTGACATTGACATTGAAAGGGTCACCACATACACATATCTAGGTTTTATTATTGATCAGAACTTATCTTTCAAGTCACACACTGAAAATGTTGTTTTAAAATTAGGTTTCTCCTTTCAGTCAAGGAAACATTTGATCTCTGCAACGTTTTTACCAGGATTGGATTCTGGTGATCTGCTTTACATGAATGCCTCTGACCAGTGCCTAAAGAGTTTGGATACTGTGTACCATTGTGCATTATGTTTTATTACATATATATATATATATATATATATATATATATTGTGAGTTTGGAATAAATATGCACTTTATGAAAAGTATTAGTTGGTTACTGTTAGTAAAAAACAGTAAGGTTAATACTGGATGTTTGTTACACTTGGATATGTTTTCTGTAATACTTGTAACATAATTATTCTCCAGTTTATGCATTTGAGTGACTTGCAGTTAATGCTCGACATTCAATTCAAAACCTTTATTTATCCAGGTAAAATCCCATTGAGATCAATGATCTATTTTTCAAGGGAGACCTGCAGCAGTAGGTTCCACATGAAGACATAAAAACATAAACAACAAAAGGACATCATACAGCAAAAATTACAGGGATTATAATTTACATATCTATCCACATGTACAGGTACCAACAGCATCTGATTGTGGAGCATCCAACCGAGCTTTAAAAACATGTAGTGGTACCAGCTTGGTAATTTTACATTCTTTTTGCAGACTGTTCCAAGTTAGTGGAGCTGCATCTAAAAGTTTTCTTCCCTAAGACAGTCCTAGCACTTGGCACATTTAATAAAACCACAGCATGAGATCTCAGGCAATAATTACTTTAAATTTGCAGAGAGATCAGGGAGCAGATATAAGATGGTACTTTATCCAACATGGCTTTGTAAATGAAAATGTACCAGTGATTGAGCCTCAGTACAGTAAGTGATGGCAAAACCGCCTTGGTTTACAGTGTAAAGTGATGCGTAAGTGCTTTACAGTTTGTCACAAATCTCAGTGCACTGTGATAGTAAAACCTTATTGTGGTGTAATTATATATCCAAAGCAGTCAGAAGTCAGAAAATCATTAGTGATGTTTAACCACTCAGAAGACAGCCCATCAAAATGAACACATTGAGACCTTTCAGAGAGGTAGTTCACAAACCACCCTACTGCATGGCAGGATAAGCCAATACTGACTAGTCTCTGCTTCCAGATGCGATGATCGACGGGATCAAACGCTTTGGAAAGGTCAATAAATAGGGCTGCACAACTCTACTTATTGTCTAAAATACTCGTCACATCATTCACCACTTTCATTGTGGCAGTGATGGTGCTATGTTGCTTTCTGAAGCCTGACTGATGTTTAGAAAGGATGTCATTTGTACATAAAAACACATTTACCTGCTCACTCACTAGGCGTTCAAGAACCTTGGCCAGAACTGACAATTTAAAGATTGGTCTATTATTGTTTAATAAGCTGGCCTCCCCTCCTTTTAGTAGTGGCAGGACATAAGCTGACTTCCATACTTTTGGGATTTTGTTCGTGCTGAGAGAGAGGTTAAAAATAGTAGTGAGAGGTGGAGCAATAATATCTGCAGTTATCTTTAAAAAGAAAGATTCTACGTTGTCCGGACCAGCCAGTTTCTTAGGATCTAACTTGGTTAATGCTTCATGAACAACATCAACAGTAAAAGGAGTAAAACTGAAAGGGTTTTCCAGACCACATTGTTCAGAGTCACAGACTGTGGTGTTCACAGAAGCAGAATTAGAAACAGAATCAAACAGAGAGCCACAGGACACAAAATGCTCATTAAAACAATTTAGTATGGTGGCCCTGTCCGATATAGAGCCAGATGCTGTGGTAATGCACGGAGGTAGCTCATTACGGATAGTTTGGAAGTAAAGGACCCCTTGCGGAGGGGGGCCTCATCTGAGGCGCACCTATGCGCTTATGTGGCGCAATTAGGGTGGCGCGGCACGGTTTCGCTGCTGCGAGGCTCCACTAGCACTCATCAAATAACTGTGCGTGGGGCCTCAAATTGGTCCCTGGCCCTGGTTATTCTTGAAAATACTTCATCTGCAATATCTTTTTGGGCCATAAATCAATATACTTATGTTATTATAATGTAATTTTAAGTTTGCACATCTTTATCATTTTTTCAAAATGTACATCTCTTCAGTTCAAACCCTGAACGCATAGTGTCCACCTGAGTGGACATATAAAAATGTCTTTGAAAAAACTAGATTTAAAAAAAAAGAAGTTCAAATCTTGTTTTTCATGCCCCAAGAACAATAATAACACTTGGTAAAAAAATCCTGACTGAGGCTTTCATAATTCAGGCATGAAAGGGTTAATAAAATACTCAGGGGAGTTTCCTGAATTTTCATGCCCAAAGCCAAGCACTAGGCTCTGGGTAAATTAAGAAGCTGATCTGGGGCACTTTTGTCCACTTTCCCTAGTGCTAGAAACTCAAGTCAGGCATCCCTCAAATCGTCTCAGAGAGTAGATGATCAGTGGGGCCTTCCTTTTACTGAAACATGATGTTTCGATGTATATTTCCATTGAAAATGCTAACCGCTAGCCGCAAAGCTAGCATCGCAGCCACTGCTCCGTTTTCGGAGACTTTGCACACGTGATTCACAAACACTTTCACACGCTAGGAGTATGGGAGTAGTAGTGTAAACATAATTATGTAAATAACCCAATTTGTGTTCTGTGAAACGGAAAAGGATTCTATGGAAACAACATCACGGAGAAAAAAGTAATATCTTCTACATATAATAACGGACAAAGTAAAGAATGAAGTGTAGGCTATGTTTAAATGTTCGGAATTTGACTGTGTATGATGGTCCTCTTGAGTTGCCGTACAGCCAATGGCGTACAGCCATTGCTCCGTTTTCATGTTTTTTTAACATGTTTTTCTCAAACATTTTCACACGCTAGGAGTATAGGAATACTTCAATTCGGTTCGTCATGATCTGTAGATGTGATTTTCCCCCGAGCAAATTACCGTACAGCCAATCACAATGCGTACAATGCGTGACGTCATTGGTAAGAGACGGACCCCGAACACATCTGGTACCCCGAACACATCTGGTACCGACACCGGCTCTGCATGTCTATTCTCAGTAGGGCCTGGCTCATTTCGTGGCATCTGCAGGCAGTGGCAAGTATTTCCGGCATCTGCCACAGAGGTCGCTACTCCGTGGTATCTGTGGCAAGTATATGCCACAGATGTGGTATCTGTGGCAAGTATATGCCACAACTTGCCGTGGCAACTATATGCCACAACCATGCCACAACTTGCCGTGGCAAGTATATGCCACAACTTGCCGTGGCAAGTAAATGCCACAAGTTAAGAAAAGGTTTATGGTAGCTGCCACTCGCCTTCCGTGGCAAATGCTGATATTTAAACCCGTATTTATCGCGTAAAATGTCGCTGTTTTGGCATGACTTTATCGGACTGATCTGTACACAAGACTGATGATCTATTACTGATGGTCCGATCTCTATTTTTCAAAAAGATTAAACATTATAGGCCTATGTTCTATAGATTTTACTTGGAGAACGTGGTTTGTTAAAATAAATAAACGTGCTATTTTTATGATAATACTCAAGATATATTATTAGTAAGTTGACATAAAGATCTAACATTGTTGACCAGAGGTGGGAAATAGGCTAACTTGTATACTCAAGTAGCCTATTGTACTTGTGATTTAGAAATAGCCTACTTGTGCTATAAGGATAAGGACAACCAAGCGCAAAGCCTACAAGCACTGAAAAGCTGGCAAGGGGAGACGGATGAGCATGACTCAGCGTTCTGTCAAGAACTCGAACAATATAAATTGTTCGCCAGTTTCAAAACGCAATAAAAGGGTGGATAAAAAAGCATGCATTGTGTCTCGATTTTTAATATACTGTCATGATTGTCTTAACGGAATAACATGGTTTGTTTAGATTTACTGATATCAATATCTAATAAGAATAATCTGAAGCATTTAAATAAAAATGTTCAACCAGAATTAAAATATTAAACAACAAAACAGATACAATGACATTAATCTGTTTATTAACAACGAAAATAATACAAATTAAGTACATATGCCTGGATTTAAAATAACACATTTATACATGTGTACAATCAAATATAACTGTCTTTTGCCTCATTTATAAAATATAAATCTTAGCATCTCACTAGCAGTGGCAAATGCAATCAGTTACAGCTGCCCTAAGTCTGTAGCCAAGTCTAATAACACCATTGTACACGTTGCTGTGTCAATACAGATATTTATTTTTTAATTATTTGTCTTTACTAGTAACAATACACCTGGTTATCATAGCAAGCAGTGGAAACTCCCCTCAAGAAGCGACAATTGCCAAGGGCTTGCGTTGCAATGCTCACTTGCCAATATTTCTTTTTTTATTACAATATAGGCCTATGTTTAGCCTACTATCATAGATATAGGACGTTTGTTTATTTTAGCAAACCAAGTAGGCTATTCCAAGTAAAATTGAATATAAATGATAATTTATTATCTTTTTGAAAAATAGAGATCGCACATCAGTCCTGTGATAGTCCAGCGACATTTTACACGATAAATACGAGTTTAAATATCAGCATTTGCCACGGAAGGCGAGTGGCAGCTACCGTAAAACTTCTCTTAACTCTGGCATCTTGTGGCAACTCCCATTCAGCATGCGCAAATGCCACGGCAAGTTGTGGCATATACTTGCCACGGCAAGTTGTGGCATATGCTTGCCACGGCAAGTTGTGGCATATGCTTGCCACGGCAAGTTGTGGCATCTGTGGCATTTACTTGCCACGGCAAGTTGTGGCATATACTTGCCACGGCAAGTTGTGGCATCTGTGGCATATACTTGCCACAGATGCCACAGAGTAGTGGCCTCTGTGGGAGATGCCACAAATGCCAAGGCACATGCCACGGCGAGTAGTGGCAACACTCATTGTGTTCTAGTATGACAAATAAAATAATATTGTACCTTGAAAACCAATGCATTCGTTCATTTGACACGTTGGTGGTTTTAGGTAGGCTATACAGCGACTCCTGGCGGTTCTAGTGTGAAGTAAAAGTAGAAGTAGCCAACCTAAATGTTGGAATACTCTGTTACAAGTAAAAGTCATGCATTAAAATGTTACTCAAGTAAAAGCGCAAAATGATTAGCATAACAATATACTTAAAGTGCATATTACATGTTTTCATTATAATGATTGATCATGAAAGTGTTCTCAAAGCTGGTAAAGGTGCAGCTAGTTTTAATGACTTTGTATACTGTAGTAGGGTATCTTGTGAATTTACTCCAGGAGAAACTATAAAGTCTGATTTAAGACTTGATTATATGTATCATCATTAATCAGAATCTGTAGTAAGTAACTAAAGGTAGCGTATTAAATAAATGTAGGGGAGTAGGCTACAATTACACAATTTACCTCTGAATTGTAGTGGGGTAAGTAACCTACTACGTAATATACCATTTACATACTCAACTAAAGTACAAGTAGGCTATTTCTAAATCACAATTACAGTACTTGAGTATACAAGTTGGCCTATTTCCCACCTCTGGTCAACAATTTTAGATCTTTATGTCAACGTACTAATAATATATCTTGAGTATTATCATAAAAATAGCACATTTATTTATTTTAACAAACCACGTTCTCCAAGTAAAATCTATAGAACATATAATGTTTAATCTTTTTGAAAAATAGAGATCGGACCATCAGTAACAGATCATCAGTCTTGTGTACAGATCAGTCCGATAAAGTCATGCCAAAACAGCGACATTTTACGCGATAAATACGGGTTTAAATATCAGCATTTGCCACGGAAGGCGAGTGGCAGCTACCGTAAACCTTTTCTTAACTCTTAACTTGTGGCATTTACTTGCCACGGCAAGTTGTGGCATATACTTGCCACGGCAAGTTGTGGCATATATAAGTTGTGGCATATACTTGCCACGGCAAGTTGTGGCATGGTTGTGGCATATACTTGCCACAGATACCCCATCTGTGGCATATACTTGCCACAGATACCACGGAGTAGCGGCCTCCGTGGCAGATGCCGGAAGTACTTGCCACTGCCCGCAGATGCCACGAAATGCGCTTGCTGTCTCTCTCTATTCTTGTGCCGACTTTTAAGGGCGCTGATGCTGGTTGTAGGCCTACCTTACGTTAAGCGACCATCTTTACCCATTTAAGGTGTTGATTGTTAAAGATACAATATTGTCTGTGGGACCGCAGTGTTTTCCCTAAAAAACTGTATTTATGTCTCTGCTTTGATCCGCTCTGTGTTCATGTAAATACCGTAAATACACACAGATCAAAACAGAGACACAATATTGTGTGTGGTGTGTCCCGGAAAGCGACACTTGATATAATGATTGTGTTACATTTTAGCAGCGGTGCACATACCATGAATATGGGGGACATGCCAGACAGATCATTTAAGGGTTACGATCCACCCACTGTGAAATGAACTTATCTTCCATATTTGCCGTACACTTGTGTTTACATGACGAGCGCTGCGCGCTGCTGCAGTGCGCGTCTCCATTGAAACCAATGGAAATGAGCTCGCAACGCTGATGTGTATGGCTCCGTACAAAGTTGTACTCATTGCATTAGTATAGGCTACTGAAGCTTTTTACACTGAAGGCGCCCATCTCGGCCGAAGTCGGTTCATATTAACCTAAAGGTACATCATTAAATGGTAAATGTCGCCTTTAAGGAGCAGAACATTTTTGTTTTATTTGTGTGTGAATAATGAAATTATTTCAAATATGTTTTTCTGTGATAGGTAATTGGTGTGGAGAAGATTGACCTCAGCCTTCCTTTGAACATTGTTCCAAAGGCTCTGTAGTAAATGGTGAGTATTCAAATGTTTTGTGTGATTTACTTGACTAACTTAAACTTGATCTTTAACTAATTGAAAACTGGTATTAGTCTGACAATTTCTGAATATTTATTCGTAACATTTACATACTGCAAAAATTGCAGTGATATACACATTTTCTGATATATTAGGCAAAAGTTATTCAGAAAGTGAGAGGCAAAAGCCGAACATTCTGCGATAAAGCCTCGTTCACAAAAGTGATAATGTTTTGTTTGTTGAAATGGCTGTAGAAAGGGTGTTTCTTATATGTAGTCTTATATTACAGTAATACTTATTTTAAGTCGCTTTGGAAAAAAACGTAAACTACTGTAAATGAAATGTAATGTAGTCTAATCTGGTTGTTCGTACTTGATATAAAAAGTTATTCTCACTATAGAGCCAAAACAGGAGTAATGTAGTCCCTTTAACGTGCTCTGGTCAATACATTTTGAATCAGCTGAAGCAACTTAACTGAGTTTTTGGTACACCCTGATAATAAAGAGTTACAATAAGCTAGCCTTGAAGTAAAAAATGCATGGACTAGTTTCTCTGCATCGTTTTGAGGCAAGCACACAAATACAATCATAATATCATTAGAAAATGAAATGATTTCATGATTTTTATGACTGTGATATTTTGTTTTCTTTGATAAATGCGGAGTTTAAGCGCATAACAACCCTGCCCCTCCAATCAAGATTTCTCTCTTAGCTGGATGTGCTATCTGACAAACTTCTGAAGGTTTTTGAGAATAGAGGAGGACAGATAGGCCAGCGTCTGAACTGTATTATGTCAAACATGACTCAAGTAAGAATTCATTTTAAGAAAATTATACATCGAGTCAATAGTGTACACATTTCATTGAGCAAAACAGATTCTTTATTTTCTTATTCCCCTTCACTTACGGCCCGTCCACACTACAGCTTCAAAAAAAGCATGGACATGGGCGTGTCTGAAGCTTGGGGATTTTAATCGAGCACCGCGACCAACAACTAATCACATGAATCTCCCGCCCCCGACATACAAAGCAATAGCAATGTTAAAACAAAGTAAACTGGATATAAACTCCCCAAACAGGCGAAAACCTACCAGTTTCACCCACTGTCTCTGCCACTTCCCTCCATGACTGGTTCTTCCGGTTTGTATCCCGGTAGGTTAAGAGGGTCTGCTCATACAAAACCGGGTGATTTGCTACGGCGATAATTAGTTTCTCCTCCATCTTTTTTTTAAATATAGAAATGAACGGCGGGATATGTCTCCAAGCTTAGACACGGTTTGATTGGCTAGGGCTTGAGCTGTCAGATTTTCAGAAACGGGATTTGATTTGGCTGGCGCTGGCTACTCCGGCGTCTCCGGCTGCAGAAGTTGAACATTGTTAAACTTCTGCAGCCGGAGACGGCGGAGACGGACCGCTATGCTACCCACAATTCAGTTCGGCGAAAAGCGAGGCAACGTGACGTCACCCCATTCAAAGTGAATGGGCAGACGCGTTGGAAACCATTTTTGAAGCTGTCGAAGCTGTAGTGTGGACGGGCCGTTAGGTTGATGATGTCGATTTAGGCCGGGATTTTCTTCTCAAGGGGCTGTGTGTGTACCTCAATGAGAGAGTTTGTGGTCAGTAGAAGTAATATTTGACCTTTTGATTGTTTTGTTGGGCGTTAAAATATGTATTTATTGAAACACCACATAGTATATAGCCTAAAGTATGTGAACAAGCTAGAGGGCTTTTAATTTAAAACGGATACAGGAAATGAAACATTTTTTATCAGGTCAGACAGGAGTATATCAGATAACAAGGAGGCTTAAAAGTACTGAAATCTGACCAAATGTACTTGTTAAACACAGGGATTTAGTAATGGGTATATATATGTATTGATTTGTTAGATCTCACTCTGTTCCTTTTGTGACTGTGCGCTCTGCAGGCAGAAGATGAAGACGTCATTCTGCGGTCCATTCAGGGGATTACAGTGGGACTTTATGTCGTCAAACACAATTCCACCATGAGACCAGAGGACAGATTGTCCTGGAAGGCCAACAGGTAGCCTACTAACTGATGTAAACAACATTGCATTAGCTGCTACCATGCTGTTTGGACTAATGTATGCAATGAACCTGAACTACCCCCCTAAACTGAAGTGCACGTTCGAAGTGCTCCAGCAAATGTTAATGGAGCTAGACGGCAACATGCTCTCCAAGAAAGCCCAAGCGTTTAAAAACAAACTGTTTGAGTGAGCTGTTGCCATGGACGATTGTGCACTTTTACAGCATTCATACTGGACTTTCATCGATACAACTGTCTTGCACTTCCTTTGCTCATGCTTTTTGCTTGATTTGCATGTTTCAGAAATGTGGGTTTTTCCTGGGGTCATGTGTTTTCAGAATGTACCACTTGTCATGTGTTTCAGAATGTACTAATTGTGCTACTTCAAAATGTCAGTTCTTGTTTTTATTTGTAATACTTTCTTTAGTGCATATGTGGTGAGAAACCAGGCCATTTTTATACTTTCATGTATTTTTCCAAAGCAATGCCATTGCTTTTTTGCATTAAAGTGCCCTTTCATATTAGCAGGTTACTATTTAAATAATGGATTTGCAAGAACATTTCCTTTTTTCGGCTAGGCGTTGACATTTTCTGTTAATTGTTTACTATGAATGAGTTACAAAAATAAGCCTTTCTTTGCCATTTGGCACAATAAACCTTTATTTTGGTCGGGAGAATAGTTACCTTAAAGCTTCCTTGCTGTGTTCTAACACAATAATGTATATGTACTTGCATCACAAACTTTTTCTATTTCTTCTATTTCTTTATTTTCAATGTATTTGTTAATTCTCCTGGGTCTGCATGATGGAAAAACCAAAAGCTCATCTGGATGTGTGTTGGTTGTTAATATTGTTTTATTTTTTGAGAAAAATACATGAATGTTGTTCAAAGAAATGTGTTTGTCTTTATTGACTATTTGTTTTAAAATGTTTTGATAAATGCTGTAGATATAAGAGATTAGGATGGATCCTGTAGAAGAATGTACGAAAT
Source organism: Notothenia rossii (assembly GCF_949606895.1). Lineage (NCBI taxonomy): Eukaryota > Metazoa > Chordata > Actinopteri > Perciformes > Nototheniidae > Notothenia > Notothenia rossii. The sequence continues at coordinate 51,764,166 of NC_136907.1, read as the reverse complement.
GCCTCTATTCACATGAAATAAATAATCTTATGTACCCCTTGAGCAATAGGTAGATTAAACAGAAAATTATAGCATGTAGTTGAAACAAAACATTAATGTGGCTCTGAACAGAAATATACTGAGTATATTAAAAGCCTAAAATGAACATAAAAAGTAATGTTGGTTAAACATAGGGTAAATGAATATAACTAATATTAAAGGAAATATTCACATTAACATAACCATTTCATGTTTCTTTGACATAACATAGTTGTGTGTCTCTAACATAATGGAATAGTTTTGAGTACACATGTTTTTAATGTGTGCAACCGGTTTCCATATTAAAATCATGTTAATCCAACGGCCTTTTTTTTTTCAGTGTAGGTAGAGGGCTCTGCCTGTGCTTATAGAACAAGGGTTACAGTGCGTAACCCCCCTTTCTATCTCACACAGGCTGCGCTCTCTACTGGACTCTATGGGTACAGTGGGTGGAGCCCCGATGAATAAACGCCCTGTCGCCCCACACATCGACCCACCACACTGCCCCTTACCGGCCTTTGGTTAACCTGTTAAGCCCTGAGTCTGTTTTTCAGGTCTCAGGCTCGAAAATGACATTACAAGAACAAATGACTATAACTTCACTTCTAAAAGGGGTAAATTAATATTTTTTTTTCTCAAAGAAATGATAAACCTGTGAGTTGGATGTAGAAAAGTCAGAATCAATATAAATGTTTTTATTTTAAAGTAAATTCAGATTGAGCATAGTAAAAAACTGTAAATTATAGTGTCCGTCCAAAATTTATTTTGTACTTATAGTGAAAACTAACCTTGGATGATGGTAAGGTAGACTAAAAGCTTTAGGAATCCAAATTACAACATATAATAAGTACACTGTATCAAGATTGATGCAAAACAAGTGACATTTGACCTTTTTAGAGAGGTTTAGCAAAGAAAACTCCACCTCTGAGGTGATTCGGGTGGAAATGGCCACTTTTACCGTTTCTCTGGAACCCCTTGGTCGATTTTGGTGATTGACATCTCTTTTTGACCGTTAGAGCCAATAGAATCGAAGGGGAATTTTCACATACACACACACCTTACCATTGAGAAATGAGAGCTATGCGCACGCAGTTTTGCATGAGAGCGAACCTATCTCTCGCTCTGACATCTGAAGGCGGAAAAGCAGGTTTATTGCTTATGGATTATCAGAAATAATTTCAAAGGGACACAGACACATTAGATTAACCTATGGATTAACCTTCAGCAGCGTTTTTATCGTTTTAATGCCATTTAAGACCACTTTTGTCCAGACAACGACAAAGGTAAGCCATTTTGCCGTTTTTAGCTCCCTAGCGCCACATGTTTTGATATCTGTTCTTATTAATATCTTCGCGAGTTCTTATCATGGAGTGATACTGTAGATACCGATCGATTTTGTGTCTTCTCACGATGCTAATCGATGGGTTGGATGTGCAGTTAAGATAAGTAATAAGGGTGTTATGAGCAGTGTTGTGCTAGTTACTGAAAACCAGCAACTAATTACCATTACTAGTTACTTTCATTTCAAAAGTAACTCAGTTACTTTACTGATTACTTACACCCAGAAGTGTAACTAACACCCAACAGTGTAACTAATGCGTTACTGTGAACAGTAACGCATTAGTTACATAGAAATAGTAGAAATAGCCTGCATGTGTTCTACAACATACCGTGCAATGGCTTTATCAACTTTTTCCTGGCTAGCAGTCCCTCGGTTAAAATCCAGCCGCTGTTGCTTAGGTGGAGGTGGAGTGGCGTCGGATGAGTCTGGGTCGGTCTGTGGTCTTAGCTAGGCTACTAGCTTCGTCCCAGCATGTTGTTTCTGCATATGTTTCAACATATTTGAATTGCTGTTTTGGGCAGTAGATAGGATCTTTGACCCGCCAAGACACACTTACATTTAACTAAAACGTTCTTTTGTTTGTGCTCGACAAAAGTGAAATAGTGAGAATATCTCCAGGCGGAGAAACTCGACTTGAGCTCCGCCGCCGCCACAATAGTCTTGTTAGTAAACACAAACACGCCCACAGCGCGTCTCCGCATGTGACACAGTAAGTATCTAAGTACATTTACTCAAGTACTGTACTTAAGTACGCGTTAGTCCCAACACTGGTTATGAGTGAGTGTCTGTGCAGTAATGCGTTAGCATTTTTCCGATCGTGGCCAATTCAGAGGCTGTGCGTTAGCTTTTGGGGTTTTTTGGAAAGAAAAAAAAAGGTCAGTTAGCTGAGTTTCTTCCGGTTACATGGGTATAAAACATTCATAGTTTATTGAATATTAAGATGCCCTCAGACGCTGTTTCCTGCAGATGACGCGTTTTGAACAGGTTATATACTGTGAGCCTGCACGCGCATTCAGGTTCAGGCTCGCCCTGATTGGCCGGCTACATTTATACAACTTCAGTGTGTGAACGCTCGCGTATCATTGATGAGAGTAGTACCATAGAGCCCAGTAGAGGGCGAAGCCTGTGTGAGATAGAACAACCTGTCAATGAAGAGGTGGCGATACCCTGCTTTACCGTCTATTTTACTCTAATGCGGCTTTCACACCAGCGTTTTTTCCCGTTCTAGCTCCGTGCTAGAGCTTTTCTGGTTCAGTTCCGGTTTCCCTTTTCTGCTCCCGCTTTGTTCACACCACCCAGAGCCCGACTGGTGCTGCCGCTGCTGCGTCATGACCTCACCGTTTACATCGCTGATTTGCCCCCCCAACGGCGTTACGGCGCTCACAACAACAACAACAATGGGGGGACTGCGTCGGGTCGATGATCGTGTTACTTTTAATCACACGAAGCCAGATTAAATAAAATAAAGACTTCTCCAACCTTATGCTTTTCTCCAGAGTGCCGTGGTTCATTGTTTATTAATGTGTTTCAGCGGCATTTACCGACCGCTGCAGTGCTGGCTGCTCTTCCGAGTTTATTCTCCCGTTAGCTCCCGGTTAGCTCACACTGCAGCGGCCGCTCTAAAGTATTCACTGTCCGACTGTCACACAAGCAGCTGATACATCTCCCCAGTTCCCCTTAAGTGAATGTGTGTCAGTCTGAATTGACGCAGCATCACAACGCTGTTATGAAAGTTTCTCTGGTATAAAATGGGTGATGTTAGCATAGCAACCGAAGCTAAACTGACTACTTGCTATTGCTATCCTATTGTGGCATAAACCGTTTTCTACAGGCACATTTTACCGGCGTATTTTTATTATGATTCTACTTGTGATAGTCGGACACGACAACCTGTGCAGCCCATGTATTGATTCCATCCGATAGCTGCTATTAATACAAAACAAAACGTCTGCCTCTCTCCACAATGATCAATAACAGTGAACGGATCGTCAAAGTAAGGTACAAATAAACAGTATTAGTGTTGCCTGACATTATAAAGTGTGTTTATGAGCAC